>NC_086318.1:243900379-244240379 GCF_036172605.1 Pelobates fuscus
TCGCCCCTAGTTATCAAACATTCCTAATGGGCAGTTCCTGAGAATTCGCAGGAACTGCACATAACAGGAGGACTATATTGCCCAATCCAACGTTTTAAAGAGACAATTTAAACAAAAAGGATATAACAATCATGATTTATAAAATATAAAAGCGATGGCAAATCTAGATGGATCCCCTCTACTTAAATATAAAAATAAAGATTTAAAGGCATCTAATGATCAAATCCCATTTATTTTTAATTTAGTAATGTGGGCACTGTAAAAAGAATAATCAACAATAATTGGCACATCCTCCAACAGGAAGATGACATAAAAGAATATATAGGCCTAAAACCATAGTTTATTCTTAGAGGTACAAGAAATATTAAGCAAACCTTAACCAAGTTTCATTAAAAGTGAAATTCCCAAAAAAATTCTGACAGACTGGTCACCTGAACATAAAGTTTTTTTTCCACTGTGGCATGTGTAGTGCATGCCTCAGTACGAAAATAACTATCAAAAATATTTAACTTCAACTCCGCAATCCCCAAGAAAAAATACAAAATTAAATCACTCATTACATGCCATTCTCAAAATGTTATTTATCTTTTATGGTGTACTTGCGGATTACAATATATAGGAATAACATCTAGTCCCATGAAAGTTAGAATGCGTGAACAGGTGAAGAACATTAAAGGCTTTTTAAACCTTAGTGTATCTAAGCACTTGTTAGAAAAAAAAAACACATGTCCGATCCGAAACATCTGGAATTTTGTGCTATAGAGAAAATAAATGCTCATTGGAGGGGTGGAGACTGCTAAAAAACTAAGCACTCATGAGACAAAATGGATCTTTGAATTACGCTCTTTAGTCCACAAAGAACTTAATATTGATTTTGAGATCAATCCAATTTTATAGAAATTCCTTTATTACAGGAAGTGACGTTACGGACATTACCGGAAATGATGACACAAAGGCGATACAACGGATATCACATGAACTAAATGATACTTTACAGTAGATAAGATATAATGAATGCTTCTCTTTTGGTTTATTTTATTTTTTTCCCGATTTCGGCTTATTGTATCTTCATTTCTATATTGAGAACTACCAATATGGCTGCCGAAATGGAAATTGGCATCCAAACCGAAAGCGTCACCATCTTGGAGGTGGCACAACATGCGTCCGGACCATATTTGGGAATGGGCGTGTTTTTTTTTTTTTTACATGTGAAATTAATTTGTAATGTATACTCGTATATAAACGCTCACCTTGATAAGTACTTTATCAGCACGTGAGGAAGACCCAGCTATGGGGTTGACACGCGTTGTGCACTTTGTTTTTGTTGTAGATGCATTACATGCAAAGCAAGATAGTTCAAGCAGTGAGTTGTCATAAGTTCGATGATTATGGCTTACAGCTCATGAAAACCCCAAATCCACACTCTCAGTAAATTAGAATATTACATGCAATCAATAAAACAAGGAGTGCAATATCGGACCTCTGAAAAGTATAAGCATGCATATGGACTCAGTACTTTGTTTGGGCCCCATTTGCAGCAATTACTGCCTCAATGCGGCGTGGCATGGAAGCTATCAGGCTGTGGCACTGCTGAGGTGTTATGGAGGACCAGGATGCTTCAATAGCGGCCTTTAGCTGTTTTGCATTGTTTGGTCTCATGTTTCTCTTGGCAAGGTCAGGTGAGTTTGCTGGCCAATCAAGCAGAGTAATCCCACGGACATTGAACCAGGCTTTGGTGCTTTTTTAAAACGTGTAGGGTTGTTCTACTTATTTTAACTGTTTTATCGTTTTGTTTTGTTTTTCTGTCAAATTGGCTCACTTTTATGAAATTTGGTGAAGTTTTTTTTTTTGTGGATCTTGTGTGTTTCTGATGTGCCTTTTAACCTCTCTACATTTGTGAGTGCAACAATATTAAAGTGAATTGGCTATATACCTCACAGTGTTGCACTATGTTTGCTCTTTTATTCTCTTCTACATATAACTGAGAGTATTGGGAGTTGACGTACAGAAGAATTTTTGATGCAGTGATTATCTGTTCTGCCTTCAAACAACTTTTTGTGTGTGCAATAGTCTACCTGGATATATATGGTGTTTTTAATTGTATTACACTATCTGTGACTTTTTTTGTTACATTGTTTTAAGACGATTCAGCTGAGTAGTTTTATCTACAAACTATATTGTGTAAAAACATGTTTTTTTATTATTATTTTATTACCCCCACGGCTGTCTTGTTACATTAGTGTGTAGGTTTTTTTTTTTAATGTCACAAAGTAATCTACAAATCGTAGGATCCTTCTCCACCTCAGAACCTTGAAGAGGTCCTGGGCTGCAGAAATGGCCAAACTAAAAATGTTGATTGTCCTGTAGGATTTACTTTGAGAAAAGTCAAGATGTCCACAACAGGGGCAGTAAAGAAATCAAGATGCCTTTCCAGTAGTCCCAGAGTAAGTCCTGATCCCCAGAATCAGTCCAGACCACCAGAAGTATGCAATCCTGTAAGACAAAAGGATGAGGATTCCTTTCTGGATCCAGAAAGAGAAGGGTGAGTGAGGAAGAACCCAGAGGATCATCACAGGACAATTCCAGAAGGAGTGGGAAGCAAGCCTCCAGACGATGCAACTAGCAGTATCGTCATGCCTTAACTTTACAGTAGATGAAGAGTCCGTAGGATCATGGAGAACGTAAGAAACACGTATGCATCTAAAGTCTACCACATCTAAAGAGAGGCATCCCCCACTAGACAGAGGATAGGCAGCCAACTGAAGAAATCAACCATTTGACAATTCGCACTGGAAGCAAATAGATCCAGATGGACCTGTCAATGGTCCAGGAAAAGTCAGTGGATGAAGTCTCCAATCGCTGGCTCTTCAGTGGCTGGATAACTAATCTGTGATGAAAATATCTGTCTGTCCACACAATACTGGTAGAGATCATTTGTGAGATCCGCTGGGAGTTTTGAGTGTGATGCACCTGGGCTGTTATGTAACGCACATCAACACTTTGACCAGCCGGAGGAACAGAGATCAGTGTGTCCGGTCTGCCCTGAAACTCCATAAGCAAAGGACCCTGCAACCAGTTCCAGATAACTTATGTGTAAATTCCAGAAGGTGAGAGTTTCAGCATAGCAGCACACATAGTCCACAGTAAACCCCAGGAACTGAACTGACTGAAAAGGCGTCAACTACGACTTTTCCTTGTTGATGACGAATCAGAGATCCTGCAGATGGTGAATAGTCAGGAGTGTGTCTCACTGAAGGGTGTCTGGATCCTGAGTCATCAAGAGTATGTCATCCAAGTAGATGATGGACCGAACTCCAATGTGCCTGTGGAGATGCTATGACCAGTCTTAGAAAATTGGCAAAATACCATGGAACTGAGGCCAAAAGGAAGACACGTGAAATGCCACAACTTGCCATTCCACCAGAATTGCAGAAGCCGTATGTCATCTGCATTAATTGGAACATTTGGAGAAGTGTCCATTGGATACAGACGCGAGAACCAATTGCCCTCGCAGAGTAAGTCCCGCAGAAGAAGGATGCTTGCCATCCAGAAGTGCCTGTAGAGGACATGCAGATTGGGATCGCAGAGGCCATCAACGTCCGAAAAGTCTCCCATATTTTTCTGCACCAAAAAGCTATTGCTCAGGAAGCAGGGAGGGCTGTCCACACTCTCTATTGCACCCTTTGATTCGAGGTTGGACAATTCCATGATGACCAGGTTCTACGATTTGTAATCCATCTGAAGAGGCCGCTTGTTGGAGATACCCACATCAGCAGACCAGTGGGATCCGCCAGAGCCCCCATGCCCCAGTGTGAGGGGGGGATTTAGTGAGGGTGCCTAAGGAGGTACGTCAGATTGGAGCTCGACTGGCACCTTAGGCAGAGAGCTGTCCAAATCTGCACATAACCAGGCCTGTAGGTACAGCAAATTCTGCTTCTTCAGCCATTCACCTGAAGTACAACTGAAGAAACGTCCGTATTAGCAATAAAGATGGACTCTGGGTCGTTTACCAGGCCAGTACAATTGCCAACTTGTGGGCTTGTCCAAAAGGAAGGCGTTGAGGGGGTTAACTTCACTTGTATGTGCATTATGTCCAAACATCTCCATTTTGGTCTCGTCTGTCTAAAAGATATTGTTCCAGAAGTCTTGTGGTTTGTTCAGATGCGACTTTGCAAACCTATGCCGTGCTTCCTTGTTCTCTTTAGAGAGAAGAAGCTTTCTCCTGGCGACCCTTCCAATCAAAGCATACTTATTCACTCTTTATTTATTTTTTTAATTTTGCTGTCATGAACGTTAACATTTAACATGCTACCTGAGGCCTGTGGAGTCTGAGGTGTAACTTGTTTTTTGCAATTTCTCTTTGCTGGGATGTCCACTCCTGGGAAGATTGGCAACTGTCTTGAATGTTTTCCATTTTTAAATAATCTTTCTTACTGTATTGACTTAATGGCCTTGGAACCCTTTCCAGTTTGATGGGCAGCAACAATTGCTTCAGTAAGTTCATAGCCGATTTCTTTCCTCCTTGGCATTGTGTTAACACACACCCGAATGCTCCAGACCAGCAAACTGCTAAAATGTTTGCTTTTATAGAGGTGGTTACACTTGCTGATTCTGCTATGTAGCCTCTTAATTACTATAGAAATAGTAAGTTTGTACTTAGTGGGGGGTTCCACTTAATGGTGTGGAAATTTCCCCCCTCCCATAGTATTCCCCCCCCCCCCATAGTATTCTCCCCCCTCCCCTCCCATAGTATTCTCCCCCCTCCCCTCCCATAGTATTCTCCCCCTCCCCTCCCATAGTATTCTCCCCCCTCCCATAGTATTCTCCCCCCTCCCATAGTATTCTCCCCCCTCCCATAGTATTCTCCCCCCCTCCCCTCCCATAGTATTCTCCCCCCCTCCCCTCCCATAGTATTCTCCCCCCCTCCCCTCCCCTCCCATAGTATTCTTCCCCCCCTCCCCTCCCCTCCCATAGTATTCTCCCCCCTCCCCTCCCCTAGTATTCTCCCCCCCTCCCCTCCCATAGTGTACTTCCCCCCTCCCCTCCCCCCCATAGTGTACTTCCCCCTCCCCTCCCATAGTGTACTTCCCCCTCCCCTCCCCTCCCATAGTGTACTTCCCCCTCCCCTCCCCTCCCATAGTGTACTTCCCCCTCCCCTCCCATAGTGTACCTCCCCCCCCCTCCCATAGTGTACTTCCCCCCCCCCCCTCCCCTCCCATAGTGTACTTCCCCCTCCCATAGTGTACTTCCCCTCCCATAATTACTTACCTGTCCTGAAGCGTGGGCCGGCTTCACAGCTTGCACCGCGGTACAGGAACTTTAATTTCATGTTCCGGTTTCCGGCGGGACTGAAAGGAAGTGTGCACACTATTGTGCACACTTCCTTTCAGTCCCGCCGGAAACCGGAACATGAAATTAAAGTTCCTGTACCGCGGTGCAAGCTGTGAAGCCGGCCCACGCTTCAGGACAGGTAAGTAATTATGGGATATCGGCGTATAACACGCACCCACGATTTTTCCCCTATTTTCAGGGGAAAAAAGTGCGTGTTATACGCCGATAAATACGGTATTTATTTTTCTTCTATCACTGACATTTTTACTTGAAGGATGAATTGGTGAGGTAAAACAATGGTCTAATTTATATAACATGAGACATTTTTGCTTGGAAAACATGTATTCTTTGATTACTGTTCTTATAATCTTGTTCCGTTGGATCTACTTAAATAGAGGACAGGAAATGTCAGATGTAATCCTGTTCTTTTCTGATGCAAATGATGGTGCTGCACAATTATAGAAGAGATGTAGGCTAACAGAAAATTGATGTTAAAAAAAAACTACTTGTGAATATATCTGCTATACTGGATATGCTTTATAAGTTTATATGATGCTGCGAACAAGAGTTGCATTACAATAGACAGGTGTAATAGTTTTAATATAGTAGGGGTAAATTGCTAAGCTTTCTATTCAGACCCTAATTCTGAAAGCAGCAATGTAAGACATTCTAGTGTAGAAAACAGTAGATATGGTAATTATGGTGAGTACTTTCAGTAATTTAGGTAATGTAAATATAAAGCTTACATTCTTTCCGTTTCTGTTTCAGCATGCATATGCATTAGAACTACTTCATGATCAATTACATGAGGGTGCCAAAGCACTTGACGTAGGATCTGGAAGTGGCATACTTACTGCTTGTTTCGCCAGAATGGTGAGATCTTTTTATATTGTTTATATACTTTTGTGTTTTTATATTTTAACATTTAGTAAATTGTTGCTTTTTCTTTTTTTTAACCTATTTAATAGCTGTGCAAAGTTGGTTAAAGGGACATACCGTATATACTCAAGTATAAGCAGAGTTTTTCAGCACATTTATTATGCTGAAAAAGTCCCCCTCGGCTTATACTAGAGTCAGGGTCTGTATTATGGAAACTTACATTGCCATAATACAGACCAGGACCGCCGGGCTTGTAATGAGCCCGGCGGTCCTGGGGGGAAGCCGGCAGCAAGCTGTTACTTACCTTCCCAGCAGCTCCTCCAGCTCCCCAGTGTAAATCTTGCGAGTCCTGCGGCCGTCAGAGAGTTGCTCAGCCCATACCAATGGACCACCAGGGAATGACACAGCCCCCCTCCCTCGACAGGTCACAAGCAATGAAGGGGGACAAAAAAAAGTAAACAAATTAAATATTAAAATAAAAATATTCAAATATTAAAAATGCTCTCCCACCACCCAGTTTATACACACTACACAAACACACACACACGCTGCATTCACACAAACGCGCACACACGCTGCATTCACACAAACGCGCACACACGCTGCATTCACACAAACGCGCACACACGCTGCATTCACACAAACGCGCACACACGCTGCATTCACACAAACGCGCACACACGCTGCATTCACACAAACGCGCACAAACGCTGCATTCACACAAACGCGCACACACAAACGCACACACACGCTGCATTCATTATATACGCACACACGCTGAATTCATTATATACACACGCACACGCATTCATTATATACACACGCACACACACTGCATTCATTATATACACACGCTGCATTCATTCTACACACACACACACACACACACACACACACACACACGCTGCATTCATTCTACACACACACACACACACACACACGCTGCATTCATTCTACACACACACACGCTGCATTCATTCTACACACACACACGCTGCATTCATTCTACACACACACACACGCTGCATTCATTCTACACACACACACGCTGCATTCATTCTACACACACACACACACACACACTGCATTCATTCTACACACACACACACACACACACTGCATTCATTCTACACACACACACACACACACACACACACACGCTGCATTCATTCTACACACACACACACACACACGCTGCATTCATTCTATACACACACACACACACACACGCTGCATTCATTCTATACACACACACACACGCTGCATTCATTCTATACTCTGCATATTCTGCATTCACACAAACGCGCACACACGCTGCATTCACACAAACGTGCACACACGCTGCATTCACACAAACGTGCACACACGCTGCATTCACACAAACGCGCACACACGCTGCATTCACACACACGCGCACACACACAAACGCACACACACACACGCGCACACACACAAACGCACACACACGCTGCATTCATTATATACGCACACACACGCTGCATTCATTATATACACACGCACACGCATTCATTATATACACACGCACACACGCTGCATTCATTCTACACACACACACACACACACGCTGCATTCATTCTACACACACACACACGCTGCATTCATTCTACACACACACACACACACACACGCTGCATTAATTCTACACACACACACACGCTGCATTCATTCTACACACACACACACACGCTGCATTCATTCTACACACACACACACACACACACACGCTGCATTCATTCTACACACACACGCTGCATTCATTCTACACACACACACACACACGCTGCATTCATTCTATACACACACACACACGCTGCATTCACACAAACGCGCACACACGCTGCATTCACACAAACGCACACACACGCGCACACACACAAACGCACACACACGCTGCATTCATTATATACGCACACACGCTGCATTCATTATATACACACGCATTCATTATATACACACGCACACACACTGTATTCATTATATACACACGCACACACGCTGCATTCATTCTACACACACACACACACACACACACGCTGCATTCATTCTACACACACACACACACACACGCTGCATTCATTCTACACACACACACACTGCATTCATTCTACACACACACACACACGCTGCATTCATTCTACACACACACACACACACACACGCTGAATTCATTCTACACACACACATGCTGCATTCATTCTACACACACACACACGCTGCATTCATTCTACACACACACACACACGCTGCATTCATTCTACACACACACACACACACACGCTGCATTCATTCTACACACACACACACACACGCTGCATTCATTCCACACACACACACACACACACACGCTGCATTCATTCTATACACACACACACACACACACGCTGCATTCATTCTATACACACACACACACACACACGCTGCATTCATTCTATACACACACACACACACACGCTGCATTCATTCTATACACACACACACACACACACGCTGCATTCATTCTATACACACACACACACGCTGCATTCATTCTATACACACACGCTGCATTCATTCTATACACACACACGCTGCATTCATTCTATACACACACACGCTGCATTCATTCTATACACACACACGCTGCATTCATTATATACACACACTATACACACACGCTGCATTCATTATATACACACTGAAAATAAATATTATATTAAATGTAATTTTATCGCGATCTAATTTTATTTAGAAATTTATCAGTAGCTGCTGCATTTCCCACCCTAGGCTTATACTCAAGTCAATAAGTTTTCCCAGTTTTTTTGTGGCAAAATTAGGTGCCTCGGCTTATATTCGGGTCATGGGAGCATGTGACCCACACGTCTATCAACGTCTGTCTCATTGCTCACTCATTGACTCAGTGGAGGAGCAATTACTGTGGCATCGGAACTTTATTGTTTCCATCACACACTACACACATTGATCAAGTATTTGCAGAGGCCCCACTTCTTTAAATTATGTTGTGTATCAGGCCAAATAGATTCTTAACAATCAAATAGATTAGATGACAAATTTAGCCTTTGCCAAGTATTTTTTTTCCCTTTCCCCTCTAAAAGCCTAATGGTTATACTGAAACATTGCTGTTCGTATATAGAATGGTCCTAATTTCAAAAAGTTAAAAAAAAAAAAAAAAAAGCTCCACATTTGGCTCTAAATTGCAGATATTTACTAAAGGATTTATATTTTACATTTACTTTTTAAGAGGTGTATGTTGAGACAAGCTAAAACCATATGAGGATTAAGATTGTGGATAAATCTGGTAGATTAACTCTGACATGACAACCCAAACCTTTGTTACTGGGTAAGCACCAAAACAAATTCAGGTTATCCCCTGGCAGTCTCACTGCTGAATTCTCTATCATTTAGGAGTTAAAACATTTTTGTTTCTGTTTATGCAGCCCTTGTACTACATTTCCTCTAGCTTATTACTCACTCAGCCTCCATAAAATCTTTTCATTTTCAGATCAGTGTGTTCACTTTAGAAGTTATTGTATCCTGCTTTGTTGATTGTAGTTTGTCACACAGGAGGATGGGCAGGCTATTAACAGAAGAGGAGATGAGACATTTTAACCCCTTAAGGACAGAGCTTCAGAAGCTTGACTTACGCTTAATGACACAAGCAATTTTTGCATTTTCTTGCTGTTTGCGTTCAACTGCAATTTGCATCTCTCTCATTTATTGCACCGACACATATTATATACTGTTTTTTAAAGGACAGAAAGGGCTTTAATTTGATATAACATATAAATATATAAATGCTTGCTTACTTATAAAAAAAATACAGAAAAATGCAAAAAAAATGAAAAATATTGTTTTTTTTTACAGTTTTTGCAATCATAATGTGTGCATAATTAGTGCAGGTTAAGGAAAGTAATTAAAAATAAATTCATTTATTTGTTCTGATTTACAGAATATATAATGTGTCTCGGATTTTCAGTTTTTTTTTGGTAGTTACAGGTCACAAAGCACAAGGAGTAAAATAAAATTTTAATATGGAGCGATTTTAGAATTTGGTATGTTTGTCTTGTAAGCCTAATAGCCATAAAATAAAACAAAATTGCCACACAAAAGTATATATTTATATAAAGTAGACATCACAGGCTATTTACCAAAGGTTGTTTTGACACTTTCTACGTAGCCATTTTACCGCCAACCTCTGCTAAATATTGGAGTAAAATTGTGTTTTTGGGGGGTTTTCGCACACAAACGTATAACAAAGAACTTCTCATGTGTATTTTGTAAAGTTGTTGTGTGCTATTCCTGTACAAAGTTTTATTATGTGTTCAGTTACTTCTGCTGAGTACAACGGTACCCCCATTGTATGTCTTTGGCACTATTTTGTGAAGCTACAGTATCATATAGGAGACCTGTCCTTTTCAGTATTCACAGTAGAATTTTGAGAGACGGATATAATGAGCCTATGCTTCCATTTGGGGTATTATAACAGTTTGACTGTTCAAAAACCCCCACAAAGGCCTACCATTTGTAAAAGTAGACACTCCAGGGTATCTCATAAGGTGCATATTGTGCCTTAACATGCCCCCATTTTTTTACCATTACATGCCAAAGTATGTGGTAAAAAATAATTGTGTGCATTTTTTACATACGGATTGCATTTTTGCTGGGCATTTTGTATATTTCATATGTGCCAGTAAGTTCAAACGCCCCAAATTATGCTCAGCTAAGTCTTCTGAGTAAAAGGACACCCCCATTGTATGTCTTTGGCACTATTTCGTGAAGCTACAGTGCCATACAGGAGACCTGTCCTTTTCAGTATTCACAGTAGAATTTTGAGAGACGGATTTAATGAGCCTATGCTTCCATTTGGGGTATTATAACAGTTTGACTGTTCAAAAACCCCCACAAAGGCCTACCATTTGTAAAAGTAGACACTCCAGGGTATCTCATAAGGTGCATATTGTGCCTTAACCTGCCCCCATTTTTTTACCATTACATTTTTACCACTATTTTGTGAAGCTACAGTGGCATATTGGAGACCAAGCCATATCAGTTTTTACAGAACTTTGAATTTTGACGCTGGGCCTATGTGCAATTTCCAAGCATCTTCGTAAGTTTTAAATTCAAACTACCCCACAAAGGCCTACCATTTCTTAAAGTAGACACCCCAGGGTATTTCAAAAGGCATATTTTGAACCTTAGCGTGGGATAATTTTTCCGCTAGCTTGTACCAGGTGTAGTGGTAATAAGCGTTTTTTCTGCCTTTTTGACACACAAAGTGAGTTTGCACAGTATATTTTGCAAACATTTTGTGTACCACCACTCTATAATACTTTATATGTTGCTCAGCTATGTCGGCTGAGTACAAAAATACCCCCGTATGTACCTTTGCCAGGTATATGTGGACATCGGAGGGGCACATTTGGGACACAGCCATTCCATTTTTTTCAAACTTTACATTTTTACGCTGTGCCCATGTCCCATTTTAGAGTATTTTACCAGGCTATATAATCCAAATACCCCATAAAGCCATACAATTTCTTAAAGAAGACATCCCAGGGTATTTCAAAAGGCATATTTTGAACCTTAGCGTGGGATCATTTTTCCGCTAGCTTGTACCAGGTGTAGTGGTAATGAGCGTTATTAAATGTATTTTTTTACTTTTTAAAACTTTTTTTACTTTTTAACCCCTTAAGGACCAAACTTCTGGAATAAAAGGGAATCATGACATGTCACACACGTCATGTGTCCTTAAGGGGTTAAAACTATTTTTTAAACTTTTGTTTTGCTTATTCATTTTTTTAAAGTTTCCTAAACTTTCGTAAAACTTTTTTTTTTACAGATTTAACATTTTTCTAAGCTTTTTCTTTTACCGTTAACCCCTAACTAGCAGTAAGCAGCACTAACAGTAAATTCCCCATTTTCCCATAACTCCCACCCACCCCAGCTAGCAAAATATTTAATTATACAATATTTAAATTAGTTAATTAAATTAATTTAACCCCTGAGGGTTAAAAAATAAATAAAAGTTAATCGTCAGGGGTTAAAAAAAAATTAGATCACAGTATAATACTGTGATCTGTATTTTGATCACTGTAGGCAGTGATAGACTGGCAGGCAAGGGGTTAATTTTTATTTGGACTGGGTAAAGGGTTTATTTTTTACTTAAACGTTATTAAAACTTTTTTTTTACTTAATTTTTTAACTTTTTAAAGCTTATTTTAAAACTTTTTTTAACGTTAACCCCTAGTTAGCCTAACACTAAATCCCTCAATTCCCCACTAACTTCCACCCTCCCCAGCTAGCTAAATTTATAATTTTAAAATATTTAAATTAATTAATAAAATAAATTTAACCCCTGAGGGTTAAAAAAAAAGAATTAACCCTCAGGGGTTAAAAAAAAATCAGATCATATTAAAATGTAATCCCTGCCAATTGATCACTGTAGTCAGTGATCAATTGGCAGGGAAGGGGGTTAATTTTTTATTAATATGGGTAAAGGGGGGTGGGATTTTAATTTAACTTTTTTTTTTTTTAACACCAGGGGGCAGGATCACTGAAGATCCGTCTCCCTGCACTTCACACTGAACCCGGAAGTGCAGGGAGGCGGAGGTGAGTATACAGAGCACATGTGCCCGCTCTGACATGCTGTCAGAGCGGGCACATGTACTGGGACAGCCCGATCCGGTGCTCCCGGTCTGCCTCTAATGCAGAGGCAGACCGGAGCACCATTAACCCCACGATCGCCGCGATTGCGGCGATCTGGGGTTAATTTTACCGCGTGACGGACGAGGTCCGTCACCCGTCGTTAAGGGCATCCCCAGGATGACGGACCTCGTCCGTCACCCGTCGTGAAGGGGTTAAATAAAACTCTGTGCAATAAGGGAAGCTAACAAAATTATTTTCAGAAAGTGTGTATGGCTGCTTTGTGAGTCTTAATAGAGGGAGTTGTGGCCAGGGCTACAAAAACTAATTGATTTAACTCCTAAATGACAGAATATTGAACAGTGAGACTGCAGGTGCATTAGCTATTTACAAAACCACTTAATTAGGCTAAATTGATACCTAGGTCTCCTGGACACAGATATTTTAGACCCTCTTCACAGATATTGCTAAAGTGGAAGTTTAGTTCATGCTTTGGTTGAGTTCATTGTGGGTAAGTGCAAGCTGGCACTGCTTGGTCAATAAATTTAGTCCATAGTTGGATCAAATTTAAACTTCTAAAGTAAATGCGTAGTTTCCTCTTTAGCAATAGATACAGTGAGAAGAAAAGTATGTGTCTCAATCGCCCAGGTAAACCAAGTACATGGCAAACCAGTTAAAAATATTTATAAACCTCAACCTAAACAGTTAAACAGTGGAAAATGGCTTGCTCTTTTAACAGGGACTCCCGGCACCATACCTACTGCATCGTTTTGTAGTGGTTATGTTGCTCAGCTCCAGCACTGTGATAAAGCCTAACTGAATCAATAAGGATTATAAAGATTATTGCAGAACAGCTCAGAAATTAAATACACTCTAAGGACCAGAACCACTAAAGCTTAATGTAGTGGTTCTGATGCAAAGAAACTGTCCACACAATCTTGCCATCACAGCCTTTTCTGAGCCTGACAGCCATTTCAGGCCAATCTTCATGCAGTCCTGCAATCTTTGGGGGACATTTGGGGATCTATTACACTTGATCTATTGCATCGGTATGAGGAGATGCTGATTGTCACAGAGAGGTGATTGTCACGCATGCCCCACTAGTTCCACCCCTCCCCCTCCCCATGCGCTTCTATGGGGTATCATTAGATTGGCTGTGGTCATCTGATGTAATGTTCTTAGACAGTGGAGGGGTGGTGGCTGCCAGGAGGGCTGTGGGACTAAATGTAAGTAAAAACATTTTTATTTTATTTGAGGTGCCCCGAAATCTAAACATATGGGATGGCACTCTAGTGTTATTGTTTCTTTTTAAAGTTACAGTAAGTGCATGCAAATTCAAATGGCTTAGCTAATTCCCTAAATGCAAGTTAATTTTCCCTTTACTTTAGTGCTTACTGAGTTGGATGAAAAATGTTACTAGGTTGGGAAAACTCAATGTGTATTACAATTATAGTTTAATTACATTTTAACATGGGGTGTTTTAATATATCACCTTGCTGCACTGTTATAAAACAAATTCCATAATATTGATAGTTTTTCTCCAGTAATTCATGATCATTTGAGACACTGCTATAACATTAATAGCCACTTTTTGCTGAGCAATGATAGACCAGAGCTTGCTCTGTCAGCTGATCTCCCTTCATTTTTATAATCCTTTTAATGCAAGATTGCAGTCTCGTTGCCAGCTTTGAGTGCCAAATATTCCCACAAGCCAATCATAACTGGTAGCTGTCACAGTGAAGTCTTCTAATTTGTTCCATGCAGCTGCTATTCAAAGCCTTTAGTTATTCCTGTATTAAGCTGGCATCACATACTTTCTTTAGTGAGACCATTGTGGTTAGGATTTATTTTATTTGTAACCTTCATACAAATAAAATCTTTAAAGTAGGTATGTTAAAAATAAACTCACAAATGTATGCCATTGACCACTTCACAACATTAAAATGTCATTACATCCTAACTATTGGCTTTAATGCCTTTAGGTCCTAATAAGAGGGCAGCATATAGCCCTTTAAATTCATTGAGAACACTGCAGCTGAGTGATCAAGTTTAGCAACAGTGATTCTCTCACTGGATCTTGTGTTTGGGAGCCCCATATGGTTTCATCCATTCTCCAATGCCATTCTCATCACTGCTGGGTTTTTTCAGTTGTCCAGCACCAATCACAATGCATTGGGTATACGGTTTTCAGCATAACAGATAAGAACATGTCATACTGAAAATGGCCAGTAGATGGTAGAAACATACCACTCTGTTTAAGCTTTGGATTCCTTTTGCTAATATCAATACAGATACAATCAGAGGGAAACCGTTGGGATTATGATTCAGTTAAGGAATTGGGTTTACAATAAGTATAAAGTTTACTATTAGGATTATTTGTTTTGTACTAATTTCCCTGAAGTCATCACTAGTGAAGGGAAATGACAAGCTAGATGGTGGTAGCTCCGCCTAGTGTCAAGCTTTGTCAAGTGAAGAAAAATTATTGTCCTTAGTTTGTCTCAGTATATCTTTTGACTTGTTTGGAATTTTAGTGAAATTATAACAGTCAGTATAAGTATTTCATAAATATTCTGCCTTTTTTATAAAATTCATATGGGGGTTGGAGGGGAGGAGATGACAGTGCCATTTTAGGATTGGGATTAGGGTGCAGACAGTGGTGATGAGTGGGTGGAGCGTCTGAGAGACCCGGGTGTATAACAAGCGACGATGTCTGCGTCTACTGCATGATGCATGTGATGCGGCTCTGGTGAATAGAATGAGCGGACGGACCCTCAGTGTGCGGCTCTTTTGGCATTTGGGTTCAGAGAGGAGTGGAGAGGACCACAACTTTGTGATTTTCTCTTTTGAATTGGAAGTGGTAATTCTGGTCAAAACAGGGAAGTACAAAGACTGTTAACATTGCCTCCAAAAAAAGACAAGAAAAAAGTCTGACTATGGCAAAGGTAAAGAAAAGAAAATAGCTTCTTTATATTTCCCTCAAACTTATAAAAAAACTGATCATTTATGTAAATCCCCTGCAAAGGAATGGTCTCCTCTGAGTGATGGGGATGGTGAATCTGAGGGTATATCTACTCAAGCAGAGGGGAAACCTGATTGTCACTCAATTACTCAGGAATATCTTCAGCTCTGTCTAGAAGCCCAATTGGACCAATTCAAAAATATTCTGGTCATCATTTTGATGAATTTAATGTAAGGTTGGAGTCAATTGGGGCTAGGACAAAAGCAAACGAGGAACATATAGAACATCTAAAATTCGACCTTAAAAGAGGCTAATACTCTGATTAAAGATTTAAAGTGGAAAATTCTAACTTTAGAGTAAAAAATAACTGACAGGGAGGATAGAACGCGCAGCAAAAATATTCGTATAAGAGGCGTATCTGAGAAAATTAAACAAACAGATCTGCAAAGCTATCTCCTGGAATTATTTAAAGTGATGGGGATCCCTGAAGCCCAGGAGGAATAAATCATAGTGCGAGCACATAGAACATTTAAGCCAGAAATATAAAGGTAGAGCTTCCCAGAGATGTAATTGTACGGATATCATCCCATTTTTTTTTTTTTTTTTTTTTTTTTAATTCTTTATTTTTGTAGCGCAGAGATGTAACATAAGCAGGCGGGAGGTACCCCAAAGGCATTCCTCCAGCTTATCCCACGCGGAACATGCGGGGCACACGAGTAATATGCACATTTTTATATTTAAAACCAATTAAAGCATACCATAGTATATTGTAAGGATGGTGGTATACGAAGGCTCAATTTTCAACTCTAAAGCATTATAAGGTGCAGTCAAGCTTCGGTTCATATAGTCAGAGCAGCTATCGGGGTGTCAGGATCACAGTAAGTGCGGGTTGGCATGCTGATAAGATGAGTGAGTGGGCTCAGGCGTAATATGGCACTGAAGGCTGTGTACCGTCAAACCGTAGTTGGCGATGAAAACATTACGTTATTAACCACCGGTTGGATATTTGCATGCAGGGGATAAAACATTTTTATAAAGCAGCAGTTGCATTTACGTAATAACAAAACTAAATGGAGGTCGTGCTGGTGAGTATATGTGTGCGTAATTATGTGGTGGCTCGCTTCTAAAGTAGTGTTGTCACATTTGTTAGCCTGTAATGGACATGCTGTTTGGCTAGTGTAGTCGGTAACCCATTGGTGGCGTCCCTCATTGCAGTTGGGACCGGTCGAGTGATGGGAGGGATATACCTGCATGTATGCCCTAGGTCAAGGTCGAAGTCTTGTGGGCAGAACCTGCCCGCGGTGTGTGAGGGCTATGTGTTAATAGCTCTGTGTCGGCTAGGTGTAGGGAAAGCAGATTAAGTAGGTAAGAATACGGACGGTCGGTGGGGCCGACCGGCTAGTGGCCGCTTGTATAATCTGCTGTCAGGTGCGTGTGCATAGGCCTACCTTGGTAATAGCAATGAAGGTGGAAACGTAACAATGGAGGAGTCATGTACATATCATATCACGGTTAGGAGTTAGAGGAGAGGGAACAGAAATATGGGAGAAAACAAATGAAGAAATATATAAGAGAAGGCACAAAACGTATTGTACTCAAGAATGGGGAGATTAATAGTCCCAGGTTCATCACAGTCCTCAGGTTATCAGAAGGTATGCACGGTGTCGTGCTATAGATTATGTTTGACCTCCAGGATATGTCCATTGTTAAGTTGTGACCCTGGCATATGGGTCTGCGGTTGTTCTCCGTGGCACGAACTCCGGTGCTTCAGCAGAGTATCCCCCGGTAGGTGTACTTGGCCTGCTGGTCGTGTCGGCTGGGTCAGTGCGTTCAAGGGGAGGCCGAGCAGGCTGAGCTTCTCAGTGGCCTCTTGCATGTCGCGGATGGTATGCTTACTGCCTCCTGCTTCTACTGTAAGGGTGCGCCCCGGACCCCATCTGTACCGGATTTGTTGGAGGCGCAGGAGAGCTGTGAGTGGACTCATTTGCCTCCTCCACCCTAATGTTGCGCCCGACAGGTCTGCATAAAACGAAATGGTCATGTCTTCGAAGGGGAAAGTAGTTTGACCCCTAACGGCTTCCAGGACCGCTTGTTTATCCCTGAATGACTGGAACTGGAGGATCAGGTCTCCTGTTGCAGTTGGGGGGGCCGAGGCAGGTCGCGGTATGCGGAACAGGCCTTCCAGGACGGTTGCCCTTGCTACCTTAGGGGTGAGTAATGCTGTGAGTAATCTCCTAGCAAAATGTGGCAACTCGGCTTCGGGAACGGTGTCTGCGACCCCACGTAGTTTTATGTTGTTCCGTCGGGCCTTGTCCTCGTGGGCGGCAATTTGTTGCTCATGTTGCCGGGTTTTGAGTTGCAGGTCCCTTAGTGCGTTCTGGAGGTCTGCAATCTGTTTCGCTTGACTGGTAGAGGTGGTTTCCACTGCAGCCAGTCTGTTGGTGATGCCCTTAATGTCCCCTCTGATCAGGGCCACGTCATCCGCAATTTTTTTGTGATGATCCGCCATGAGGGCCCCAATTGCCTCCATGGTCACTGGGGTATGGGGTTTCGTGGGTGTCTGTGTCTGTGGTGCGGCCGGAGCCGGTATGGGCATTATGAGGTCTCCCCCATCTTTGTCTGACGACCCCTCTGTGAAGTCAGAGCAGCCTCCGTGTAGGGACGCCATCTTGGCTCCAGCAGCATCATGTGCCTGCCGCCATAGTTCCCCGATATCCATGCCCTGGCGGGGTTTGTCGGGTTTCGCCTTTTTGGTTTTTCTGCCCATTGTGATCGTGGGGTCTCAGGCTCTCCCCTTGAGATGTTTAGCGAGAGTATAGGTGCAGGAATTACGGGTTATTTTGCTAGTTGGTCCGGAGCTAGGCGGCCATGCGACCGTCTGCTTCAGGTGCTAGGCTCCGCCCCCCTCATATCATCCCATTTTATTAAAGAAAAAATATTAGGGGCAATGAGAAGTTCTAAAGCACCTGAAGATAAATTCTGTAACTTAAAATTCTTTCAAGATTTATCAGCTACGACAAGAACTAACAGAAGGTCTTTTGTTTTTTGTTTTTTACTGAAATTCTGAGGGAAAAGCAGATCAGATATAACTGGGGGTTTCCCCTAAAAATCTTTAGTCAGATTCATTGAGAGAATGTATATTATTAATCCTAAGGATGAGGCCAAAGAATGGATGTCTAAACATCTCAATGTAGTAGGAGTGCAGTAAACGTCGACTTTCATTGCTGATATTAGTTAAAGGGACTCTATAGTCACCATATAAAAGCAAGAAAGACAGGTCCCCCAGCCTTCCTTCTTGCTTTTATATGTACTTTCATTTATTAAAAATAAATTTCGAGGTGTTTTTATATTAAAAACTTACCTCCGTTCCAACGCAGAGCTCCCCGCTAGGCCGCGCCCCCTTTTTCGTCAAAATGACGAAATCGCGGGGCCCAATGGGACGGCTTCGCGCTGCACCAATCGCGTTCTTCATAGAGCGGCATTGAATGCCGCCCTATGAAGAACCTGAGCGCTTTACCGCGCATGTGCGCGGAATGCGCGTTCGCGAGCTGAGCTGTCTGACTGACAGCTCAGCTCGCTTTCTAAAATTATCAATTACCTACTGTCCCCCCCCGGCCCCCACCCCCTGTGCGGCTGGTGGGGGCCCTAAAATTATCAATGAGGGGGGGGACTTACTGCCCCCCCCGGCCCCCACCCCTGAGCGGCGGGTGGGGGCCCTAAAATGATCAATGAGGGGGGGACCTACTGTCCCCCCCGGCCCCCACCCCTGAGCGGCGGGTGGGGGCCCTACAATTATCAATAAGGGGGGGACCTACTGTCCCCCCCGGCCCCCACCCCTGTGCGGCGGGTGGGGGCCCTAAAATTATCAATGAGGGGGGGACTTACTGCCCCCCCCGGCCCCCACCCCTGAGCGTCGGGTGGGGGCCCTAAAATGATCAATGAGGGGGGGACCTACTGTCCCCCCCCGGCCCCCACCCCTGAGCGGCGGGTGGGGGCCCTACAATTATCAATAAGGGGGGGACCTACTGTCCCCCCCGGCCCCCACCCCTGTGCGGCGGGTGGGGGCCCTAAAATTATCAATGGGGGGGGGGACTTACTGTCCCCCCCCCCCGGCCCCCACCCCTGAGCGGTGGGTGGGGGCCCTAAAATGATCAATGAGGGGGGGACCTACTGTCCCCCCCCGGCCCCCACCCCTGAGCGGCGGGTGGGGGCCCTACAATTATCAATAAGGGGGGGACCTACTGTCCCCCCCGGCCCCCACCCCTGTGCGGCGGGTGGGGGTCCTAAAATTATCAATGAGGGGGGGGGACTTACTGTCCCCCCCCCGGCCCCCACCCCTGAGCGGCGGGTGGGGGCCCTAAAATTATCGATAAGGGGGGGGACCTACTGTCCCCCCCGGCCCCAACCCTGTGCGGCGGGTGGGGGCCCTAAATACAAAGGGGGGGGACCCTAGTTAACCCTCCCCCCCCCCCCCCCAAAAAAAAAAATTATCTCCCTACCTACCCCCCTCACCCTAAAAATAATGAGGGGGGACCATTAACTAAAAACCTGTAAAAAAGAAAAAATGAGATAAAATCAACTTACCATTCGATGTTTTCTTTCTTCTAAAATCTTCTTTCTTCAGCCCCAAAAAAGGGCAAATAAAAATCCATAATAACCGACGCAATTAAAAAAAAAAAAACGAGCGCAAAAAAAAATAATCCATCTTCACCCATGGAGGGCTCCGCGCAGACTGAGCTCCGCAGGGCGGGGGAAGGCTTATAAAGCCTTGCCCCGCCCTGCAATTATGCTAAGAACACTCTGATTGGTGGGTTTAAGCCAATCAGAGTGCTCTTTGTCATTTTACAAGCGTGGGAAAGTTCTTTGGAATTTTCCCACGCTTGTAAAATGACACAGAGCACTGTGATTGGATGGATTTAAAGCCATCCAATCACAGTGCTCTGTGTCATTTTACAAGCGTGGGAAAGTTCTTTGGAATTTTCCCACGCTTGTAAAATGACACAGAGCACTGTGATTGGATGGATTTCAAGCCATCCAATCACAGTGCTCTGTGTCATTTTACAAGCGTGGGAAAGTTCTTTGGAATTTTCCCACGCTTGTAAAATGACACAGAGCACTGTGATTGGATGGATTTCAAGCCATCCAATCACAGTGCTCTTTGTCATTTTACAAGCGTGGGAAAGTTCTTTGGAATTTTCCCACGCTTGTAAAATGACACAGAGCACTGTGATTGGATGGCTTGAAATCCATCCAATCACAGTGCTCTGTGTCATTTTACAAGCGTGGGAAAATTCCAAAGAACTTTCCCACGCTTATAAAATGACAAAGAGCACTCTGATTGGTTTAAACCCACCAATCAGAGTGTTCTTAGCCTAATTGCAGGGCGGGGCAAGGCTTTATAAGCCTTCCCCACCCTGCGGAGCTCAGTCTGCGCAGAGCCCTCCATGGGTGAAGACGGATTATTTTTTTTGCGCTCGTTTTTTTTTTGTTTTTTTTAATTGCGTCGGTTATTATGGATTTTTATTTGGCCTTTTTTGGGCTGAAGAAAGAAGATTTTAGAAGAAAGAAAACATCGAATGGTAAGTTGATTTTATCTCATTTTTTCTTTTTTACAGGTTTTTAGTTAATGTTCCCCCCCTCATTATTTTTAGGGTGAGGGGGGTAGGTAGGGAGATAATTTTTTTTTTGGGGGGGGGGAGGGTTAACTAGGGTCCCCCCCCCTTTGTATTTAGGGCCCCCACCCACCGGCCGGGGGGGGGGACAGTAGGTCCCCCCCCTTATCGATAATTTTAGGGCCCCCACCCACCGCTCAGGGGTGGGGGCCGGGGGGGGACAATAGGTCCCCCCCTTATTGATAATTTTAGGGCCCCCACCCACCGCTCAGGGGTGGGGGCCGGGGGGGGACAATAGGTCCCCCCCTTATTGATAATTTTAGGGCCCCCACCCGCCGCACAGTGGTGGGGGCCGGGGGGGGGGGGGGGAGGAGAGTAGGTCTCCCCCCCCCCCCCCCCCCCCCCTTCAACCACTATTGTGGACCGTAAGCGTCCCTGTGGGTTCGGGCTTCAGCTGTCAGCTGAAGCTGTCAGCTGAAGCCACGCCCACAGCAGTGCTGACAGGCTATCAGCACACACAGCGCGTTCACAGTGCTTTGTGTGCTGATAGCCCGTCTGATGCATTCACCCAGAATGCATCGGACGAGAGGCCTTTTTAGGGCCTCTGAACTCGGAAGTCCCTCTGGTGGCCGTCTGATTGACTGCAACAAGAGGTGTTCCAAGCTTCCAATGTAAACACTGCATTTTCTCAGAAAATACAGTGCTTACAAGAAAAAGGCTCCGGGTAGCTGTAGCACTCACCTTAACAACCTCATTAAGCTGAAGTTGTTCAGGTGACTATAGTGTCCCTTTAAGGGTATTGTAAAATGAAAGGAGGATCTGAGAGGGCATTTTTAAGAATTAATTTTGACACAAAGTATTGAATTTATCTTCTTAACAAAGGGATTAATAACTTAGGGTAAGAGTTGTAGTGGTTTCCCCAGGGAAGAGTGTCTATGTGGAATCTAAAATTCATAAAGTTAATAGTGATTTACAAAATGATGTTGATATTGAATGTGGGAGACATAGCGATATGTCACTGATTTGTAAGTGTCTGTTTTTTAGTATATAAGTACGAGGTAAGCGGGTGGGGCCCTAAATGGAAATGTTACCCCCTCTCCCAAGGTGACTAGGGATCCCCAAGCCCCAAGTCACCCCCCACCCACCCAAAACAAAAAATAATATACCCCTACCTACCTCCCTCACCCTAAAAATAGCATGGGGAGAATAAAAGAACTAAGTACCTGTAAAAGAAAATAACTTGACATTTGTTGTCTTCTTTTTTCTAAAATCTTCATTTTTCAGCCCCAAATAAAAATCCATAATACAAGTTGAACTTGTAAAAAATATAAGAGAAAACCAGAGCGCAAAAACAAATCTGACAAAAAAGGAAAAAAAAAAAACAGACGCTAAATTATTTAATCCATCTTCACCAATGGAGGGCGTGGGGAAAGGCTTATAAAGCCTTCACTCGCCCTGCAATTAGGCTTGGAGTGCTTTAAGCCAACCAGAGTGCTCTGACAGGTAAATGAAGAGACTGACAAGTAAGTCTCTACATTTACCTTTCACAGCACTCTGGTTGGCTTGAAATCCAATCAGAGTGCTCTGTGTCATTTTACACAGCGTGGGAAAGTTCTTTGGAATTTTCCCACGCTGTGTAAAATGACAGAGCTCTCTGGTTGGTTGGATTTCAAATTGAAAGCAACCAATCAGACATAACACTTGCATTTACCTGTCACAGCAGTGATTGGTTGGCTTGAAATCCAACCAATCAGAATCAACACAGTAAAGGAGGAGACTGTATTTAAAAGAAGAAAAACTACCACAACAAGAGGACATAGTCTTAAATAAGAGGGACAAAGGTTTAAAAATATCAGGGAGTATTACTTTATTGAGAGGGTAGTGGATGCATGGAATAGCCTTCCAGCTTAAGTGGTAGAGGTTAACACAGTAAAGGAGTTTAAGCATGTGTGGGATATGCATAAGGCTATAATAACTATAAGATCAGGACAGGGCCTACTGAAAGTATTTTAAAAATTGGGCAGACTAGATGGGCCGAATGGTTCTTATCTGCCATCACATTCTATGTTTCTATGACTAGCGAATGGAACAATCTAAATCTGAACTTTGTTAAAGCCTATATAATACTGAGATGGCTTTATACCTATCCCAATACCCATGGTATGGTGCTAAAAATTTCAAAGGGTAGTGAATACATTTATTTGGGGAAATAAAAAACTTAGAATTAAGGTAGAGGCACTATATAGACCCAAAGATCGAAGGGGCGCAGGCATGCCATGTATGGCAAGGTATGTTCAAGCCAGCATGCTTACTCATATATGTAAGATCTAATCCCGCTCTTCCCAAATGGAGGAGTGGTATTGGATCGAGCAACAGTCAATGGAGGTTAATAACCTGACAAGTATTTTATGGATGCACCATGACACATTGGGAGGCAAATATTTTGCGGATATGGCTGAAATTTATAAAGAAAAGTCAATTGAAAAATTATATAATCAAGATGGTCCCCGTTACTATATTTGAAGAGTTGTTTACTGATCTGCATTTGGTTACATGGCCTAACAGAGAGAATATAAAAGTAACAGATTTATTCCAAGGGGGGTGGGGGGGGATTTAAGAGTAATAGTTGAGTACAATTTAGGTACAGTAGCATATTTAAGTTTACAAAATATATCACTAGATTGCAATGTGCATGTAAATAAAGACAAAATAAAAACTAAATACTGTAAAGTTTGGAAGAAATGCTAAATTGGCTGTATATTAAGGCTCAAGATATACTATATGACATACCCAGTGATGTCTACTTTCTGAAATGGTGTGCATTTTAACTGTCAAACTGCTGCAGTGCCCCCAAAATGCAGAATAAGCCCATAAAATTAATCTATCAAAACTCTAACTAAAGGGGGGTGGACCCTGACTGCCGAGCTAGCCGGACGCACCTCGGCTGAGCTCCAGGGTGCACAGCATTACAATCATCTGTTTCACCTGAAAACTGTTGTTGTTATCTGGCTGGAAACAACCTGAATACTACTGAGGGCTCCTGTGGTTCAATAGTCCTGTAAATCTTCAGGCAGTCAGGGGCTATCAGTCCAAACCATGTTGCGGTGACCAGAGTGGGAAGAGACAGCCACTCTCCTCGCTCTTGAATTGGTAGCATGTACCTGTCGTGCTCGGACCTTCGGACCGGTGGGGGTTATCATGGTCCCCACTGGTGTGCTGGCATACTCACCTCTGCTGAATCGTGCAGCTCCCACGGAACTAACCCACTGCAAACAGCTTTTCAAGATGGCCGCTGTGAACTATAATTAACTGAGGCAACCTCATGATGCCATTTATATCCATTGACATGCTTGGTTACAGAAAAGGCAGTGCTTACACTAGGGATAGGGATGTTGTGTGTGTTTATGTGTGGGTGTAGAGCACAATGTGGGGTGGGATAGGGATGTAGTGTGTGTAGAGCACAGTGTGGGGTGGGATAGGGATGTTGTGTGTGTGTGTGTAGAGCACAGTGTGGGGTGGGATAGGGATGTAGTGTGTGTGTGTGTGTGTGTGTAGAGCACAGTGTGGGGTGGGATAGGGATGTAGTGTGTGTGTGTGTAGAGCACAGTGTGGGGTGGGATAGGGATGTAGTGTGTGTGTGTGTGTGTAGAGCACAGTGTGGGATAGGGATGTAGAGTGTGTGTGTGTGTGTGTAGGGCACAATGTGGGGTGGGATAGGAATGTAGTGTGTGTGTAGGGCACAGTGTGGGGTGGGATATGGACGGCAGAGGGAGTGAGGGGGTGACTGGTGAAAGTGGGATACTTTTGTTTCCCTGGTGGTCCAGTGGGTTGTCCCTCCAATCTGCAGCTTCACCAGGTGTGAGCTGCAGACTGTGCAGTATCTTGCTATCTCCAGAAGTCAGATTGTTGCCGTGGTAACCTTCTGATTGGCCAGAGATCGCAAGACACTGCACAGTCTCTAGCTCACACCCAGCAGAGCTGCAGACTGTGCTGACTCTGCCTCTCAGGGTAGACGGGAGGGGTCATGAACCCGGTGGCAAGCCGCCGAGCCCCCCGCCTGGTGTCGGGGCCTGTCAAGTCACTCTGCTGCTAGTCGCAGCAGCGCTAAAAGACAAAAATAACTACCTGCTTGGCCCCCGGGAAATGCATGTCCTGGGTGTCGGGCGATAAGAATTGTGCATCCCTGCTTATTGCATTAGCATGTATGCCTACCCAGTATTGTTCACTTGTTATATATATAAAAAAAAAAGTGCAGCATTTCTTCTAAGGCAAACATGTCAAACTTGCGGCCCAGCGAGCCGCAAGTTTGAGACATGCTTTATAAGGCAGAGTAGGCACCTGCTCTCCTTACATTGCATTTACCCGGCCGGGAAGGAGAGGTCAGTCTTCCTGCTCCCTCACACGCGCCCTCTGTAGTGATGCGGAGTGTCGGAATATGATTCCGACATCACTAAACTGCGCATGTGAGGGAGCAGTGAGAAGCAGGAAGACTGAGCTCCCAAGAGAAGATCCCCACTGGACCCCAGGGAAAGGCCCCCCCACCAGCTCCCAAAGGTGGGGAGCAATAAAGAAAATGATGTTGGTGTGTGCAAGAATGTGGAAGTGTGTGTTTGTGTGTGTTTGTGTGTTTGTGTGTGTTTGTGTGTGTTTGTGTGTGTTTGTGTGTGTTTGTGTGTGTTTGTGTGTGTTTGTGTGTGTTTGTGTGTGTTTGTGTGTGTTTGTGTGTGTGTGTGTGTGTGTGTTTTTTTTTGTCTGTCAGTGTGTGTGCCCGCTCTGTCAGAGGGTGTGTGTGTGCCCGCTCTGTCAGAGGGTGTGTGTGGGATTTAGTTTAGGGAGGGGGACGGACGGACTGGGATTTAGGATGGAGGGGCGGCGGACGCACTGGGATTTAGTATGGAGGGGGACTGGGATAGTAGGGGGTGGGCGGACTGGGATTTAGGATGGAGGGGGTGGGCGGACTTGGATTTAGTATGGAGGGGGGACTGGGATTTAGTATTGGGGGTGGGGCGGATGACTGGGAATTAGTAGAGGGGGATTCCGTTATTTTTTTTTATTTTATATATACTGTACTTTTCAAAACAAACCTAAGTTTCTATGAAAATGTAAGGTTGTGTTTTTTTTTTTTTGTTTTTTTTTGCGGCCCACATAAACTTAAAGCGGCACTGTCATGCCGAACTTACCTTTCCTCAATCTCTTCCTCTTCTCCCCCTCTCTCAGGATCTGTTATTCTTTTCTTCCTGTCTTCTTTAGTTTTCTTTAAAACCATAAGACAAAGTAGGGACTCTTTGTCTTATGGGATTCCTCCGCTTGACCAGCTCTGACCAGCGGAGGAGCAAAGTGTGCTTCATTTCCGCTGGTCAGAGCAATTTTCCCATGATCCCTAGCTTTCCTCCCAGTTCCCACAATACTTCCTGTCAGTATTGCCGAAAGTCCTGTCACTTAGACAGAACGCCGGCAAAACTGCCGAATTGCATCCTAACAGAATGAGTACCGTTTCTCCATTGGTGTTAGGATGCAATTCGGTACTTTGTTCGGATCGGAATTTCATTCAAATGAATGAAACTCCGATCCTATTCATTGCTGTGGCTGCATCTTGCAGCCGCTTAGTAGATAACTCCCTAATTCCCACGGTATCAGGGAGCTATCTACTAAAAGGCTGAAAGACCTAAATTGGTCTTTCAGCCAAATTTACTAACACCAAGTAAAAATGACTTGGTATTTGTAAATAATATGCCCCTACTCGCTATACCGCGAGTAGGGGCATGTCTAGTAAGCAGTGAGCAGCCTGTGGCTGCTCACTGTAGAAAAAAAATAAAAAAAATATTGCCCCCCACCCCTAAATGACGGGTGGGGGCCGTAAAGTAAAATAAGGGAGGGAGACCTATTGTCCCCCCCCCCCCCCGGCCCCCACCCCTGAGCGGTGGGTGGGGGCCATAAAGATAATGAGGGGGGGGGACCTACTGTCCTCCCCCCCGGCCCCCACCCCCGGGCGGCGGGTGGGGGCCATAATAGTAGTAGGGGGGGGGGGACCTACTGTCCCCCCCCCCGGCCCCCACCCCTGGCCGGCGGGTGGGGGCCATAATAGTAATAAGTGGGGGGGGGGCCTACTGTCCTCCCCCCCGGCCCCCACCCCTGGCCGGCGGGTGGGGGCCATAATAGTAATAAGGGGGGGGGGGGACCTACTGTCCTCCCCCCCCGGCCCCCACCCCTGGGCGGCGGGTGGGGGCCATAATAGTAATAAGGGGGGGGGGACCTACTGTCCTCCACCCCCCGGCCCCCACCCCTGGGCGGCGGGTGGGGGCCATAATAGTAATAGGGGGGGGGGGGACCTACTGTCCTCCCCCCCCCGGCCCCCACCCCTGGGCGGCGGGTGGGGGCCATAATAGTAATAAGGGGGGGGGGACCTACTGTCCTCCAGCCCCCGGCCCCCACCCCTGGGCGGCGGGTGGGGGCCCTAATGGAAAAGGGGGGGGGGGACCTACTGTCCTCCCCCCCGGCCCCCACCCCTGGGCGGCGGGTGGGGGCCATAACGATAATGGGGGGGGGACCTACTGTCCTCCCCCCGCCCCCACCCCTGGGCGGCGGGTGGGGGCACTAAGTAAATTCCCCCCCCCCCCCCCCCCATCAAGGTGACTAGGGGTGCCCAAGCCCCTAGTCACCCACCCCCCACCCAAATAAAAAATGCCCCTACCTACCCCCCTCACCCTAAAAAATAGTGAGGGGGGAATAAAATTGCTAACCTGTAAAGTAAAATTAAACTTACCATTCGACGTCTTCTTTTTTCTAAAATCTTCATTTTTCAGCCCCAAAAAAGGCCAAATAAAAAACCATCATAGCCGTCGAACTAAAAATAAAATAAAAAACCCGAGCGCAAAAAAAAAAACCCGACGAAAAAGAAAAAACCCGAGCGCACAAAAAAATAATCCATCTTCACCCATGGAGGGCTCCGCGCAGACTGAGCTCCGCAGGGCGGGGCAAGGCTTATAAAGCCTTGCCCCGCCCTGCAATTAGCCTAAGAACACTCTGATTGGTGGGTTTAAGCCAATCAGAGTGCTCTTTGTCATTTTACAAGCGTGGGAAAGTTCTTTGGAATTTTCCCACGCTTGTAAAATGACACAGAGCACTGTGATTGGATGGCTTGAAATCCATCCAATCACAGTGCTCTGTGTCATTTTACAAGCGTGGGAAAGTTCTTTGGAACTTTCCCACGCTTGTAAAATGACACAGAGCACTGTGATTGGATGGCTTGAAATCCATCCAATCACAGTGCTCTGTGTCATTTTACAAGCGTGGGAAAATTCCAAAGAACTTTCCCACGCTTGTAAAATGACACAGAGCACTGTGATTGGATGGATTTAAAGCCATCCAATCACAGTGCTCTGTGTCATTTTACAAGCGTGGGAAAATTCCAAAGAACTTTCCCACGCTTGTAAAATGACACAGAGCACTGTGATTGGATGGCTTGAAATCCATCCAATCACAGTGCTCTGTGTCATTTTACAAGCGTGGGAAAATTCCAAAGAACTTTCCCACGCTTGTAAAATGACACAGAGCACTGTGATTGGATGGATTTCAAGCCATCCAATCACAGTGCTCTGTGACATTTTACAAGCGTGGGAAAATTCCAAAGAACTTTCCCACGCTTGTAAAATGACAAAGAGCACTCTGATTGGCTTAAACCCACCAATCAGAGTGTTCTTAGGCTAATTGCAGGGCGGGGCAAGGCTTTATAAGCCTTGCCCCGCCCTGCGGAGCTCAGTCTGCGCGGAGCCCTCCATGGGTGAAGATGGATTATTTTTTTGTGCGCTCGGGTTTTTTCTTTTTCGTCTGGTTTTTTTTTTGCGCTCGGGTTTTTTATTTTATTTTTAGTTCGACGGCTATGATGGTTTTTTTATTTGGCCTTTTTTGGGGCTGAAAAATGAAGATTTTAGAAAAAAGAAGACGTCGAATGGTAAGTTTAATTTTACTTTACAGGTTAGCAATTTTATTCCCCCCTCACTATTTTTTAGGGTGAGGGGGGTAGGTAGGGGCATTTTTTATTTGGGTGGGGGGTGGGTGACTAGGGGCTTGGGCACCCCTAGTCACCTTGATGGGGGGGGGGGGGGAATTTACTTAGTGCCCCCACCCGCCGCCCAGGGGTGGGGGCGGGGGGAGGACAGTAGGTCCCCCCCCATTATCGTTATGGCCCCCACCCGCCGCCCAGGGGTGGGGGCCGGGGGGGGGGGGAAGGACAGTAGATCCCCCCCCCCCCCCTTATTACTATTATGGCCCCCACCCGCCGCCCAGGGGTGGGGGCCGGGGGCTGGAGGACAGTAGGTCCCCCCCCCTTATTACTATTATGGCCCCCACCCGCCGCCCAGGGGTGGGGGCCGGGGGGGAGGACAGTAGGTCCCCCCCCCCCTTTTTTCCATTAGGGCCCCCACCCGCCGCCCAGGGGTGGGGGCCGGGGGCTGGAGGACAGTAGGTCCCCCCCCCTTATTACTATTATGGCCCCCACCCGCCGCCCAGGGGTGGGGGCCGGGGGGTGGAGGACAGTAGGTCCCCCCCCCCTATTACTATTATGGCCCCCACCCGCCGCCCAGGGGTGGGGGCCGGGGGGGTGGAGGACAGTAGGTCCCCCCCCCTTATTACTATTATGGCCCCCACCCGCCGCCCAGGGGTGGGGGCCTGAGGGGAGGACAGTAGGTCCCCCCTCATTCCCATTATGGCCCCCACCCGCCGTCCAGGGGTGGGGGCCGGCGGGGGAGGACAGTAGGCCCCCCGTCCCCCCCTTATTACCCTTTTTTTTTTTTTTTTTTTTTTACAGTGAGCAGCCACAGGCTGCTCACTGTTTAGTGGACATGCCCCTACTCGCGATATAGCGAGTAGGGGCATTGGGGAGATTTTAATCTCCCTTGTGCTATTATGGGGGTCATATTGACCCCCATAGAGTGAGGGGGGGACCTGGGGGGCTTATGAAGTGGTGGGGAGCTCTGCTCCCTGCCGCTTCTATAGTTACATATTACAAGGAGGGAGCTGCACGCCGGTAGCTCCCTCCTTGTAATAAACTGAACGAACAAACTAACACTGATACACAGTGTTAGTTTGTTCGTCTGATTTTTTCTATTCATTCATTCGTCTGTCTGATGAATGAATGAATAGGTGAAATTCCCGTTCGCATGTCCAGGTGTTTCACTGGGCATGTGCGGGAATCTCAGGGCTATCTAGTGTGGGCAGATGACGTGTCCCACAGGGACTTCACCTACCCACACAAAGATGGCGGCGCCCTGAATAAAGATCGGGCAGAAAATAAAGAATAAAAAATAGGTAATGTGGGGGGCATAGGGGCATTTGGGGATGACTAGGGGGTCGATTGGATGTAGTTGAGGCGGGAGGGGGGTTAAAAAAAAAAACGGAATTCGGCATGACAGTGCCGCTTTAAACCTTGTACATAGGCCCATCATATGATATTTGTCACAACAAATAAAGCCCTTTTTGTCCTTTAAAAACCGGTACATAATATATGTTGGTGCAGTGAATTAGAGATTTGTCCTTAAGGGGTTAATCAAATGTCTTATTGCTGTCAATTCATTAAAGGGATGCTGTAGGCACTATGACCATTTCATCTCATTGAATTGGTTATCATGTCTGGATGGTGTTGTCTCTCCATTTATTGTTAAGACATTTAACACTAAATAAGGGTCCCTAGACACCACTGGAGGGAAGGCAAAGGTACATATTGTATACTTCTGTCATACCAAATCATTCCAGCGACAGGAAGCAGTCATCTTACACTCTTAGCCAAGCACTGCATTGCTGCTCATGCTAATACTTCCTTATTAGCCCAAGCAGCACAAAAATAAGTTTAACTTTGAATGGAAGGTCTGCTCTAGGGGACTTTAGACACCTAAAACACTTCAATTAGATTAAACAATTACAGTATCCCTTTAAAGGCTGAACTACTTAAGAACACTTTTAAAGTATGCATCAAGGATACAATTGTATGCATTGGTCTAGTTTAAATTTTGATTGTTTTTAAATCTTTCACTTATAAAACAGATAAAACTGCATAGATGTCAGCTGCATCTGGTGTGCGTGCATCTCCTGCAGTGGTCATTTTGAATAAGGCTTAGGTTAGTGTATTCTTTAAACCGTATTACATTATTACGCAACAGTACATTCTTGGAATGCATCTAGCTTTGGTTGTCAGTAACAAACAAAACAAAAAAATTGTTAATGGATACAATTTATAATATAGTCGAAATTAGCACCAGTAAGCTATATTAAATATATATATGCATTTTATTTATAAACATATATTTATAAGAATTAAACAATCTGCTTCTTTACGTTCTTTTTATAGGTTGGGCCCAAAGGAAGAGTAGTAGGAATTGACCATATTAAAGAGTTAGTAGACGATTCTATTAATAATGTAAAAAAAGATGACCCTGCATTGATGTCTTCTGGTCAAGTAAAACTTCTAGGTAAGTTTATGGATAGTATATTTGAGCATCTGGTTAATAATTATACATAAAAAAATCTAGATCAACTAGGTTTCAAGAGGCACTCAAATATCAAAAATCACCACATCTTCATAATCAGTCGCTTATCCTTAAGACCTTTTGATTATCCAAAAACTTTTCATTCACACTGTTAATGCCTTTTATAGAAAGGCATGGGATTCAATGCATCTCTATGAGAAACATTTGATAGGCAAATGTTGGTAATGGCTATGCATGAACATATTTCTAAAATTATTGACTAGTAGATTTTATTCAAGCTCCTAGTTCTTGATGATCTCGTCATGGGCAGATAGGCATGCAGAGATTAATATCGTGATGCTGAATTACAGGTATGTTTAAAGGAACACTTCAAGTACCATAACTACTATAGGTAAAGTTATGATACCCTCTTGGTGTAAGTCAAGCATGTCAAACTCGCGGCCTGCGGCCCACAAGGATCATCTTTGCAGCCCGGTGAGCCGCGAGTGTTCAAACTGGGGATGAAGGCTCAGGTGAGCACTTCTAGGAAAATTGTTTTTTTTAAAAGAGTTACTAGATGGTATAATACCCCGGACCGACTTGGAAAATTTGGAGCACTAGCTTCTGATGGATGTTGGAGATGTGGCGAGAGGGGGGCGAATATAGAACGCATATGGTGGGAGTGCAAAATCATTGGGAGCTATTGGATACAGGTATTGAGTGTCATTTATAAAAAATTTCCAACGCTGGACCAGCTGTCCCCATCCAAGATTTTGTTGAGCTATCTATTGAATGAGGCAAATGCTATGATCCCGTTGTTTTGGCTTAAATCTAGTATTCCGATTAAAGAACAATGGATTTCTAGAGTGGAAGCTTTGAGGGAACTCGAAGAGGTTCATTGGGCCACTCAGGGGAAGAGAGACCATTACTATAAGATATGGGATATATGGCGAATGCATTGGTTAGAAATACCATAGTAAGATAACACCACAGTAAGAATATTTCAAGACTGAAGATAAGCTAGTAGTCCACTAATGTTAGAAGTAACGGAAGAACCTTTTTTTTTTTTTTTTTTTTTTTTTTTTTCTGTCTTCTTTTTTTTTTCCTTTTGTTATTTGGATGAGCTTAAGCATACGATGATATGGGATGTTTGATAATGTTATTTGGCAATGACAAAAGTGATCCCAATATCTGATGTAAAAAAGAAAAAGAAAAAAAATGTCAAACTCGCGGCCTGCGGCCCACAAGGATCATCTTTGCGGCCTGGTGAGCCGCGAGTGCATGCTGAAGGTTATAGCAGAGTAGGCACCTGATTTCCCCATATTGCAGGTGCCTACTCTGCTTATTTACCCGGCCGGGGAGGAGGGCCGCAAGGGAGCTCAGTGTTCTGCTCCTCACTGCTCCCTCGCGCGCGTTGACTGAAGTGAAGCCGGGCGCCTGAATATGACGTCATATTCCGGCACCCGGCATCACTAAACCGCGCCCGGGAGCAGCGAGGAGCTGGAAGGACCCCATGGAGATACCCCTATCGGCTCCATAAGGTAAGGAGCAATAATGAAAATTGTGTTTCTCTCTGTGTCTGTGTCTCTCTGTCTCTGTGTTGGTCTGTCTTTCGGTGTTTCTGTCTGTGTCTGTCTGTTAGCGAGGGTGTGTGTGTGTGAGTGTCAGCGAGGGGGTGTGTGTGTCTGTTAGCGAGGGGGTGTGTGTGTCTGTTAGCGAGGGGGGGTGTGTGTCTGTTAGCGAGGGGGGGTGTGTGTCTGTTAGCGAGGGGGTGTGTGTCTGTTAGCGAGGGGGTGTGTGTGTTAGCGAAGGGGTGTGTGTCTGTTAGCGAGGGGGTGTGTGTGTCTGTTAGCGAGGGGGTGTGTGTGTCTGTTAGCGAGGGGGTGTGTGTGTCTGTTAGCGAGGGGGTGTGTGTGTCTGTTAGCGAGGGGGTGTGTGTGTCTGTTAGCGAGGGGGGGTGTGTGTCTGTTAGCGAGGGGGTGTGTGTGTGTCAGCGAGGGTGTGTGTGTGTTAGCGAGGGTGTGTGTGTGTGTGTTAGCGAGGGTGTGTGTGTGTGTGTTAGCGAGGGTGTGTGTGTGTGTTAGCGAGGGTGTGTGTGTGTGTCTGTGTTAGCGAGGGTGTGTGTGTGTGTCTGTGTTAGCGAGGGTGTGTGTGTGTGTCTGTGTTAGCGAGGGTGTGTGTGTGTGTCTGTGTTAGCAAGGGTGTGTGTGTGTGTGTCTGTTAGCGAGGGTGTGTGTGTGTTAGCGAGGGGGTGTGTGTGTGTGTGTGTCAGCGAGGGTGTCTGTGTTAGCGAGGGTGTGTGTGTGTGTCTGTGTTAGCGAGGGTGTGTGTGTGTCTGTGTTAGCGAGGGTGTGTGTGTGTCTGTGTTAGCGAGGGTGTGTGTGTATGTGTGTCTGTCAGCGAGGGTGTGTGTGTGTGTGTGTGTCTGTCAGCGAGGGTGTGTGTGTGTGTGTGTCTGTCAGCGAGGGTGTGTGTGTGTCTGTCAGCGAGGGTGTGTGTGTGTCTGTCAGCGAGGGTGTGTGTGTGTGTGTCTGTCAGCGAGGGTGTGTGTGTGTGTGTCTGTCAGCGAGGGTGTGTGTGTGTGTCTGTCAGCGAGGGTGTGTGTGTGTGTGTCTGTCAGCGAGGGTGTGTGTGTGTGTCTGTCAGCGAGGGTGTGTGTGTGTGTCTGTCAGCGAGGGTGTGTGTGTGTGTCTGTCAGCGAGGGTGTGTGTGTGTGTCTGTCAGCGAGGGTGTGTGTGTGTGTCTGTCAGCGAGGGTGTGTGTGTGTGTCTGTCAGCGAGGGTGTGTGTGTGTGTCTGTCAGCGAGGGTGTGTGTGTGTGTCTGTCAGCGAGGGTGTGTGTGTGTGTCTGTCAGCGAGGGTGTGTGTGTGTGTCTGTCAGCGAGGGTGTGTGTGTGTGTCTGTCAGCGAGGGTGTGTGTGTGTGTCTGTCAGCGAGGGTGTGTGTGTGTGTCTGTCAGCGAGGGTGTGTGTGTGTGTCTGTCAGCGAGGGTGTGTGTGTGTCTGTCAGCGAGGGTGTGTGTGTGTCTGTCAGCGAGGGTGTGTGTGTGTGTCTGTCAGCGAGGGTGTGTGTGTGTGTCTGTCAGCGAGGGTGTGTGTCTGTCAGCGAGGGTGGGTGTGTCTGTCAGCGAGGGTGGGTGTGTCTGTCAGCGAGGGTGGGTGTGTCTGTCAGCGAGGGTGGGTGTGTCTGTCAGCGAGGGTGGGTGTGTCTGTCAGCGAGGGTGGGTGTGTCTGTCAGCGAGGGTGGGTGTGTCTGTCAGCGAGGGTGTGTGTGTGTCTGTCAGCGAGGGGGTGTGTGTGTCTGTCAGCGAGGGGGTGTGTGTGTCTGTCAGCGAGGGTGTGTGTGTGTCTGTCAGCGAGGGTGTGTGTGTGTCTGTCAGCGAGGGTGTGTGTGTGTCTGTCAGCGAGGGTGTGTGTGTGTCTGTCAGCGAGGGTGGGTGTGTGTGTCTGTCAGCGAGGGTGGGTGTGTGTGTCTGTCTGTCTGTCTGCGTGCGTGTGCGTGTGTGTGTGTGTGGCCCGTGCCACACTTTGAGTTTGACATGCTTGGTGTAAGTAGTCAGACTGATTAAAGTTACATTGTAGTCACTTTAATCACTTTGGTTAATTGAACTTATGGTGGTTATGGTGCTTGGAGTACTTGCACGCTGGGTCATTCATCAATGCTAAACAGTTTATGCTTAGTACAGATTTTCAGTGCCTGGCAGCCTGAAACCCAGCCTCCAATGACGATATGGTGAAAATGGAGCTATGCTTCCACCTTGTGCCATACGTATTCATGCCAGCAGTGTGGGGCAGTGATTGGTTGAGAGGGCTTAACTGATGCAGGCTGCCAAGGACAGATAAGTTCTATTAAACAGTGAGTAAACCCCACAGACTTAAGGCACCATAACTTCAAACAGAAGTAGTTAAGGTGCCTGCAGTGTTCTTGTAAGAACAGTTTGATTGTTTACCTGAGTTTTCCATACAGTGGGTGCCTGGCAGACCCAGGGAAATTATCAAACTGTTCTCCTCTTCAGATGGAAGCTCCTGCACTGAGCTGTGTGTGACTGTGCATGGCCAGGCTTATTGCCTGAGCTCAGGGTAGTTAACGGAAGCTTCTTGCAGGAGCTCCCATCTGAAAAGTTGGCAGCTGCAGGTGCCCAGCGGATCTCAGGTAAGTTGTCAAACCATTCTTAAATGGACAGTTTGACCACAGAGAGGGCAATCTGTAGTGGTTTGCTATTATAGTGTTATTTTAATAGTTTATGAATTAAGAAAATGTGAGAACCCAGTAATCTACACCAAAAAAAAAAAAACACTAACATTAGATATATTTTATTAAGTTTTAGCCACTTGAATGTTAATTTGATATTGTAATTGTAAAATGTATAATACATATGTGTGTTTATGTATGGTTCAGCAATGCAAGGCATTCTAGAACCGCACACTGGCTCTAATTGTGCTTTGAAATTTCAGGCAAGAGGCAGTTACTGATCAGATATTTGCCACCATAACACACTATACAAATTTTGTCCAACTTACTTTGTGCATGTGTTATCTAATCTGTTGAGCTTAGTCTTTTTGTTAGGTGGTCAAATTTTCATTCTTCCAGACTGCACTCCCAGGTCTAAAAAATAAAGGATTAAGGGCTTTGAAGGGGCACAATTCTAGCTTTAACATAATGCCAGCATCAACCAGGATTGTAATCCAGAAATCAATCTGTACTCTTTCTTGAGTTTGTAGATAATATCTAACACACTGAGAGAAATGTTTGTTAGCATAAAGGAACACCGTTGGTATCATAAACACTTGAACATATTAACATATTAACCCCTTAAGGACCAAACTTCTGGAATAAAAGGGAATCATGACATGTCACACATGTCATGTGTCCTTAAGGGGTTAAAGTGGTGAGCGGTCATTATTTGGAGAACAGGCATCTGTGTCACATTTTGTAGACGTTTGATTCGTAAATAACCATATTTTTTTTTCTTCTCCAGTTGGTGACGGGAGGATGGGGTATCCAGAAGAAGCTCCTTATGATGCCATTCATGTTGGTGCAGCAGCCCCTGTTGTGCCCCAAGCTGTATGTATTCTGTTAGGCCACTTCCTGCATTGGTTAGAATTTTGCTTGTAAGCATTGTTGTTTATTATTTTCCAAGCCAGGCATACTATCCCGCTTGTTAATGATCTTATAAAATCTCCCATCCCTATTAATATATATTGTTTTGTTTGCAAATTCAGTTATTGATTTCTTTATTAGTTGATTCTATTAATGGGACACTGTAAGATACATAATTACACCTCCGTATCAGTGGACTATTCTGGTTTTGTTGCCCTAGGCATGACAAAACTCAGGCAACTCCCTCCCCCCCCCCCCCCCCTCTAAATTTCACTTCCTTTTAAAAACCAACACGCTCTTTGCCTGACACACACGCCTTCACTGATGCATACACTGACTTACTCACTGACCGTCATTGTCACACACACTGTTTAACCAACATACACACCAACAGACACACATGCACATTCACCGATACGCACATTCACAGTCAGACACACGCACACTGTGACACACAGACACTCATTCACTCCGCCTCCCACATCAGGCAATGCCAGCCTATATGAGGCCTGAGGTGGCCAGCTGGCCAGCTCCTGGGCCCCGGAAAACAAGGGGCTGGCAAGGTATTTGCCAGGGCATTTGGGGTCGGCTTTTTTTTGCCGCTTCCCTGAAAGGGCCGCCCAAGGCAAATGCCTTGGCAGCCTCGCGGTAAATACACAGCTGCTCAGTATGATGATGATGATATTGCCTGGAGTCTGGATGTCCTCAACCAGTGCTTTGTCAAACATTTTAGGAGCAGTTTAACAAAGATCAGTTGCACTGATAATGCAGAATTTACTTATTATTATTGCCAATTATGCCTTTTCAATGTCCATTTCATACAACCTGACTGGCAACGATTGTCTAAGGGGAGTGGCCAACCTGCCCATAGTGCTTTCAACCAATCAACCAAATTGACATTGGTGATTCAGAAATTTGAGTGCTGCACTATGAGGCAGAGAACAGTCTCTTGTAGCATGTGTTTGTCAAACTGCTTCTATATGTTTTGACAGAAAACTGAGGGACAGCACCCTGAAACTATTTGTAATATAACCATCAGAAGATTTTTTTTTTCAAATTAGGCTTTTGGGAATGTTTTGTTTAGGTATGTTTTGTTTTTTAAGCAAAAATGTATGTTTATTTTATTTGTGTTCTTAATCTTTATTATATTTACATATTGGAATCCTGTTGACTCACCTCATGTCCTGAACCACATTGCAATCCTTTACACATATAACATATGCCTATTTTAAAATATGCATGTCTCTTTTCAGAACGTTCTTTTTAAATTAATTTAAATACATTTATTTTTAGGATTATATTGCATACCCTGAGCTACGAGGCTACTAATGTTTGTTGAAATAATAAAAATTTCTGAATTCATTCATTGTGTCTACATTTCTGAATTCATTCATTGTGTCTGTTTTTTTGCCACAGCTTATAGATCAACTAAAACCTGGAGGAAGACTAATACTACCAGTCGGCCCTGCTGGTGGAAACCAAATGTTGGAGCAATATGATAAGCTAGAAGATGGAAGTGCCAAAATGAAACCTCTGATGGGGGTGATCTACGTGCCTTTAACAGACAAAGAGAAGCAATGGTCCAGGTGGAAGTGATTTTGTATTCCACTATTTCTTCTTCCACACACACTAAAGGTGAAAGGTCGGGAGTTTAGCAGATAACTGGAATGGCTGCCTTCCCTGCTATCACTGCTCTGCTACTTCCATACCATTAAACACTGCCTTAACAAGCTGAGCTGCATTGATATGGAATGGCCATTTAAACAACAATTGAGAAAAGTGGTTTCAATTGTCATTACTTTAATGCATGGCTCTATGTTCTTGTTTATTCCAAGCACCAATTAAGGTTGCACTGTGGGCATGTCTGCACCAATTAAGGTTGCACTGTGGGCATGTCTGCACCAATTAAGGTTGCACTGTGGGCATGTCTGCACTACTGGACTTTCCAATTTTTTTTTATGGAAGCAAACAATCAGGAACATATTATTGCCATTTATATAGCACCAACAGATTCCGTAGTGTCCTATAAATAGGACAATTACAAGAAAACTTACAGAAACGATAGGTTGAAGAGGGCCCTGCTCAAACAAGCTTACCGTCTATAGGAGGTGGAGTATAAAACACATTAGGACAGGGAATAGGATATTCTGCCCTGCCTTTTAATGTGGCAAAATCTCTGCATTTTAGGGAAAACAGATGTAATGCAGACCTGAATAAAGAGAATATTGACCTATTTGCATGCAAAAGGTGCATTCCGATACATTGTATCCCTAAACTTGTTATATCTGGGTAATAATAATGTATCTAACCAGGAAAGATATATTCAGATTACTCTGGTTTCCAAATACCTACTGGGCATGTTACTTTTGCCCAACATCCAGGGGTTGTTACTATTACCCAATTTAATGGATGCAGCTAGAGTTCAAATTGTCTTCATTTGCCAAATGTATACTAGTAGCTACCCTTATTTATAACATTCTGACTTTGTGATATATTTAAAATAGACAAGTACTTTGAAGGGACAGGACACTCTAAGCACCATAACTATTACAGCTTATTGCTTTTGAGTGGTTTGACAAATACTGGATTAATTTTGCCGTGTTCTTTGACTGTCATTGCCAAAAAAAGTATATATTTGTAATATAAAAACCTATGAATTATGTTAATAGCAACGGAGATGAAGGGCTTTGAGTGCCAGTTGTATATTTTTTTTCTTTCAGTTTTTCCTTCCTTATACCGCTTAATTATATTCTTCCCTTGCCACTTCATATCTAGTGGCTTTCCCTCTTAATATCTAAGGGGCCACCATTTTGTTCTGCTCTGGTTATGATGTGTGCAGTTTGCCCTTCTGTGGGTTAGCCTATAAATGGATTGTGTTAGCCTACTGATGGATTGTGTTCGCCTGTGAATGTATCTTGAGAGTGAGTTTGTTTCTGGGGTTTTAATTTTTATTATATGCAACGTTTTTTCCTGGCATACAATGTAAAATAATTGCCATGATTCTGGCACATGCATTTATTTTTTTATAATTGAAGTAAATTGTTTTACATTCAGTTGATACATCTGCGATATTCCACATTAACATTGCCACATTTTTCAGTATACAGAGTCAGACACAATTAAGACACGGACCAGGTCAATAACAAACAGTATACCATACATAGTTTCAAACATTGTCCCCTATGTTGTTGTGTGCCATTATGACTGGTGGCTGTCCAGTCTATACACTCCCATCGCTGGAGTAGTGCTGTAAATGGTAGAGAGGGTGGTGCTCTCTCTCCTGTCTGCTTACTTTAGGCGTGAGGCCTACCTATGTTCTCTCTTGTAGGAGATACAGCATTAGAAGTGGAAATGAGAGAACTCCGCAGCTGGGGAGGTATGTTTGCAGGTGGGCGCAGATTATATCTATACATGCGTAAGTGTAACAAAATTAAAAAACAAACATAAAAGGAGATTTTAATATTGATTGGCTGAATCCTAAAAATAATAGTTCTTGCACGCTTTTTAAGACTTTGCAGCTAACGCAATTAATCTCCTCCCCAACTCGCATAAACATTAAAAGCCATAACCATACCCTGCTAGATTGGATTCTTTCCACTTCTCCTGATAGAATCCAGGAGGCCGGTGTTCTCCCAAACACTTTCAGTGATCACTGTTTAGTGTACTGTGTGCGCAAAATAAAGGCTATTAAATCCTCTCCCAAGGTTAAAATAACTAGGTCCTTCAAAAAATGTAATCTTGAATCCTTTCTAAAGGACATCAAGAACCTCCCATGGCACAGATTAAACATTATCCCAGATCTAGACTGTGCTGTTGAATTCTTTCAGTTTGAACTCCTACAAATTTGGAATCTGCATGCCCCGCTGCGTAAGGTAAGAGTAAAAGGAGCACATATGAACTGGATCACTGCTGACCTCATCCAAATGTACCAGTTTCGGGATTCTTTGTGGTCAAAGTTTAAGCGTACTGGCTCTATGAATGCTCACTGTGCGTATAGACAATGGCGAAATATATGCACAAAACAAACAAAATTGGCCAAGGCCCAATATTTCTTTGACAATCTGAACAATAACATCTCAAACCCTAGAAACTTTTGGAAAGTCATAAATAAACTACAAACTCCCCCAATCCACTCCCAACCCTCCACTGTCAAAGTGGATAACCAAACCCTGCAACTTCCGTTAGATGTAGCAAATGCCTTTAACAATTATTTTGTCGGATGCTCTACTGCCCTGATTGCCAAGCTAATAAATGGCACACATCCTGAAACTACAAATTTGGATCAGGTCTCACTAAATTTGCAAACGCCCAATATAGACAAGTTCATTTTTAGACCTGTACCTGTTCGTGTCATTGAAAAACATCTTAATAATCTAAAAATGAAAAACCAGTCCGGACCTGACCAAATCCCAGCAATGCTGTTGAAGCTCAGTGCGCCGGCAATTGCTAAACCCGTCACAACTCTAATTAATGAATCCTTGGTGTCTGGATACCTACCCAAACTTTGGAAGACTGCAAGAGTAGTGTCTATCCATAAAAGTGGTGACACTACTTTGGTTTCTAACTATCGCCCTATATCATTGCTCCCGGTATTGTCAAAAATCTTAGAAAAATGTGTCCATACGCAACTATGTGAGTATTACCAACAATCAAACTATCTGACCCCTGATCAATCGGGCTTTCGCCAGAATCACTCCACTACAACTGCCCTCTTAAAAGTTTGCAATGACATCCAAGCTGGCATGGAACAAGGAGACCTAACTGGAGCTATTTTCCTTGATTTTGCAAAGGCCTTTGACACAGTAGACCACGACATTCTACTGCACAAACTCAAAAAGTCAGGTATTGGTGATCATTCGCTAAACTGGTTTCGATCGTATGTATCGGAACGCTCACAATATGTGTCCATTTCTGACAGCGACTCCCTCCCTCTCCCAGTCACGTGTGGTGTTCCCCAAGGTTCCATTCTTGGCCCCCTACTATTTTCATTATTTATAAATGATCTGCCAAATGTCTGCAAATCCTCAAACATACACATGTACGCAGATGACACGGTAATCTATGCGAACAATTCAGATCTACCGCAGCTTGAGGCTGTGCTCCAAGACCAGTTTACAGAGGTAGAAAAGTGGATCGCAAAAAACAAACTCTTCCTGAACACTGACAAAACTGTCACAATGATCTTTGGAACAGTACCTAAATTACACAAATTACACAATTCCCACCTATCAATCAAAACCATTTCAAATGGCACACTGACCGCAGTCCACTCTTTCAAATACTTGGGTATGATGTTAGACCCCAATCTATCTTTTGGCCTGCACATAGAAAAGCTTGCATCTAAACTTTATCCAAAACTAGGTGCCCTGTACAGAAACAAATCCTGCCTAAGCCCTTCAGTAAAGCAAAAGATTGTACAGCAAATGCTGATGCCAATCATTGATTATGGGGATGTAGTATATGCATCTACATCGCAATCCCACATTAATAAACTCAACACATTGTATAACTCGTTCTGCCGATTTGTGCTACAATGTAATTACAGGACCCACCATTGTGACATGCTAAAAGAACTAAACTGGCTGTCGCTGGAATCCAGACGCACCCTTCATCTTTCCAGCCTTGTGTTTAAGAGCTTTTCGGGGAAACTCCCACCCTACCTGAACGCAATGCTTTCCCTGGCTGTTCCCACTTCCTATAACCTCCGATCCAGTACCAACACTTTACTTAGTCTACCTCAATATAAAAAGAAAGCAGCACGATCCTCCTTCTCCTACAGAGCACCGCATTTGTGGAACGACCTCCCGCACAAATTAAAATCTTCCCTAAGCTTAAAGTCCTTTAAGAGATCCCTCTCTACATACTTGAAAACAGAATGTACCTGTCATTGTTGATTATATATTTCCTACCTGTTCTATGTTAAATTTTGTATATATTGTATATTAATATTGTATTTGTATTTTATTGTACTCTAACTGTAACAATGCAATGATTTGTGGACCCAGGACATACTTGAAAACGAGAGAAATCTCAATGTATCTTTCCTGGTAAAATATTTTATAAATAAATAAACGTTAACCTTCTAAAATTCGAACAAGGGGATGCTGGTATTGTCCTGTCCAAGATGTTGGTGTGTTATTTATTTAATTTTTATATAAAATATTTTACCATGAAGGATATGTTGAGATTTCTCTCGTTTTCAAGTATCTGGGTCCACAAAACATTGCATTGTTACATTGATGCATTGATACAATTACTTCTCTTAGGCTTGTAATGCATTAGGGAAGAACATGCCACAGTGTGCATCCACTAACATTTCACAATTTAGGAGAATAGCCACCCTAGCAACCAGATGCGTTGCAGAGTTGTGTTTTTTTGTTTTTTTTAATTCCTCCTGCCGCATTTTTCCCTTAGTAATCACATCAGAAAAATGCTAGGTCCTCTGTAATGTAGTAATGACTAAAAATCTACATTAATAGAAGCTGAAAATCTACAGTTTTTTTTTTTTATAGAAAGTCTGTCTAGAAATGCATATATTATTTAATGCATTTAATTAATCATTGCAACAACAAAAAAACGATGCCCAACTCGTACATCCTTGTTAGTGCTAGGCATTGTCCTATCAAATGCTTATTAACCCCTTCACGACCTACGTCCGACAAAAAAGTAATTAATGACCGCGGATGTACCTGGTATGGCATCCCAGGCAGTCCCCCTGCAGCTGCAGTCCGGGCCATCTGATCACTGGGTCCTCGCGATCACATGGCAGGAATAGCAGTCTTGTGCAGTGCCTGCAGGGAGAGTGCCTGAGCTCTCTGGCTGCCCCCCTCTTGCATTCAAAAAAGTTTTAAAAGTTAATAAAAGTTGTTAAAAAAGTTGAATAAAGTAAACAAAAGTACTTAGGAAAAAAAAAAAATATATATATATATATATATTTTTTTTTTCGACCTGGGACCATACACCCACTCAGTCTTAATGATATGAACACCACACCAATCGTATTTCTTGTAAATGCAGTCTTTCTTTATTAAGAGGTCTGGCAATTTAAAAAAAAAAAAAAAAGCCTTGCTCTCTGAGCACGAGCTGACAAGTTTTTCTACAAAATTCAAATTTGAGCACAGACCCTTTTTTTTTTTTTTTATATAAATGTTTCCTTTCTCCTTCAGAATATGAAGACTCTTGTAGGGAGAAATGCAGTCTCACACACTGCTTGTCCTTCTCTCTGTGAATCCCTGACAGGGAAATTTTATAGCAGTCCTGTGCTAATCATTGCCAACAGGTGAGCAGCTATCTGTGTGATCTTGAACTCCTGGACTGGATTGCTCACCTGCTGTGCTGTATGTAAATTGTGGAGTGGAGCACTGGCCCTCCCTCCACTCCAAATGCTCCACCCCAGGAACCCATATTAAATGGCAAAATTGCTCTGACTAAAACAGACAGAACTTCTTCCTGGGGATAATAATTCACATATTCCAATACTTCTGGAAAAATATACACTCCATCTATAACAATGTCTTGCACTCTGTCACAATATATATGAAATAACTACTTTTATATACACATACACAATCCATTATTCTAAGTGTATATTAATATATATTAAAATACACTTAGAATGACGTTCATTATATATTATATATATCTATACATATAAATATATATAATTACATTTTAAAAAGATATACCCGTTTAAATTTGTTGTTTATATATAATTTTTTTTTATTCTACAAATATATTTATATAATATTATTACATAATTAAGTCATTTTATTAATTACAATTTGAGGGACCTGCCTGACAACCCAGGCATAAAGTCCAGAAATTTGGTTCGCAAGCCCTATATTTAACCCTGTAACTTTTCAGGACACCATAAAACCTATACATGGGGGGTACTGTCACTCGGGAGACTTCGCTGGACACAAATATTAGTGTTTCAAAACAGTAAAATGTATACGACGACGATATCGTCCATGATAGTGCCGTTTTTTTGCATTTTTCACACACACATGGCATTTTGACCAATGATATAATTGTGATATGTTTTACTATTTTGAAACACTATTTGTGTTCCGCGAAGTCTCGCGAGTAAAACCGAACCCCCCCCCCATGTACAGGTTTTATGGTATTTTCAAAAGTTAGTCAAATATAAGGCTTGCATTTTCTTTTTTTTCACATTGAAATTTACCAGATTGGTTATGTTGCCTTTGAGACCGTATGGTAGCCCAGGAATGAGAATTACCCGCATGATGGCATACCATTTGCAAAAGTAGATAGCCCAAGGTATTGCAAATGGGGTAGGCCCAGTATTTTTTAGTAGCCCCTTAGTCACAAACACTGCCCAAAATTAGCGTTCAAATTAGTTTTTTGCACACACAAACAAATATGAACGCTAACTTTGGCCAGTGTTTGTGACTAAGTGGCTACTAAAAAACACTGGACATGCCCCATATTGAATACCCTGGATTGTCTACTATTGCAAATGGTATGCCATTAAAAAAATATGTACATGTGAGGTGTGATTCAGAGATTTATGACTGATAAGTGTTACAATGTCACTATTGATGAATTTTAAAAATACATATTTTGACACCGCAATGTCATACTTGTACTTATAGCCTTATAACATTGGGTATTTCTAAACTCAGGACAAAAGTTAGAAACCATTTAGCACAGGTGTTTTGGGGCGGTTGTAGATTTTGAGGGTCAAAGTTAGAAAAAGTGTTTTTTTGTTTTTTTTTTCATATTTTACAAATTTTTTTATAGTAAATTATATGATCTGATAAAAATAATGGTATCTTTAGAAAGACCATTTAATGGCGAGATAAACTGTATATAATATGTGTGGGTACAGTAAATGAGTAAGAGGAAAATTGCAGCTAAACACAAACACCGCAGAAATGTAAAAACAGCCCTGGTCCTTAACGATAAGAAAACTGAAAATCGGTCTGGTCACTAAGGGGTTAAAAGGTTTCTGCAAAGTTGTTTTTTTTTTTCTTTTTTTTTTTAAATGAACACTATAATCACCTTAAACAACTTTAAGCTGTAGTTGTTCTGGTAACTATATAGTGTCACATTAAGTCTCCAGACAGCGTGATGCCTGGGAAGGGCTATTATACCATGCATTGTATGGAGGAGACCCTGGTAGCAGTGAGTAAGCTGATCTGGTGGTGGTACTTATTCGAAGTACAGCAGCTTTGTCACACACCCTGGCTGTCAATAAGACAATCAGTCCTGTTACTTCCTGGTAGTTTAGTTCATTGGAGTTAAAGTCAAGAGGGAGGCAATTGCCCAGAGCACCTGTCTTGCAAAGACTTCTTATTGAGCGATTGGACAGCCACAGATGGTCTGGGGAAGAATAGGAGAGCTTGTAAAGGATGCAAACAAAAGAATAGAGCACAGTATGGGTTACACTATCAAAACCAGTGTTTTCTTAAAAAGCATTTGCTTTTTAGATGTTCCGCAATAGGAAAAGGCATACTTGTTTTTATTGGGGGTATTTAGACAGTGGAGTGTTGCTTTAAGAAAACACTGGTTTTGGTAGCGTAACCCATACTGTACTCTATTCTAGTGCCAAAGCCAAGTTCTCCCCTCAGCCAGATCATTCTCTGACATCATTCCCCCTAGCTTCCAGTATGCTGTGTGTGTTGATGACAAACACTATATTTGCACACTTATTCCCCAATGACACTGTTCGAGGTAGACTTACACCTCCGGAAGCAAAGATGTTAAACTTTATGTACAATCCTTAAAAGAGAAACATTGAGGACAAATCTGCTCAAAGCTTCTCGTGGGAATTGGTAGTTTTATTTAGATTTAGGGATTCATATTAAAAAATCCAACTTTAGGGCTATATTAGTTTTCGTCTTCATTTCAACAGTAACTTGCAATATAACGCTGTTATGGAATAACTTTCTTGTCAGGCTTAGCCACCCACTATATTAGCCTGATAAGAGTTGTATCCCAGCAAAATCAGGCATCCTCTTGCCATTTAGTTTAATGGGACAGAAAATGCAAAACACTTTGTTGGGATTTTTTATGTTTGTTTTGGGGCTTAGGGTTTCTTTTTTGTTATCTGTGACCCATGCACCTAGAAAGAGAAGAACTTATGTTCTATCAAAGGTATCTGGCATTAGCGACAACAGATTCTAAAATTATACAAAAAATGGTCAGAATATTCCAGCTGGTAAGTCCATGGAGATTGATGTAGACACGGGAAAAACAGTTATGATTTCAATTTTTTTTAGAAAGTAAGGCTGCAGGGACATGGTCTTTGCAATATACCTACTTAAGATGTTGTGGTGATGGTGCTTAGAGTTTCCCTTTAATGTGAATGAAGATAAACATTTTTAATCTACCCTGTCTCAAATGCAGGCAATGTAAGCATGTCTACACATACACTCTATTGCAGTATATCCTTTCACATTTAGAGGTCTGTGAAATACTAATATATGTTAATGTTTCTTCTGGATATATTTCCAATGATGCAGTCATTGTTAAAGTTAATTTCAAATCTAAAAAGCACAGTTTTCAATTGCTTCTGGCTTTGCTTTTTCATTGCTTATACATGTATTCAGACATTGTTTAATATATGACAAAGGTGGGTAAATTAACATCAATTTTCTTTTTATTTTCTTTTAGGGATGAATTGTAATGGCGCCATCACTCCAATCATTATGTAGTATTATGTGTTCCTGCACTTATTTTATTTTACCTTCAAAATTTGTTTTGGACTTTACCAAGTTAAAAATGGTATGGAAAGATCATATGCCAATTTTGTTTTGGTTCAGTTTTTTTTTTTTTTTTTTTTTTTTTCTTCTTTCTTTCTAAAAGAGATTGCCAATCTCATTGGGGAAATTTAAACCTGAGCTTTTTTTTTTTTTTTTTTTTTTGCCTCTGTCAACGCAGGAGTATTTAATACTAACAGCCCACTTTGGGAACTATTTAAATGACTTTGCACTTGTTTTGTTTTCATCTCGGGATAAACTTCAACTGCAACATTCATTATCGCTGGTAAAATGATAAATGGTCACCAAATGACACTGTACACGCACAATGTCGAGTGTCTGCTAAATGCTGCTAAATATAGAAATGAGCTTCCGTTTCCAGGCTTTTTTTTTTTTTTTTACGTGGTTTCATAGAGTAGCATGTGGATTTAGCTTCACCATACTACCAGGAATGTGTTTGTCTTTTCTTATTCTGCCGAGGTCTCTGATTGCCCTGTAGTGTTCAGTGGATCTGATTGAAAGCTTTAGTTTAAATAAATGATGCAGTTCAGAGTGAACATTTAAAAAAAATCTCATTCTCCTATATCTTGGTAATACTCAAAGATCTGCTATGTCAAGCACATACATGTTAACGCAGTTTATAGTTCGCTGCTGTGTATAAGACTCCAACACCACCTGTATAAGCATTGTTCTTGTTAATGAACAGTTTATGCAGTTATGCTTTGCCAAATAAAGTTCAAAGCAAAACCATCCATGAGATTATATTTGTGGAAAATAATGTGGTTGAGACAGAAATTGAGTGTACATAGTTATTCAGGGCTCTTGACATTATGGCAATACCTGGTAGTTGCTAAAATACAGATACTAAATATTACCTACAAATGGAAAAGGGAAGGGGAAAATAATTAGTCTCCCTGTAGATATTGATGTCTGCAGGGGAAAAACTAGTGCTGGAGCAGAGGAAAGTAAGTGAGGGTTCATGGGCTAAATGTATGCTATGCAACACAAATGAGCCACAACATTAAAACCTCTGACCGGTGAAGTGAATAACATTCATTATATAATTACAATGGCAACTATCAATGGGTGGAAAATATTAGGCAGTAAGTGAAGTAGTTTCCTGAATTTCATGTGTTTGAAGCAGGACAAATTGGCAAACTAAAAAGATCTGAATGACTTGATAAGGGCCAGATATTGATAACAACTGGGACAGAGCAAATCTAAAACGGCAAGTGGAGCAATGGAAGAAGATTGCCTAGTCTGACGAATCATGTTTTCTCTTACACGAGGTGCATGTGCATCATTTACCTGGGGAAGAGATTGCACTATGGGAAGATGCAGTCAGTGTTATGCTCTGGGAAACCTTGGGTCCTGGCATTCATGTGGATGTTACTGACACGTACCCCCTACCTAGAGATTGTTGCAGACAATGTACACCCATTCATGGCTGTAGGGTTCCCTGGTGGCAGTGGCCTCTTTCAGCAGGATACTGCACTCTGCCACACTGCAAAGATTGCTTAGGAATGGTTTGAGGAAAATGACCAAGAGTTCAAGGTGTGGCCTTGTTCCCCAGATCTCAATCAAATTGAGTATCTTTGGGATGTGCTGGAACAACAAATCCGATCCAAGGAGGCCCCACCTCGCCACTTGCAGGACTTAAAAGATCTGTTGTTAATCTCTTGGTGCCAGATACCACAGGACACGTTCACAGGTCTTGTGGAGTCCATGCCTCAATAAGAGCTGTTTTGGCAGCTTTTGTGGGACCTACACGATATTAGGAAGGTGGTTTTAATGTTGTGGCAGTGTATATGGGGAAAACCAATAAATAGAAGTTATCATTCAAATGTAAAATATTTAATATACACAAAATTCCATAACTCAAAATACCGTGGTAAACCTTCCTTCTCAAAAATGTCCATGCTGCTATTTCTAAACCGCCTTGATTCACTGGGTTGGTCAATAAATTCAACATCTCTCCCTGATTTCTCTGGGAAACAAATCTGGACATAGTTCACAAAATGTATAAATGTCTGGATTTTACAATGCAAAATTAGGTTGAATATAGTCTAAAGTTCATCCTGTCCGGATGCAACCAAAACAGCTGACCAGCAGGGACTGGCTTTTGTTAAAATTAGGACGTGAATTAAAAAAAAAAATACTTATACACTACCGTAGGATTTTTTTGATATATTTTTTTTTTTTTTTTGCTTTGTTTTTTTTGTTTTAACAGTTTGCCTAATGGCTACTAGCCCTGCCAGCGGGCAAATACATTTAGAAAAAAAAAAGCAGTGGGTGTGAGCTATATGGTGGCTTGTCAACTCTTACTAGCAAACCTCCACAGTAATATGTTAAAAATATATGGAGTTATTGCACCTCTACATAACCATTTTATCCTTCCTTATAGGAATACTGTAGATTTTAACAACTTCATCTTATTGAAGTAGTTATAGTGCATTCACTGCTGGTCGACCTGTTTTACACCCCAAACCCTTTTTAAAAAAACCTAAATAGAAGGCTAGAGAGCCAGAAATGGTACTTCCCAGCTCTCATGCTTTAAATACTGTGAATACAATGATTCTCTACGGAGGAATCCATAGGTGCTTTTGGGTGAATATTGTGGATGTGCCTATGTTCCCCAGTGCTCCAGGGTGAGGTGACTCAATGAGGTTGTGGCAGCAGTGAGGGAAACTTGGCAAAGTGCTTTTTTTTTTTTTTTGGACACGTGGGGGTCATAAATGAGGGGGAAATGTGTCTAGCACTTGAGCAGCTGCCGCAGCCCACTAAGGCTCCCTGAAATATAATGGAGATGGAGACATGCCACTTGCTATAAAAGACAAACCATTTAACAGGAATGTTTATGGCTCAGTGGTCAAGAACTCTAGAATAATGTGTCTGTTGCTTAACAATGGAGTCATTCAACAAGTTAAACAGAAAAATGAGACTTGGTCAATAAGTGTTGTGTTATCAGTAACAGTCAAACAGTCATGATTTGTTACTAAGCTGTACACCAGACCTGCACAACTAGGCAGTAGGCAGGGGTCAAAACTAAAGTAGGCTATATACACACACTCACTCTCCCAGGGACCATAGTCATACGGCAAGAGGCTGGTAATTAGTCCTCTCCCGGCACAAGTGGCGAAGGGTACTTCGTCACATGAAATATTTAACATCCAGCCAGCCAAAGACTCCACTCTTATCAAAGGAATGCAAGGTAGGCCAAGCCTGCCCAAAATACTACAATGGGTCAAAACTGTCCTATCGGGTAATATGAACAAGTAAAGGTAATTTTCATACATGTGCCAAATCTGTATATTCTTTGATGCTTACACGATATATAATATCTCACAAAAGATGGTACACCCCTCACGCTTTTGTAAAATTGTTATATCTTTTTATGTGACAAAACTGAAGAAATGACACTCTGGCACAATGTAAAGTAGTAAGTGTACAGCCTGTCTAACAGTGTAAATTTGCTGTCCCCTCACAATAATTCAACACACAGCCATTAATGTCTAAACCGTTGGCAACAAAAGTAAGTACACCCCTAACTGGAAATGTCCAAATTGGGTCCAATTAGCTATTTTCCCTCCCCGTTGTCATGTGACTTGTTAGTGTTACAAGGTCTCAGATGTGAATGGGGAGCAGGTGTGTTAAATTTGGTGTTATCGCTCTCACACTCTCTTATACTGGTCACTGGAAGTTCAACATGGAACCTCATGGCAAAGAATGGTATTAGGATCTGAAAAAAAGAATTGTTGCTCTACATAAAGATGGCCTAGGCTATAAGAAGATTGTCAAGACCCTGAAATTGAGCTGCAGCACGGCGGGCAAGACCATACAGTGGTTTCTTAGGACAGGTTCCACTCAGAACAGGCTTTACCATTGTCGACCAAACAAGTTCAGTGTCCTATCCAGAGGTTGTCTTATAGACGTTTGAGTATGCATTGCTGCATAGGTTGAAGGGGTGGGGGGTCAGCATGTCAGTGCTAAGACCTTACGCCGCACACTGCATCAATTTGGTCTGCATGGCTGTCATCCCAGAAGGAAGACTCTTCTAAAGATGATGCACAAGAAAGCACGCAAACCGTTTGCTGAAGAAAAGCAGACTAAGGACATGGATTACTGAAACTATGTCCTGTGGTCAAATGAGACCAAGATAAACATATTTGGTTCAGATGGTGTCAAGCGTGTGTGGCGGCAACCAGGTGAGGAGCACAAAGACAAGTGTGTCTTGCCTACAGTCAAGCATGGTGGTGGGAGTATCATTGTCTGGGCCTGCATGAGTCCTGCCGGCACTGGGGAGCTACAGTTCATTGAGGGAAGCATGTCTCCAGACCTAAACCCTATTGAGCATCTGTGGGGGAGCGCAGGCCTCTAACATTCAACAGCTCTGTGATGTCATCATGGAGGAGTGGAAGAGGACTCCGGTGGCAACCTGTGAAGCTCTGGTGAACTCCATGCCCATGAGGGTTAAGGCAGTGCTGGAAAATAATGGTGGCCACACAAAATATTGACACTTTGGGCCCAGTTTGGACATTTTCAATTTTGTTGCCAGCGGTTTAGACATTAACCCCATAAGTCCGGCGGACGTATATTTACGTCCTTTTAAAAGCGGCTCTAAACGCCGCAGGACGTAAATATACGCCCGCCGTTTTTTTTAACTTACCCGGTCGCCGGTGGTCCCACGCCGGCGATCGCGGTTGGGGGGACTCCCAGGGAGCCCCCCCGAGGCAGATCTGCCTCCTCCGGTCCCTCCCGGTCATGTGAGAGTGAGGTCCTTGCGAGGACCTCACAATCACATGGCCGGTATAGCTGGCTTCTGTATTGCCAGCAGGGGGACCAACTGTAATGACAGTTGGTCCCCCTGCTGGCTGAAAATAAAATAATGTTAAATAAGTGTAAAAAAAAAAATTTATACTTAGATCATATATATATATATATTATATATATATGATCTAAGTATATATATACACATATACATACACACACATACACCGTCTAGGTGTATTTTAATATTAATATATATATAATTATATATATATTATCAAATTACACGTAGACTGATACTGATTAAATATATATATAATTATTGTTATATATATATTTATAAATAATATAAAAAAAATATGTCAATATGTAAAAAAATAAAATAAAAAAAATAATTAAAAATAAAATATATAGATGTGTTTTATTTTGTTCTAACTGTATTGTGATATTAATATATATATATTTATATCAAAATACACGTAGAACGAAATAATATATATATCTATATACATAAATATATACGTATATATCACTATATATATATACCTATATATAAATAAAAATATTAAAAAAAAATATATATATATACGTATATATACACATATGTGTATATATATATACATATATTAATTCTACACATATATTTATGTAATAATTTTACATAATTAGGTATCCTAATTAATTACAATTAGCGGGACCTGCCTGACCACCCATGCCGAAAGTATAGTCAATTTAATTTGCTAGCACTATATTTAACCCTATAACTTTCCAAGACACCATAAAACCTGTACATGGGGGGTACTGTTTTACTCGGGAGACTTCGCTGAACACAAATATTAGTGTTTCAAAACAGTAAAATGTATTACAACCATGATATCGCCAGTAAAAGTGACGTTTTTTGCATTTTTCACGCACAAACAGCACTTACAGGGACGATATTATTGCTGCAATACTTTTTACTGTTTTGAAACACAAATATTTGTGTTCAGCGAAGTCTCCTGAGTACAACAGTACCCCTCATGTACAGGTTTTATGGTGTTTTCAAAAATTACAGCGTCAAATATAAGGCTTGTGTTTAATTTTTTTCACATTAAAATTCGCCAGATTGCTTACGTTGCCTTTATGACCCTATGGTAGCCCAAGAATGAAAATTACCCCTATGATGGCATACCATTTGCAATAGTAGACAACCAAAGGTATTGCAAATGGGGTATGTCCAGACTTTTTTAGTAGCCACTTAGTCACAAACACTGGCCAAAATTGGCGTTTTTTGCATTTTTCACACAAACAAATACGAACGCTAACTTTGGCCAGTGTTTGTGACCAAATGGCTACTAAAAAAGACTGGACATCGCTTATTTGCAATACCTTGGGTCGTCTACTATTGCAAATGGCATGCCATTATGGGTGTAAATTTATTTCCTGGGCTACTATACAGTCTCAAAGGCAACGTAACCAATCTGGCGAATTTCAATTTCAAATGTAACATGCTATATTTGACCCTGTAACTTCCCAAAACACCATAAAACCTGTACATAGGGGGTACTGTTTTACACGTGAGACTTTGCTGAATACAAATATGTGTATTTTATTGCAGTAAAATCAAACAGTATTATGACATTGACAGTTAAAATGTCATGTAGAACGAAAAAAATAAAAAAAAATCGTATTTTCTCCCATTTTTTTCATATTAAATTATGTTTCATAGCTAAATATTTGATATTAAATGAAAGCCCTGTTTCCCCTGAATAAAATGATATATAATAAGGGGGGGTGCATTTAATATGAAAGAGGTGAATTACGGTTTGACAGACATATAGCGCAAATGCCAGGTTTTGTTTACATTTTGTTTCGTTCACAACTTGTACATTTGGCTGCGGTGTTAAGGGGTTAATGACTGTGTGTTGAATTATTTTGAGGGGATAGCAAATTTACACTGTTATACAGGCTGTACACTTAATACTTTACATTGTAGCAGAGTGTCATTTCTTCAGTGCTGTCACATGAAAAGATATAATAAAATATTTACAAAAATGTGAGGGGTGTACCATCTTTTGTGAGATATTATATATCGCGTAAGCATCAAAGAATATGGAGTCATTATCAGACTGGAGCAATTTAAATGGAGTCCAAAAGAAATGGGATTATTTAAAAGTTGCACTACTGAACAGAAAATTGCATTAGGCTTGTCAGTAAAAGCAAAAAATTCAAGAAACCACTGTGGTACTCCACAGATGTAGCCAAAATAGTAAAAAACAAAAAGTTAGCATTTAGTAATTATAAAAAAACCCAGAGTGAGGAAGACAGAATGACCTATAAGATTAGGCAGAAAGAGGCTAAGCAAGTTATAAGAGCTTCCAAATCACACACAGAAGAGAAAATAGCACAGTCAGTAAAAAAGGGGGACAAAACTGTTTTTAGATACATAAATGAGAAAAGAAAAGTAAAACAAGGATTAGTTAGATTAAAAACAAAAGAAGGAAGGTATGTAGATGAGGATAAAGGTCTAGCTGACTGCCTCAATGAATATTTTTGTTCGGTATTTACAGATGAAAATGAAGTAAAGGGACCTCAGTTAAGAAAAAGGATAAATGAGTCATTTATTACACGTGAGTTTACAGAGGAAGAGGTTCTATTTCAACTGTCAAAAGTAAAGACAAATAAGTCAATGGGACCTGATGGAATACACCCAAAGCTATTAAAAGAGCTTAGTGGTGTACTAGCAAAACCATTAACAGATTTATTTAACCAATCATTGATAACAAGAGTAGTCCCAGAAGATTGGAAGTTAGCAAATGTTGTGCCCATTCACAAGAAAGGTAATAGGGAGGAGTCGGGCAACTATAGGCCAGTAAGCCTAACTTCAGTAGTGGGGAAAGTGCTACAATCTTTGAGTTTGGATTCCAATATTGTTGAATGGGTAAGGCAGTGGCTGAGTGACAGGCAACAGAGGGTTGTAGTCAATGGAGTATATTCGAAGCTTGGGCTTGTCACCAGTGGGGTACCTCAGGGATCTGTACTTGGACCCATTCTCTTTAATATTTTTATTAGTGATATTGCAGAATGTCTTGATGGTAAGGTGTGTCTTTTTGCGGATGATACTAAGATATGTAACAGGGTTGATGTTCCAGGAGGGATAAGCCAAATGGAAAATGATTTAGGTAAACTAGAAAAATGGTCAGAGTTGTGGCAACTGACATTTAATGTGGATAAGTGCAAGATAATGCATCTTGGACGTAAAAACCCAAGGGCAGAGTACAGAATATTTGATAGAGTCCTAACCTCAACATCTGAGGAAAGGGATTTAGGGGTGATTATTTCTGAGGACTTAAAGGTAGGCAGACAATGTAATAGAGCAGCAGGAAATGCTAGCAGAATGCTTGGTTGTATAGGGAGAGGTATTAGCAGTAGAAAGAGGGAAGTGCTCATGCCATTGTACAGAACACTGGTGAGACCTCACTTGGAGTACTGTACACAGTACTGGAGACCCTATCTTCAGAAGGATATTGATACCTTAGAGAGAGTTCAAAGAAGGGCTACTAAACTGGTTCATGGATTGCAGGATAAAACTTACCAGGAAAGGTTAAAGGATCTTAACATGTATAGCATGGAGGAAAGACGAGACAGGGGGGATATGATAGAAACATTTAAATACATAAAGGGAATCAACACAGTAAAGGAGGAGACTATATTTAAAAGAAGAAAAACTACCACAACAAGAGGACATAGTCTTAAATTAGAGGGACAAAGGTTTAAAAATAATATCAGGAAGTATTACTTTACTGAGAGGGTAGTGGATGCATGGAATAGCCTTCCAGCTGAAGTGGTAGAGGTTAACACAGTAAAGGAGTTTAAGCATGCGTGGGATAGGCATAAGGCTATCCTAACTATAAGATAAGGCCAGGGACTAATGAAAGTATTTAGAAAACTGGGCAGACTAGATGGGCTGAATGGTTCTTATCTGCCGTCACATTCTATGTTTCTATACAGATTTGGCACATGTATGAAAATTACCTTTACTTGTTCATATTACCCGATAGGACAGTTTTGACCCATTGTAGTATTTTGGGCAGGCTTGGCCTTCCTTGCATTCCTTTGATAAGAGTGGAGTCTTTGGCTGGCTGGATGTTAAATATTTCATGTGACGAAGTGCCCTTCGCCACTTGTGCCTGGAGACGACTAATTACCAGCCTCTTGCCGTATGACTATGGTCCCTGGGAGATTTTGCTAGTTCGAAACACCATTTGGACTTCTTTAAAAGACTGTTCTGCCCCTTTAAATGGTACTGGCACAGTTCTGCAACTTCTAATAACTGTCATATATTCAAACACTGACTGAACTTAACTGTCATTTTGTTTTCCTCTGAGGAGGAGTTGTTTTGCTGCATGAGTGCTGTTGCTTTTGTGTGCTCATTAAACAGACCTGCATGACCCTTTCTTGAAGCCTCGGCTCATGCTTGGGGGATGGGATAAGTCTGCAGTGCTGATGGTGTCGGTTGGAGTCCTCGGCAAGCACTAGGAGCATCAATTGGCAGAGGTACTCGGTTGGAGTGCCAGTGGGTCCGTCACATTTGGTGGCAGAGGTGGAATACTGTACTCACTTTTGTGAGATACTGTATCAGAGCACGATTGACTTGGACCGTCTCCAGGGCATGGCTATCTTACTATACGGAAATGTTATATTCAGAAACCAACTTTATTCCACCAAGAGGGTAATCTCTTCATAGAGACACAAAAAAAGGACTGTCATGCATGTATGCACTCAAACATTCGTTTGTTTAGGTCATATATAGTATTGTGCCTCTTTGTTACCTCCCCATAGTGCCAAGAGAGGCCAGCTTGACCTGGCACTATTGAGCAAAAATACCCTCCATGTCTTTACACCAATTTGAGTATCTGGGACCTCATAACCCTAAATTGTTAACCATATAGTATATCCCTAGCTGTAGTAGAATGACATCTTCCTCTGTCAGCCTTAAGCTGTACCACATGGTTATCCCATATGTATAAAGGAAAAAGGATGATTCATAGTTACATAGCTGAAAAGAGACTTGCGTCCATCAAGTTCAGCCTCCCTCACATGTTTTTGCTGTTGTTTGAAAAGAAGGCAAAAAGCCTAGTCTGCGCTAGCGCTTCTAATTTTGCAACAAACTAGGAAAAAAATTCCTTCTTGACCCCAAAATAGCAGTCAGATGTCTCCGTGGGTCAAGCAACTATTACCCCACTAATTAAAAATGATATCCCTGTATGTTTTGTTTTTGCAAGTATTTATCCAATTGCAGTTAAATCTGTATGGACGCGGATAAAACCACCTCTTCAGGCAGAGAATTCCATATCCTTATTGCTTTAACTGTAAAAAAAAAGTTTCTTTGCCTTACATGAAATTTCCTTTCTTCCAGCCTAAATGTGTGACCTCGTGTCCTATGTATAGCCCTGTTTATGAATAGATTGTCAGATAATTAGCATTATAATGAGCATTAGCAACTGCAGATTGACAAAATTGCATATTGCTGCTTAATTTGTTGTCTATAAAAAATCCCAAGTCATTCTCGTGTGTGGTAATGACCACTCGTTGTACTCTATCCTTAAGACCTAATGCCCTAATGGGGGACCTAAAAAAATGTTTCCCCCCCCCAGGTGACTAGGGGTCCCCAAACCCATGGAGGGCTCCGCGCAGACTGAGCTCTGCAGGGCGGGTAAAGGGTTATAAAGCCTTGCTCCTCCCTGCAATTAGGCTCAGAGCACTCTGATTGGTTAGTTTGAAATCCACCAATCAGAGTGCTCTGTGTCATTTTACACAGCGTGGGAAAGTTCTTTGGAATTTTCCCACGCTGTGTAATTTGACTCATAACACTCTGGTTACTTACCAACCAATCAGAGTGCTGTGACAGGTAAATGTGGAGACTTACCTGTCAGTCTCTTCATTTACCTGTCAGAGCACTCTGATTGGATGGCTTAAACCCACCAATCTACCAGTCTAATTGCAGGGCGGGGCAAGGCTTTATAAGCCTTCCCCCGCCCTGCAGAGTTCAGTCTGCGCGGAGCCCTCCATGGGTGAAGATGGATTTTTTTTTTTATTGCGTCGGTTATTATGGTTTTTTTATTTGCCCTTTTTTGGGGCTGAAAAAAGAAGATTTTAGAAGAAAGAAAACATCGAATGGTAAGTTTTATTTTTTTTTACAGGTACTTAGTTAAAGGTCCCCCCCTCATTATTTTTATGGTGGATAATTCTTTTTTTTGGGGGGGAGGGGGTGACTAGGGGTTTGGGGACCCTAGTCACCTGGGGGGGATTTTTTTTAGGGCCCCCACCCGCCACTCAGGGGTGGCGGCCAGGGGGGAGGACATTAGGGCCCCCACCCACTGCTCAGGGGTGGGGGCCAGGGGGAGGACAATAGCCCCCCCCCCATCCCCCATTATTTTACATTAGGGCCCCCATCTGTCGCTCAGGGTTATTTTTTAACAGTGAGCAGCCACAGGCGGTATAGCGAGTAGGGGCATAATTTACTTATACTGAGTAATCTACTTAGTATTAGTAAATTTGGCTGAAAGACCAATTTAGGTATTTCAGCCTTTTAGTAGATAGCTCCCTAATACCGTGGGAATTAGGGAGTTATCTACTTATTCATTCCTGTATTACATGACTGGCCAAGTAACTTACATTTTATATGAATGTATGTTACTTGATTGTCGTAAGTGTTGCAAATGGGACTCGCAAGATTTAGAGAAGGGAGCTGCTGGGAGCTGCTCGAAACGTAACATCTTCTGCGGGCCCCCTTCCAAGTCATGAGAAGGGCGGGGGGGGGGGAGCACTCTGTGTGTGTGTGTGTGTGTGTGTGTATCTATATATATATATATATATATACACAAGATCCAGCGCACTCTATCTACTAAACAGCAACTTCAATGTTGACAGATTTTATTAGTTTTTAAAAGGTTTTTTTTAAAAACACCTTATCTAGGCAAAAAATAATGGGGATTTAGTTACATTATATGATCATACATTGCATAAGCCTGCCACAACGTCAATGTACCCTATCTTTGGCAGGTCCTACTCTCACAGTCTAATGTCTGCTCTTATGAGATTAACCCACTTACTTGGGGAAAAAAATTCCATCTGAGGCTCTCTGCAGTACAAGACTAAATAGGGACCTGAGATGAGGCACCTGTGACAGGGAGGGGTGCAAAACCAAGGAGCTGGCTAGACTCCCAAATATATATATGGAACATGGGGAGGGGGGGGGGTTGCACTCACCTGAACATGCTTAAATGGGGTGCTGCTGGGGGCCATATTATACAATAAACAATACACAAGATCCAGCGCACTCTCCTATCTACTAAACAGCAACTTCAATGTTGACAGATATATATATGAGAGAGAGTGAGATATATACATATCTATTTATGTATATAGATATATATTATTTTGTTCCAAGTGTATTTTGATATATAATCTTTTGTATTTATTTTTTTTATTCATTGTTTTTGCAGTGCATATAGAAAAATACAGATAAGCATGCAATACCCCAACAGCCAAAGCAAGCACCTAAACAATTACAGTAAAGTAGACATGTAGCATTGTGAGAGGACAGCACTAGTTTTGTGTTTTGGTATATTCAGATTGTGTAACTATGTGGTGTAGCTACATTAAAGCAGTGTTATAAAAGATAAGTCAAATGGTAGCTGGCTAGACAATTGTAAAGTTAAATTATAATAAAAGCACTATATAACATTTATTAACTTGTCAGATTATATCCCCCAGGAAGCCACTTTATAGGTGGTCTAATAGGAGAGTAAGTTGCTCTGAGAAAAGCTCTATGGCCCCAAGCTAAGGGGGTGTGGGTCTTGGTAATCTGATCGTCGTGTGGTGACAGTGCTCTAGCCTGTGTAAGTGGCTTGGTATGAGTGCAAGAGAATACCGTAAGTGGACTAAATTACCAGTGGTGAGGAGATGTTATATAAGTAGGGAGGTGTGTAATGTGAAGTGTGTGATCGGCAATTTACCACTTCCTGTGGCTAGGAGAGTTGTTACCTGGGTGCAAACTAATATTGTGCTTGACAAATTATGTGTATGTTGAATAGTATGAGAATTAAAAAGATAAAATAAAAATAAAATATGGAACATGCATGGCTAACATAAAAATGATCATACTAGTGGTAAACATTAGTACATCTGGAACATCCTGGTTCGGTTCTTAAGAGAGTGTGTTAGCTCTTCAAGTGGCCGTAGGGAGCCTGCCTGTGCTCCGCGGTCTGGAGGAGGTTGATAGACCTGTGGCAGATTCAGCTAGTTGGAACTGTTTTAGTTTTGATTTGTCCCAGGAATGTGAGGTCTTCGGGGGCGGAATGGTGGTCCCTAGTTCGGAGTCGAGTGGCAGTCCTAGTGCCAGGAGCACAGAGTCCATTTCCGATGCCTCATTTATGTGGATAGTTTTGCCTCTGTGGGAGATGACCAGGCCTTGGGGGATACCCAGCGATATGGGATAGAGTCTTGGCGTAGCGTGCTGGTCAGTGGTCTGAACAGGCTTCACCATATCAAGGTGGGCCTGGACAGATCTTGGTAGATGGTAAATGGTAGTTGGTAAATTCAAAAGGGTAGGAGGGTTGTCCCCTCACTGCTGACATGAAGGCTAGTTGTGCTGACCTTGTTTGGAGCTGTAGGATGACATCCCTTGGTGATTCCGCAGGGGCTCTGGGTGCTTTTGGATTGCGATATATATATACCCTGTCGGGTATGGCCTGTTTGGCCTGCTTTGAGTAAGTATTGTGGTCAGAAGCCTCCTGATGTAGTGCGGCAGTTAATCAAGGATCACAGTCTCTGGGATTCCCCTGATTTTAACATTCCGGCTCCTGTGCCGGTCCTCCATGGCGTCTAAGCTGTTGGTAAGTAATGTCTGGGCTTGTTGAAGCTCTGTCATTTGTGATTCTATCGTTCGGCATTGTGTGTTATGCCCTGCGTGTCCTCTTCGACTTCCCTGACTCTGCCTTTTACATGGTTATCTCCTCCCGCGCTGTGGCGAGGTCTGCCGCAAACATTGTGCGACTATTGCGAAGTGCTTTAATGGCAACTCGTTGTCCTCATCTGAGGAGGGGTGGTGCAGTCCCCTAGTGTTTGGGAACTCATCCAGCTCCTCAAGTGCTTGTTCTTCAGAGGAGGCAGAGGTTGAGTCGCCATTTTCTATTGGCGCGGGGACTCCCGAGGCCTTAGCTGGATGGAGTAAAAGGTCGCCGATATTGCGGGCCCCCGCTAATTTGACGGGTCCCTGATGTTTGGACTTCTTCCCCATTATGGAATAACTCGTTCAAGGTTGTACGTAGTAGAGATTAAAAATTTTTTTCAGGCTTAGTATGGTGGAGCTTGCCTCGCACACGACTGCTCCATTCGGCTACGTTCCACCCCCACCCTCTATAAATATATGTATATATCTCAAAATACAGTTAGAACGAAATTATACACACACACACATATAAATATATATATATATATTTTTAAAAATTCTTAATTTTTTATTTGTTTTTCATTTTTAACGTATTTATATATATATATATATATATATATTATTTTATATTATACTTATAATTATATTTAATATCATTCTATGTGTATTTTGATAGAATATATAATACTAAAATACACTTAGTGTGTGTGTGTGCATATATAGATATGATCTAAGTATAGATTTTATTTTACACTGTTTAAAAACTTTATTTCAGGCAGCAGGGGGACTACCTGTCATTCCAGGCACTCCCCTTGCTGGCACTGCTATGGACGGCTATTCCGTCCATGTGATCGTGAGGTCCTATCGCCAGTGAGCAGGTAAGTGGGAAGGACGACGTTGACGTGTTACGCCGTCTGCCCAGTGGCGGATCCAAAACCTGATCTTGGGAGGGGCACTTGTAGATTATTTAAATAAATAATCCAGACACAATAACCACTACAGCTCAGTGTAGTGGTTATTGTGCCATAAGTGCCTGGACCCCCTCCCAGAGTAAGTAGTCAACTCGTTTAAGAACAGTTTGACAACTTACCTGATGTCCTCTGGGAGATGGGGCTGTAGTAGGGTAGAGGAGCAGTGGTATGTGTGAGTGGTGCAATGTGTGAGGGGGACAGTGTGTGAACAGTGTGTAAGTGAAGGCGGCAGTATATGTCAGGGGTGCAGTGTGTGTGTGTGTGGGTCAGTATGTGTGTATGGGGGGCAGCGTATGTGTATGTGTGGGGGGGGCAGTGTATGTGTGTAAGGGGGGGCAATGTGTGTGTATGGGGAAGTGTGTGTATAGGGGGCAGGGGCAATGTGTGTGTCTGATAAGAAGGATAGGGGGCTTTTTTTTTAATTTAATTTATTTAAAATAAATATTCTTTATGTTTACTGGGAGGAGGGGGGACATTTCTGGATCCCTGGTGGTTCGTGGGGAATCCCTGGGGGTCCCAGTGGTGAGAGTGAACTCTAGTCCGCGCTCCAGGGCTAGAGTTCACTCTTGCGAGATTTGGAGCATTGCCGTGGTAACCGCTGCAACGCTCCGTGCTCGCAAGAGTAGGACCCGGAGGAGCTGCAGGCTAGAGCTCCCCGGGTCCTCTCTCCCTCCCCTGTCGGCTGCCCGAACAGTGCCTGCGGACCGGGGAGGAAGATTTCTGACCTCCCCTCCGGCCCCTGTCCGCAGGCACATTGCAGGGCTGGCTCTTGGACAATGCCAGCTCTGCATCATCAGACAGTGGAGAATCTGGGGGGGGGGGGAGGGGGAGCAATTGCCCTGTTGCCCCTCCCCCCCCCGCCCCCCCCCTGGATCCGCCACTGCGTCTGCCGGCGTTTAGAGCCAGGTTCCCAAGGACGGCATAGCACGCCCGCCGTCCTTAAGGGGTTAATGAGCCTCCATTCAAAACTGGCTCAAGTATACAAGCATGGGTAGGATGTAGAAATCAAGTTTCTCAGCTTCTGTACTCTTTCCCAATGGTCATGGTGATGAATGATAGATTTATTTAAAAATCAATAAAAATTCTTACATATAAGCACAAAAAGCTGCATGCAGAAATTCTTCCTAAAAAAAGCACAACGCGTTTCGGCTGTACGCCTTCATTAGGTGCATAATAGTACTAGCCTTCTGTCCCCTTGTTTATTTTACAATTTGGCGCAGAAAATCCTTATTCGTACACCCACTTTCAACGAGTCAGTTCTGGTGGTGCATGGCACATACTTACGGTTTTGTCTAGTTGTCAGTCTTTCCTCCTGCGCTATCTTGCTGCACCCGGAAGAGCATTCTAGGGTGCACACACTCATCCAAATACTTAATTCCAGTGTTATCCCTAAATAATTATTTATTTCTGAACATTGGGGGTGATGAAATCTATCAAAAGTACTGCTCTCAATGGACCTCAGGCTCAGAGATAAAATAAGAGGTCTTTCACAATCCTTATGAAGTAGTCTCAAATATGTAAAATGCCGCCTAAAGTATTCCGGCGGCCATCTTGGATAAGGCATACCGATATTATAGTGTGGGCAAAAGGACATCAAGTAAAACGAATAAAGCAGTATCAATATACATATTAAACACATATATAAGCTTAAAAATACGGTGTACATTTATTTACCTCTATAGTTAATATACATACCCCAAAACAAAAAATAGTATGCAATTAAAACTTTCAAATATTATTTATGCCAGACATGCAATGTCAACAATTATATTTAAAACTATGTAAGTAAATAGAACAAAATATACATATATTTACCGATATGGTTAAACATATACCCCGAAACATAATTGAATATAATTAAAAATTTCAAAATCTATATTCATGCCTACAGGAGATAAGGAATCTAATTAAAACATCCACCTCATCTCTGTTTTATTCTTAATAAAATCACCCCCTCTCCATGGTTTATTCACTTTTTGAATGCCAATAAATTGGAGACTAGTGATGTCGCGAACATGAAATTTTCCGTTCGCGAACACGAACTTCCGCAAATGTTCGCGAACGGGCGAACCGCCATAGACTTCAATAGGCAGGCGAATTTTAAAACCCACAGGGACTCTTTCTGGCCACAATAGTGATGGAAAAGTTGTTTCAAGGGGACTAACACCTGGACTGTGGCATGCCGGAGGGGGATCCATGGCAAAACTCCCATGGAAAATTACATAGTTGATGCAGAGTCTGATTTTAATCCATAAAGGGCATAAATCACCTAACATTCCTAAATTGTTTGGAATAACGTGCTTTAAAACATTAGGTATGATGTTGTATCGATCAGGTAGTGTAAGGGTTACGCCCGCTTCACAGTGACAGACCAAACTCCCCATTTAACGCACCGCAAACAACCGCAAACAGTCCATTTGCACAACCGCAAACTCCCCATGTGCACAAGGTTGGATACCAAGCTAGTCATGTCCCGTTCCTTGTCCTCACTGATGTCATTGAAGGTCTCTTCCTCCACCCAGTCACGTACAACAACAGGGTCCCTGAAAGGTGACAACAAGCCCCCTGTATTTTTTTTTTTAAAATGTACACTACTGTTACACCAGATATGAGTTGCACTGGTGTGACACTGTGCCCTGGCAGGCCCTGAAACGCACACGTGTGAAGGAAACTGACTGCTATTATATTAGTCAAAAAAGTTTTTTGTTTGTTTTTTTAAATGCAAGCTATTGTGACACTAGATATGAGTGGGTGGCACTGGGACCACCTTAAAAATATTGGATATCGCTAAAAATCATGATCACTATATACTTTCTCTACAAACCTCTAAAACAAACCAAACTACTCATCTATCCGCTATACCACTTTATCCCACCTAGAACTAGTGCCCAGTTAAAATACTTGACTCTTACTTACCCACACTCACACATGCCACACATTTCACCACTACTTTCACTGAATCCCTCTGACTACGGCTAAATTCATCTTCTACATCAGAACACTACTCCTAAGATCCATGTATCCATTGTATCCATGTCTCGGGTCTTTCATTTAGAATAGGGGCAGCTTCGGTCTCCTTCAACACTGACACTCCAGTGCATATTATTAAAAGATTGGGCAGATGGAAATCCTCAGTCTACAACCGATATATTCCTCATCCCGAGAAAGAAATGAGGAAAGCTTTTAAAAGTTTGGCTTTGTAAATTTGATGTAATAAGTGTGTTTTTCTTTAATACCTTTTCACCCTCTTTGCATGAACCCGATTTACATATATTACTAATATGTTTCTGAACATATATATTATATTATTCACTCACTCACTCTCTGGGCCGGCCTAAGACATCATGCTGCCTAGGTCCAACGATAAATGACTATGGGGGATAATGTATAATAAACACAGGTTATTGGCTATGGGGGGGATAATGTATAATAAACACAGGTTACTGGCTATGGGGGGGGTAATGTATAATAAACACAGGTTACTGGCTATGGGGGGGGTAATGTATAATAAACACAGGTTACTGGCTATGGGGGGGGTAATGTATAATAAATACAGGTTACTGGCTATGGGGGGATAATGTATGTAACGGACCGTTTCAGCAGACAAGGGGTTAAAATCCGTTTAGGCGATCTTCCCCTTTCAGATATAAAGGCAGCTACTGTACAACACCAAACTCCCGAATTGAATACAAGTGAATGCACCAAACTCCCGAACTGCATATAAGTGAATAAGGTAGCACTCCAAACTCCCGAACCGGAACCTCACGAATAGCTGCTAGCAGACGAACAGGAAAAGCTCCCAAGCGGCTTACACTCCTGGCAATCAGTCTCTAACAGCATACAGTGAATCCCCCCAAACACGAGACAGAGCTCCGTGTTGGGGGTCAAGCAGTGGTCTGGTTTATTATGGGCTCTACCCGCCCAGTATTTATGCAAGTCTCCCACCTGGTGGACACTCCCCTAGGGGACCAGATGGAAGACTGTGACAAGGGACAGACATACACCAATTACAGACACACAGCAGTAAAACATCTCCACAATGCAACCTAATTCCCTCCCTCTATCCTGGAGATAATTGAAAAGTAATTCAATTATCTCCCAGGACAGAGGCAAGACTCCATTATACACGTGGGGACACAAAGACAGTAAAACACTTTAAAATACATAAAGTCATCTTGTCTACATAAAACACAGACATTTCACATATCTCCAGATAGCTGGGATCTGAGCGCACAAAAGTACCGAATAGCGCTCAGATCCTATTCACGCAGTTTAATTGCCATGGAGACAAAGTCTTTAACTACACGAATAATAAACACAGGTTACTGGCTATGGAGGATAATGTATAATAAACACAAACACCAAAAAAAAGAATGCAGCTTCAGAATTAATCTAAATGGTATGCTGTCTAGGAGGTGGGAGGGTCTGCTGCTGATTGGCTGGAATGTGTCTGCTGACTGTGAGGTACAGGGTCAAAGTTTACTCAATGATGACGAATAGAGGGCAGACCGAACATCGCATATGTTCACCATCCGTGGCAAACGCGAACACGCTATATTTGCCAGGAACTATTCGCCAGCGAACCGTTCGGGACATCACTATTGGAGACATTTTGGATCACCGTTATGGTATTGGGCAAAATGAGCAGATACTGAATTGTTCTGTACTTCCTTTTTCTGTTATTTCTAATATGTTCTCCTTATTTTAAGAGTTCTAGTGGTTCTGCCGACATACTGCAGACCACAATTACAAGAAAGGAGATAAATTACGTTATTCATTTTACAAGAGATAAAAGAATCAACATATTTTTTATTTGTGATGTTGGATATAAAAGTACCATGTCTAAAATTCCTGGACCCCTGTACACAATTTTTGGTTTTGTCCAAATAAAATGACTTAAATCCTCGTCCTGTTGTAAAATGTGCCAATATTTGTTTAAAATCTTCTTAAAAAGCCCACTTTGTGAATTATAATTACATATAAAATGAATATGTTGACATTGGGATTTCTTATTCTTAGTTTTATATGATAATTCTTTCCTTTTATTTATAATTTCTGTGAACTGACTTTCCACATCTACCTTTTTACACCCGTTCGTAAAATTGTTTTTTAAAAAACTGATTGATTGTTTTAAAAATGTATTATCATCAGTGCAGTTACGTCTTAGTCTTGTAAATTGTCCCTTTGGTATATTAGTTAGCCATGGGGTAAAATGGCAACTCTCCATATTGATGTAACTGTTTACATCCACTGATTTTAAAATAAATACTGGATTTTAAAATACCACTTTCTATCTAAATCTGTAGATCTAAAAAAATGTCATGGCTCACCTATGTTGAAATAATTCTCCATGAATTATAATTCGGAAAACCTAAAAATAAATCTGAAGTCGCAAGATCCCCTTTCCAGATGAAGAAAATATTGTCTATATATCTTTGGTATAGGACCAAGTAACTGGGTGCAAACTTGGTCCCCATTACTGTTCCCGTCTTTTGTAGATTAAAAACTCCCTTCAAACAAACAAAAACATTTTTACTGATTTATTCCGTCTAAAATCGAAATAATTTGGTCTTGGTGGAATGTTTTAGATTGGTTTAAAAAGAATTCCACAGGTTCACAGCCCTTGTCATGTTGGATGATCGTATATAAACTACTAACGTCATAAGTAGATGGTCTTTATTTCATTTAAAATCAATCACAAACTCGTTTTCCTGGCACTATAGTATTAATAGGTCCCACCCACCCTCAGGGCCCCCATCCCGCCGGGCGGAAGGGGTTAAAATCTTACCTTCTCCAGCGCCGGGGACTCTCCTCCTCCTTCCGACGTCATCGGCTGAATGTGCATGCGCGGCAAGAGCCACGCACGCATTCAGTCAGTCCATAGGAAAGCATTCTCAATGCTTTCCTATGGACGCTGGCGTCTTCTCACTGTGAAAATCACAGTGAGAAGCAAGGAAGCGCCTCTAGTGGCTGTCGATGAGACAGACACTAGAGGCTGGATTAACCCTAAGGTAAACATAGCAGTTTCTCTGAAACTGCTATGTTTTCAGCAGGCAGGGTTAATCCTGGATGGACCTGGCACCCAGACCACTTCATTAAGCTGAAGTGGTCTGGATGCCTATAGTGGTCCTTTAAGGAGCTGGATAAGTTGCATGGCATCTTTAAGATATGACCAACTCGATGTCACTAGGGGTTGAAAGTGTGAATCTATATATTGTGACAGGGGAGATAATAAAGAATTTACCCCGGCCACAATAGGTTTACCTGGAGGATGTACAGGATCTTTGTGTAATTTGGGTAATACATAAATTACTGGGATTTTAGAAAATGTTAAAATTTTTACTCCTTTTTGTTCAAAATCCCTTTTTGGTGTCCCCATCTAAGTATTTACTACGTTTCTTTTTTATATCTGACTCAGAGTACTATGTTAACTGACAATAAGTATTCTTATCGGCTAATTGCCTAAAAATTTCTCCAACATATGAAGTCTTATCCATAACAAATCCCCCCCTCCTCCTTATCCGCTGGTTTTGTAACAATGTCTTCAACATTTTTTAGTTCTTCCAACGCTTTCTGTTCTTTTAGGGTAAGGTTTTGTTAAAAATATTTCTTCAAACATAATTTCCTAATATATCTATTTATATCCGAAGATGTCTCAAATTTATTTATACCAACATTAGGGGCAAATTTAAAGCCTTTTCTTAAAATTTGTTTTTGATCCTTGTTTTTTGGGGGTATGTTTTTTAGGAATAGATTTCCTCTGGATCTTTCTAATGTTCCCTCTTTTGTAATCCTCACAGTCTCTTTTATATTTTTTGTATTTGATTTTGAGTATCGCTTGCTCTATCTTATCCAGTTTTAATAAAACAGAGATGAGATGTATTTTTAAATTAGATACGTTATCTCCTGCTGGCATGAATATAGATTTTGAAATTCTTTATTTTTAAAAGAATTTTAATTATATTCAATCATGTTTTGGGGTATATATTTTTTTTTTTGTAACTGCTCTTTTATACACTGTGCAGACAAGTGTTAATTTTTTGGTTTCTATTTTATGTATTAGTTATGTTGTTTGAAGTGTTGCTTTATTGCATATTAAGGCTTTCTAGTCTTTGGTAGGTAATTGGATCTATTCTGTAGGTCTCCCAACTGTCCTGCTTTTGGGGTTTTGTCATAGGAAGCACATCATTAGATTTGCTCACACTATGCGGTGGTCACAAGGACCATGAAGGGAGTGCTTCAAAAGTGCATGGTTCTGAAAGCTGTGGGCCGGCCAGACAGCCTGTCATTGGGAGGGCTTTTTCAGGGAGGCTTGCTAATTTGTGGGTGTCATTAGTAATGCAGGTTGTGTCACTGGTGATGCCTCCTTATGACCCCACCCACCACATCCCAATTCCCTCATCCCAATTGTTGGGAGGTATGAGTCAGCCATATCCCCTAGCATGTAAGCTCAGTGAGCAGGGCCCTTAACCCCTTTGTTTCTGTGCGCCCAACTTGTCTGGTTACAATTATGTGTGTGTTAGTCCAACCATTGTACAGCGCTATAAAATCTGCTAGGCATTATAAATAATAAAATATATTGCAAATACCTGTATTTAGGGTTACACAAAGTTGGTGATTGCCTATTATCCCGTTTATTATTATTATTATTATTATTATTATGTTATTATTTATATAGCGCCAATCAAATTCCACAACGCTTTACAGTGGGTGGACGAACAGACATGTAGTTGTAACCAGACAAGTTGGACACACAGGAACAGAGGGGTTGAGGGACCTGCTCAATGAGCTTAAATGCTAGAGGGAGTGGGGAAAAGTGACAGGTAAGGACAGTTGCAAGAGAGGAATCAGCTGGGAGCTATTAACCGTGTTTAATTTATACGCTTTTATGAAGAAGTGGATTTTTAATGATTTTTTTAAGGAGTGGAGACTGGGTGAGCATCTAACGGAGGAGGGAAGAGAGTTCCACAGGAACGGTGCAGCCCTTGAAGTCGAGCATCAGAGGTGGGAGTACGGACAGAAGATAGACGTAAGTCTTCAGTAGATCGTTATGGCCTAGACAGGACATACTTGTGTATTAGGGAGGATAGATAAGTGGGAGCAGCATTTTGTAGAGATTTGAAAGCAAGAACCAGAATTTTAAATTGAGCCCTATATTCTACAGGAAGCCAATGTAGGGACTGACAGAAGGGTGAGGCATGGAAGGTGAGGGCGGACAGGAAGATGAGCCTCGCCACCGCATTCATTATGGACTGTAACGGCGCAAGTAAGACCACTGAGAAGCGGATTACAGTAGTCAAGGTGAGAAAGGACAGTGGAATGGACCAGCACCTATGTCACAGCTGGCGTTAAGTAGGGTCGGATGCTCGCAATGTTTTTGAGATGGAAACTACAGGATTTGGCGATAGACTGAACATGAGGCTTGAAGGAGAGGTCGGAGTCAAAGAGAATACCTAGGCAGCGAGCCTGCGTGGTGGAGCTGATGGCAGCACCATTGACTTGGAGGGAGACAGACACAGGAGTAGCAACATTTGAGGGAGGAAAGACCAGAATTTCAGTTTTGGTCAAGTTTAGTTTAAGGAAGTGGGCAGCCATCCAGTTAGAAATAGCAGAGAGGCAGTCAGAGACAATAGTCAAGAGGGACGGAGAGAGATCAGGAGAGGACAGGTAGATTTGCGTGTCATCTGCATTGAAATTATATTGGAATCTAAAGGAGCTAATGAGTTTACCAAGGGAGGCAGTATAGATGGAGAACAGTAGGGAACCAAGGACTGAACCTTGGGGGACACCAACAGAGAGGAGTTGGGGAGAAGAAGCAGAGCCAGAGAAAGAAACACTGAAAGAGCACTGGGAGAGGTAGGAGGAGCACCAAGAGAGAGCAATATCTTGTAGACAGATATTACAGAGGATGAGAAGAAGCTGTTGATGATCAAGTGTCAAAAGCCACAGACAGGTCAAGGAGAATTAGGATAGAGTAGTGACCACAAGATTTTGCAGCGAGTAGATCATTGGATACTTTGGTCAGTGCCGTTCCCACAGAGTTCTTAGCTTTACTACCATAAACCATAAAACCTAATTTTCATCTATAGTCCAGTTACGATTAACAGCCTATTGAGGAATACATTTTTCTGCCAGGAATCCATTACTAATTGCAATGTCTGCAACTGGGATATACCTGACAGACCCTCCACCTTGAAAATAGTAAAGAAAGCATAAAGGATCCCCAGAGGATCCCCAGAGCATAAAGGATCCCCAGACTTTTAAATATATTTGTTTTAGAACTGATTTGATTGTACTTACTCTATGTGGACAAAAGGTTCAAATGCAGACATACTGTTTACATTCTTTTGCTGTTTTAGTAAGCTGTACTTCTTGTAATGGACCATGGTTCTTACAAATACCTAAAATCAGCATATTTGACCATTTTATTTACCCGTTTTTGTCACACCTACCGTGTGAGAGAATTTATTTTTTTGCTTTTATAATATTACAGATAGTGTGTACTATTGCAACGTAAGAGATCCTGTCTATAGCATTTAATTCCAGCAATATTAACAGGAAGAATAAATAAAAAATTCAAATGTGTAAATTTACACAATTTTAGTTGTCTGAACAGCAATCAATATGCTAAATGTATGTTTTTTTCCATACATTTGTGTGCTAGCTATGGATTTAAACTGTATGCTAATATGTATATTTTGTGCAAACAGTGCATGGAAGTGAAGTTGAACACACCCGTTAATTCTACAATACATTTCCAATTCAATAAAATGTGGATTAACAAGACAGCTTGCAATCTACAGCAAAATTGTTCAGAAGAGTGCATGCCTTATCCTGCAAATAATTATAATTATTATTTATAAAGTGCCAACAAATTCTGCAGTGGGGGGCGGGGCCTGACTAGCGAACAGGGCAGACGTGCTCTGTATCTGCTCCTGTACACCGAGCAAAAAACAGCGAATAATGCAAGCTACACTGCGCTCACCCTTCTACAAGTGGGCCCACTGGACTTGGGAAACCGACCCGAACCCAGGGACATCACACTCGATGCCCGGGGTCAACGGGCATCGCATCGGCAGGCTGGGGCCTACAGAGGGAGGTGGCGGAGAAAGGCGGCCGCTTTCCCGCCAGAGGCACACGGCTCACAGTAAGCTGGTAGCACAACCTCCCCCCCCCCCCTATGGACCGGTGGGGGTCATCCCGGTCCCCCCTGGATAACTGGGACAACACAGCACAGATGCACAGGAATAAGCCTGTAAAGCAAGGGAGAAACTCGGCGGTAGAAGCTCATAAAATGGCAGAGGTAGCGCGCTCCTTCAACACCCTAAACGAGAAGCCAGTAAGGGAGAGCCGAATAAACAGGGCCTTCCAAATATTATGGGAGAAGCTGGAAGCTCTACTGACCCCAGTGATGGTGCCCGACACCCGAAAGCACACTCAGCTAAGCAGCACCACACGGAAGGCGGCACAGTCGCCACAGGCACCGAATCGCCCAGCGGGACAGAGACTGCAAGCACCTAACAGTCAAAAGGTAACTGGACGCTCTCCTCGCCCAGGCACTGTAGGTGCTACCCCACCAAAGCCCTGCTCCCCCCCCAGGACCAGCAGGGGTTATCCCGGTACAACACGGAAAGGCATCTTAAGTGTGAGAGCCCCAGTGACAAAAATATGGGAGCAGCCGAAAAACAAGCAGCTAAATAAAATGGCCGCCGCTACAGGCTGGGACTTTGATGCTAAACTCAACAACCTGATTACGGCTTTTTGGGACAAACTAAAAATGTGGCACCAACAGGCTCAGACGCAAGGCAAGCTGAAACACTCACCTCAAAAGACACCCTCCCGATGCAGTGGCAAACCCAAGCTGACCAAGGCGCAGAGAACCCGAAAATGGCGGACCACACGTCGCTCACACGCGGCCCACCGGAAAGCAGCCAGGCAACCCTGCGCAAGAAAAGAGACCCGGAGACCACACAGAGGAGGCCTCAGCGCTTCCATTGCAAGGCGAGATGGCGGAGAGCCCCTAACGGGTCAGAGAAGGGACTACCTGCTCGAGCACATAAAAGGCATCGGGTGACGATTAGCAACTAAAGGGACTCATTATACCGCAGTTTAACACAGTCCCCAATTTTTACACTTGTTCCACATAACCTGAATTATTGCTTCCTAATGCTTTGCATTTCCCTAACTACTCCAGCAGTCTCAAGAACAAGCACAGCCAATATTTAACCTTTTAAGTAACAGTTAAGCTATGATGTGCACATGTTATACTCTCCTCTTGTTCTCACTGCTCTGGTTTACAGCAGGTACTCTACATACTGTGACTTAAGTTAAAATATAATTAACGTGGATTTATATATATAGTTTGTTTATGCTTAGAATAATATATCAGCCTGTACTGACGCTGACCTAACACGTATGACCCTCCTTTTAATCAAGCTTAGTTCCATACAAAATATGAGATATCTAGCATGTTGTGAAGCATTCTATTCCTATAACCTTATGCATTCCTTAATGCCTATCTAATGCGATACCATACTATAATAACTACCTACCTAAGCAATGTTAGCACTCTAAGCAGGACGACCAATGCTTCAACCTCTAGACCTACTCTTATGTTATCTCAGCTAACGTCGTTATATCTATTATTGTTACCTCGTCTGAACAATGCCTAAGTACTAATAATATATAAAATTTGTGCAGATTTTCTAATGCCATGTTTGACACTGTAAGAATCTATTTCGCCTGCGACTGCTGTTGTGGCAACACAGGCTCGTTTGTATCGCTTGCACAATAAAAAATTAAAGAATTAAAAAAAAAAAAAAAAAATTCTGCAGTGCTGTACAGTGGGTGGAGAAACATACACGTATTTGTAACCAGACTAGATGGACACACAGAAACAGAGGGATTGAGCTCAATGAGCTTACATGCTAGAGGGAGTGGGGTATAGCGACACAAAAGGTAAGGGTAGGGTAGAAAAGTAGTTTGCTAGGATAGTATTCACTGAAGGGTTAGTGTTTTGTTTTGATGACAGTACTTGCGTTTCATAATTATAAATAGAGATGACTTGTGTATCTGGGACTCTGTGACTGGGGCTCTAGTGGATATATGGTGCTTAAAACATTCCTTTAATGGTTTTCTGCTAGAGGTACTGCAATTGTTTTGCTCCTCTCCTCTAGAAAAGCATTTGTCCATGTACTACTAAAATCAATATCATGGCTTCCCATAAAACAATGCATTGCCTTCAAACTTTTCAGTGCTTTTTTCCTGTTCTTTATTCGCTTACTTGTATCGCCCAATGGTTCTCTGTTATTATCTAGGATTTTCTCCATCTCTACCATGAACATTTAATTTACATAAAAATTAAATAAAAATACTGCACTCAAAATATAGTATCAAAAGTAAATCGATAAATCAAGCATGATTTTAGTATACAAAAAAAAAATTTATTAGAATATATATTTTAGATCAAAAATTGATATATGTACATGTAAAGTTCAGATGATCTCAATCTTTGTTTGAAAATGTATCCGCTGTGTAAAATTCTCAAACGTATTATACAGGAGATTTGGTCTGGAAATCAATCCTTTGAAAATTCATTAATGTGAAATCACTCTGATAGTGCAGAAACTGCCTCAAAATGCATATATATACACTCATAAGACTCTGCATCAAAATCAGTACTTAGTCAAATTCATAGATATTCATAAGAAATCATTGAAAGTTCATATATGTACACAAAATGCTCTAATCAATTTCATGAGTATGACACTGTTCTCCCCTCATCTAAAGCTATGCATAGCAATCTATTTGTACACAGTCCTGATGGATCCAAATCCTTGCAAGGATCAGTATATAGAAAAAAGAGAAACAAGGCAAAAAAACAAAAGATATATAAAAAACGTGAAAAAAAGTGAAAAAAAGAAAAAAAGTATGAAAAATGAAAAAATAGGTAAAAATAAGTCCTTTGCAAAGTCACTATGAACATGTACAGTATTTCTATGGATGGATCTCACCGCTTTATATGTTGTTATCCCGACTCAATTGTAAGCTGTAGCTTGTTGGCTGTCCTGATAAGCTCTGTTTATGAAGTAATTGGACAGGTTCCAGGTAGCTGAAGTGGTTCGTCAGGTGAACAGGACTTCAAACGGCTGGGTAGAGTATCAGTTCAATGTACTGCGTATCTCGGGCAGACGGTTTGATAGAGAGTCAGATCAATGTCCTGAGTTGCTCGGGCTGCGCGCTCGGGATATGGAGTCCCTTCAATGGCCCTAGTTTCTCTCCTGAGAAACTCACATTAAATGCCGAATTTGGCGGTAAAACGTGGCGTCCACTTCCGCGTGGACGTGATGACGTCATCCTAATACGAAACGTCATACAAACTACAAAATAAACTTTATTAACATTTTGACAACAGTGTTGAGGATAACAGATCTATTGTTTACTGCTATACAAATCACAGTTAGGAATATTATAGACACTGTGTCATTACATATGAACAAAAAGAAACAAATGAAAAGAAAATATCTATAAAAGCCCATAATATTAAAAGTCTGGTCACGTTTATACCAGGATAAGGACATCTCCAAGAATCATTAAAGCATGAAATTGGGAGAATATAACTAGAAGAGTATATTATACTACTTATGTTTGTACATTAATAATAATGATCAGAGAGCTGTTTTAAGTTAGGAATTGCCAAAGAGGCATATTTAAAGGGTAATGGTCTAATGTTAAATGAACTACTGTAGCTACTTAGCATATGTTAGTTTCAAATTTGCTCACCTGTAGCAGGGTGTCAGGGGTGATAGTTGAACCGATCATAACAATTTTTGTGAGTAATCAAATATACAGAATGAGTGTAAAACATTGAATTTTACCACATGACAGGAGGCTTCATATTTTTTGCATAAACTCTCTTTACTAACTCCACATAGCAGTAAAGAAAAAAGTGAAAACATTAACCAATCAAAAAATAGTAGGAGGTATAGTATTCACAGTGATGAGGCTCCTCCCCCTCTTTCTTTACTGCTCCATCAGCAGACAGGTCAGAGTTTCAGGCTCTTCCCTTTATTTATATTGTATTTTCTATGCTATTTTTCTATTTCCTTATTCTGTTTTTCTTCTGGGAATCTCTCCCTCCTATCCTGGGGGGGTCCCCCCTTTCATGTTACGTTTATTTTATGTTTATTTTCTTATTTGTCTTATGTCAGACTTGCTGGGGGGGGTATTTCCCTTTATTTTCCCTCCGTTTTTATTCCCCTTCGTTTTCGCTGGCTTCCCAGCTTGCTTTCCCCTCAGGGTAACGCTCACCCTGTCCCTAATACTCCCTTGCGGCTCACCAGCCGCGTTCTGTTTTGCCGACACGATGGGAAACCTTTTTTCCCGGTTTTCCCGGCGGCCATCTTGGATCTCGCGTCCGCCATTTTGGGAGTCCCACGATCTCCGCAGTGCCGGCCTGCAGATCACACATACCAGTCGATATCTGTTCAGCTGCTTCCACTTGTTGCTCAGGCAGGGATCACAGGCGTTTTTCCTGTAAGGATAAAGAGGCTGCTGGCCTTTTTCTCAGTGGTGAGTCCACTGTTATTATTACTATTCCTATTTACTTACTGGGTGGATTTTGTGCCACCTTCTATTCCAACAGGGTGAAGCCCTTAATGCACTGCTGCCATCAGGTGGATTTTGTGCCACCTATATATATGTATACGTTAAAGGGGCATTCCAACCCCATATTGAGATCACATTAAGGTGGATTTCGTGCCATCCTCACAGATATACATACATATATTTTCTGGGTGCGGCCCAGCAAGAAAAACCCAACTTACCCTGCTGGGGTTTCTGGTACTGTTTCTTGTACCTACACTACCTCACACCCTGCTGGGGTGTTGCTATTACCAATTTTATTATTATTACTATTGAGTGCATATTATAATCAACTGACCCCTAGCCCATCTACCCATCTACCATCTAGCCAACACCATAACCACTATGGAAGCATCCCAAACCCCTGCGGACTTCCAGTCTATGATTGCAGAGGCCATCTCCGCCTCTATGGAGAAAGCGCTGTCAAGAGTTATGTCGGCAGCTACCGACAAACCCAAAAAAGCCACGCTCGCACAACCTCAAGACGAGGACTCTGAGGCCTCAGAGTCACACGTACTGGCGGACCCACGCCCCGCCAAACGTCACTGGAAAGGTGAGAAAGCGGGCGCTACACCAGCCAAGGGTAAGGCACCCAAACGCCATAGACCAGCCCCACCCACACCTGCCCACTACTCCTCGGATGAGGGGGAAGAACACACGCACTCTATGGCCGTGTTGGACGAGTGGCAAGCCGCGGACTCTGATCCGCAAGATGACAATTGGGACTCGGACTCCGGCTCCCATACGGGCCTCTTACGAGGCACCTTCCTGGATCACAGTCAGTTACCAGACGACCTCGCACCTACCCAAGAAGACGATGCCATCCTAGACCCCACAGGGCAAAGTCTGTTTGACCCTCGCAATATCCGCCACCCACGCTCCGGGTACTGGACACCCCCCGACCACCTCTCCCAATTTATGCACCGCTGGCTTCGCAAGCCACTTGATAAAACGGTGCGCAACCGCCTACGCTCGGAATGTCCACGTCCCTCGCTTCCCGACCATGTAACTCAAACCCCGGAGTTTGACCAGGTGATGAACACCTTTATGTCCCGGGGTGGCCGCGACCCTCGACGGGGCGTGGAGAAGGGATTCCACGGGGTCCAAGACAAACTGCTGGACGCCATCGGCCCACTCTCCCGCATATTATACCTGGCAGACGATGCTTTCACTAGAGCCGATCAATTTGACTCTAGCATGGTCAAGGAATGGGCACACGACATCAGAGAATGGGCACAAAGGTGCTTCTGTTTCGTTGGCAATACCAACGTAGCCCTCTCCTCTAAGAGGCGCAAGGCAGCTTTACTCCGTATTGACGGAAAACTGGTGGAGTTGGGCACCAAGGAACTGGGACCGTTGGCACAGGGCAAACTATTTGGGGAACCCTTCTTAAAAGAGCTGAACAAGCATGTCAATATTTTTACGTCCCTGAATAAGGCTCAGACATCCATGAAGCGAGTCTTCAGAGGTCACCCCAGTCGGGGTGTTTTTGGACGGGCTGGCCGCTACAGGGGCCGCGCAGCCAGCCGATTCTGGCCTTCTGGCCCCCGGTCACACAGACCACAACCCTTCTACCCAGAAGTGGGCCTCAGACAACCCTTCTCCTATACCCGAGGAGCAGACCGAGGCAGAGGACCTCGTAACCGTGGCAGAGCACGCTTCCCCACAGGTAAGCAACATCATGCCTCTTGTTTCACTTTCCTCTTATACCGCAGGCCGTATTGCTCTGTCTTTTCAGAACTGGATAACCATCTCCACGGACGCATGGATCCTCCAGACAGTTCGGGTGTCAGGGTACCTGAGGCCTCTACCTCTAAGGGAGGTGGAGACTTGGTGGTGTATCCGTCCAGGCGAGCTGTCTCCTCCGTTCCTCGCGGTTCATCCAGTCACTTAAACACCGGCCGCGAGGAATCCACGTCCTTTTCTAGCAGGACGCTCAATACGTGACGTCATGACGCTAGCACGAGCAATCTGTCACTCAAGTGTCCGATATCCAATCGGTACTTTTCAGAGGCGTGATTTCCATCCTGAACCAGGGTATTTAAGCTTACTCCTTACTTCAGCTCATTGCCCTGTCGTGGTTCTAGCTTGTCTAGTCACTCAGTGCTCTGGTATTCTAGTTTGCTCTTTTGGTTTTGACTCGGCTCGTTGTACTTCCCTGTTTCTCCGTTATCCCTTGACCCGGCTTGTCTCTCGCTTATCTGTCTTCTCGTTCCCTCGACCTCGGCTTGCCTCTGACTATTCTTTACTCTCGGTACGTTAGTCCGGCCATTCTAAGGCCCGGTATACGTACCTTTCCACTCTTTGTACTCTGCGTGTTGGATCCCTGTCCCGATCCTGACATTACGACAGGGCCAATGGATCCTGCAGGTACAAACAGTCAGCTTGGTTCTTCGGATCCCAGGTTTGACGCCATGGAACATAGGATGGATCAGATGGCTTTGGCACTACAGGCACTTTTGTCTCGTGCTGGTAATCCACCTGAGGAGACACGTACTCCTTCCATTTCTCCTGCAGTCTCAGGTCTAGAGGTAGCCACTGTAGGTGCTTCTTCCCGTATTACCCCACCAGTACGTTATGGCGGGTCACCGGAGAAGTGTCGTGGCTTTCTAAACCAGATTAGCATCCATTTCGAACTACAACCCCGCTCTTATCCTACAGATAGAGCAAAGGTTGGATTTATTATTACTCTACTCATTGAAAAAGCTTTGAGATGGGCCAATCCTTTATGGGAGAATGATAATCCACTCGTCTATAATTATAATGCCTTTGTAGCTGCGTTTAGAAGAACTTTTGACCCCCCTGGCAGAAAGGTCAATGCAGCTAGATTAATGTTGCGCCTTAAACAGGACAATCGAACACTTGTGGATTATGCACTAGAGTTCAGATCCTTGGCGTCAGAAGTTAAGTGGAACGAACAGGCTTATATAGATGTGTTTCTGAATGGGTTATCAGATGTAATTCTTGACGAGGTCGCTACTAGAGAACTCCCTGAAAATTTGGAGGATTTAATTTCTTTTATATCTCGTATTGATGAACGCTTAAGAGAGAGGCAGAACACTCGAGATAGGACCCGTAGACCCTCCTTTAAACTAGCGCCTACCTTTCAAATCTCTGAGTTCGAAGACTTACGTATTCCTGAACCTATGCAGATAGGCAGTACTCATCTCACTGAAAGAGAGAGACAGTACAGGAGAAGGGAGGGTTTATGTATGTATTGTGGAGTCAGGGGTCATTTACGCCTAAATTGTCCCAATCGTTCGGGAAACGCTCGCACCTAAGTTCCTCTAGAGGACAGGCCTTGGGTGTTTCTACTTTGTCCTCTATGCACAACTACAAGGAGCTCAGGCTTGTGTTACCCGTTTCTTTAAAGTGGGAGAAGGGAGTAGTTAAGACTATGGCACTAATTGATTCTGGAGCTGCTGAGAGCTTTATAGATCAGGGTTTTGCTGCCAAGCATGCTATTCCATCCCAGTTAAAAGAGACACCTCTGGCTGTTGAGGCCATCGATGGTAGACCGTTACTTGAGCCTGTTATTTTTCATGAGACCATACCGATTAACTTGACTGTTGGCATCCTGCATAAAGAGGATATATCATTGATGCTCATTTCTTCTCCATCTATTCCCATAGTTCTGGGGTACTCCTGGCTGAGGAGACACAACCCTATTATTAATTGGGAATCAGGGGAGATAGTTTCATGGGGAGAGAATTGTCAAGAGAAATGCTTGCGGAAGGTCTTACCTCTTGGATTAACTAATACATCGAATACCTCTGACAATCCTACAGAGACACAAATTCCGTCTCAGTATCTAGATTTAAAGGCAGTATTTGACAAAAAGAAAGCCGATACCTTACCCCCACACAGGTCCTTCGATTGCAAAATTAACCTACTCCCTGGTACCATGCCTCCCAGAGGTCATGTATACCCATTATCTATAAAGGAGAACTCAGTCCTAGAGGAATATATTCACGAGAATTTAGACAAGGGATTCATCAGGAGGTCCTCCTCCCCTGCCGGGGCTGGATTTTTTTTTGTTAAAAAGAAAGATGGTTCTTTGAGACCTTGTATTGATTATCGAGGCCTGAATAAGATAACCATTAAAAATGCCTACCCGATTCCCTTGATCACCGAACTCTTCGATCGTTTGAAGGGCTCTACAATTTTCACCAAGTTAGACCTCAGAGGGGCATATAACTTGGTGAGAATCCAGCAGGGACATGAGTGGATGACGGCATTCAATACTCGATATGGCCACTATGAATATACCGTCATGCCTTTTGGGTTATGCAATGCACCAGCAGTATTCCAAGATCTGATCAATGAGGTTCTTAGGGAATTTCAGCAAGAGTGCGTCATTGTATACCTAGATGATATACTCATTCATTCTAGTGACATTGAGATTCATCACAAACAAGTCAGGAGGGTTTTGCACAAGCTTCTCCAGCATGGCTTGTACTGCAAGTTGGAGAAATGTAGCTTTGATCAAACCCAGGTAACCTTTCTCGGCTATGTGATCTCTGGGGAGGGATTTAAGATGGATCCGGATAAGCTCCAATCCATTCTAGAGTGGCCTTTACCCACAGGTCTTAAGGCCATACAGAGATTTATTGGTTTTTCCAATTATTATAGGCGCTTTATTAAGGGCTATTCTTCCATTATTGCACCTATCACTAACATGACCAAACAGGGGGTTGACACTAAGAATTGGACTACTGAAGCTCTCCTTGCGTTCAAGACTCTCAAGGAGCTTTTCGCTTCCGCTCCAATTTTAGTTCACCCTGACACTTCTCTGCCATTTTTGCTCGAGGTAGACGCATCAGAGACTGGTTTAGGCGCTGTTCTATCTCAAAGGTTGGGTGTTGATAAACCATTACATCCATGTGGATTTTTCTCTAAAAAATTGACCGGTACTGAAAGCAGGTATGACATTGGTGACAGAGAATTACTAGCGGTTATCAAGGCTTTGAAAGAATGGAGACATTTATTGGAGGGTACATTACATCCTGTTACCATCCTGACAGACCACAAAAACTTGTCTTATATCGGAGAGGCCAAGCGTCTGTCCTCCAGGCAGGCTCGTTGGTCGTTGTTTCTTACCCATTTCAATTACGTTCTGACTTACAGACCTGGGTCAAAAAACTCTAAAGCCGATGCTCTATCTCGCCAATACGAACCCTCTGCTTCAGTTGAACCACTTTTGTCTTCCATTGTACCCAAATGCAATATTATTGCTAATACCAGTCTCAAAATTCATTCCCCGCTACTTGACCAGATCTTGAAGTCACAACATCTAGCTCCCGGAAACACTCCTGAGGGAAGAAACTTTGTTCCTCCTGAACTTCAACTGGAGCTCTTACAATGTTTTCATGAGAGTAAAATAGCTGGTCATCCTGGTATTCGCAAGACGTACTCTCTGATATCCAAAGATTTCTGGTGGCCTTCACTTCGTAAGGATATTGAGGAGTTCGTCGCAGCTTGTGAGACTTGTGCCAAGACTAAACTATCTCATGCATCCCCATGTGGCCTGTTACACCCCTTGGACATTCCTGAGAAACCTTGGTCCTGTTTGTCCATTGACTTTATCGTTGATTTGCCTGCTTCCAAAAGACAGACTGTTATTCTCACGGTGGTGGATAGATTTACCAAGATGGCCCATTTCGTGCCATTACCTAAACTTCCGACTTCCCCCGAATTGGCGGAGATTTTTGCGAGAGAAGTTTTTCGCCTACATGGGATCCCTTCAGAGATTGTTTCTGATAGAGGTTCTCAATTTGTCTCACGTTTCTGGAGATCCTTTTGTTCTCAAATGGGCATCAAATTGAACTTTTCCTCTGCCTATCACCCTCAGTCTAACGGAGCTGCTGAACGTACTAATCAAAAGATCGAACAGTATCTGCGTTGCTTTGTTTCCGAACACCAGGACGATTGGGTCGGTCTGATTCCTTGGGCGGAGTTCGCACACAATAACCTTGTTTGCGATTCAACTCGCTCTAGCCCTTTCTTCATGAACTATGGCTTTCATCCTTCGATTTTTCCTTCGGTTTCCTCTTCTCAGGGGATACCGTCGGTTGATGATCATGTCGCCAACCTGAAGAAATTATGGGATCAGACTCGACAAATTCTATTACATAGTTCCTCGCTGTTCAAGAAACACGCTGACAAACATAGAAGAGCGGCTCCTGTTTTTGTACCTGGGGATAGGGTATGGTTGAGTACTAAGAATATTCGCCTAAAAGTTCCGTCCATGAAATTTGCTCCTCGTTACATAGGCCCTTACAGGGTTCTCACTCGTATCAATCCGGTTGCGTATCGCCTTGCTCTGCCACCTGCCTTACGCATTCCTAACTCTTTTCATGTCTCCTTGTTGAAACCCCTCATTTGCAACAAATTCTCCTCTAAGGTCTCCTCGCCTCGTCCTGTTCAGGTGGAGGGTCGGGAGGAGTACGAGGTCAGCTCCATCATTGATTCCAGAATTTCAAGAGGAAAATTGCAATATCTGGTCAACTGGAGGGGATATGGTCCTGAGGAGAGGAGTTGGGTACCTCAGGAGGACGTTCATGCTTCTCGCCTTCGCAGAGCATTTCACCTTCGCTTCCCATCTCGCCCCGGTTCATTCCGCCCGGTGGGCGTATCTGAGAGGGGGGGTACTGTCAGGGTACCTGAGGCCTCTACCTCTAAGGGAGGTGGAGACTTGGTGGTGTATCCGTCCAGGCGAGCTGTCTCCTCCGTTCCTCGCGGTTCATCCAGTCACTTAAACACCGGCCGCGAGGAATCCACGTCCTTTTCTAGCAGGACGCTCAATACGTGACGTCATGACGCTAGCACGAGCAATCTGTCACTCAAGTGTCCGATATCCAATCGGTACTTTTCAGAGGCGTGATTTCCATCCTGAACCAGGGTATTTAAGCTTACTCCTTACTTCAGCTCATTGCCCTGTCGTGGTTCTAGCTTGTCTAGTCACTCAGTGCTCTGGTATTCTAGTTTGCTCTTTTGGTTTTGACTCGGCTCGTTGTACTTCCCTGTTTCTCCGTTATCCCTTGACCCGGCTTGTCTCTCGCTTATCTGTCTTCTCGTTCCCTCGACCTCGGCTTGCCTCTGACTATTCTTTACTCTCGGTACGTTAGTCCGGCCATTCTAAGGCCCGGTATACGTACCTTTCCACTCTTTGTACTCTGCGTGTTGGATCCCTGTCCCGATCCTGACATCGGGGCTACGTCATCGACTTCGTAGAACCCCCTTACCAGCTCACTCCTCCGCATCCCATTCAATGCTCCCAGGAGGACCGCCGCCTAGTCGACGGCGAACTACGAGAGCTCCAAACGAAAGGGGCGATAGAACCGGCTCACGACGGACAGGGTTTCTTCAGCAACATTTTCCTAGTAAAGAAGAAATCTGGAGAGTTCCGTCTGGTTATAAATTTGAAGGGACTCAACGCTTTTGTAACGTACAGGCACTTCAAGATGGAAGGCATCCATCTTCTGAGAGATCTTCTACAAGACAAGGACTGGTTTACGAGGCTAGACCTCAAGGACGCTTACCTGTCGGTCCCCGTCCACGCATCCTGCCGTCAATTCCTCAGATTCCTATGGCAAAACCAACCCTGGCAGTTCACATGCCTCCCTTTCGGCCTAAGCTCAGCACCGTGGTGCTTCACCAAGCTTCTCAAACCAGTTGTATCACGACTACGAACTCAAGGAATTCGGTGCATTATCTACCTGGACGACCTGCTACTGTTCTCCTCAGACAGATACAGTCTAACGCAACACACACGATATACCATTCAACTCCTGACGTCCCTAGGCTTCGTGGTAAATTACCAAAAATCGGAACTATCCCCAGCCCAGACGATACAGTTCCTGGGCTTCGAGATAGACTCCAGGACCAGCACCTTACGACTCCCGATCTCGAAGATCACAGCCATCAAGAAGGAACTACGCAGGGTCATCCGCTGCCACACCATTCCCCTCCGCAACCCAGCTCGGATCGTGGGCCTACTGTCCGCATCGATTCAGGCAATCTTCCCAGGCCCACTACACTACAGGGCGATGCAACATCTCAAGGCCTCCTTCCTCCGCCAGAACCCTTCCTACGACCAGAACATTCCGGTAACGGAAGAAATCAAGGAAGAACTCGGATGGTGGCTGGACAGCATGGAGGCTTGGAATGGCCGAGCCATCTTCGGGACTTCTCCCGACATCGTTCTGGAATCAGACGCCAGCCTTTGGGGCTGGGGCGCCACAGGCGAGGGCGGATCGACAGGAGGCACTTGGACTTCGCAAGAAATCAACCTCCACATAAACTGCTTAGAACTCCTGGCGGGGTCGTTCGCGATCCGCAGCTTGGCGAGAGACCGCAAGGACTGCTGCATCCTCCTCCGGATGGACAACGTCTCAGCGGTCCGCTACATCAATCGCCTGGGAGGAGCACGATCCAGACTTCTGTCAAAAATCACGAAGGACATCTTCGAATTTTGTCTACCCCGGAGAATACCTCCCGGGAGACACGAACCTGACAGCGGACTGGTTCTCACGCCACTGGCGGGACAGCAGCGACTGGAGACTGGACCCAGTGATCTTCCAACGTCTTTCGGCCAGGAGGGGTCCCCTCCACCTAGACCTCTTTGCTTCACGCAACAACAGACAGACAGACGAGTACTTCAGCTGGCTCCCAGATCCAGGGAGCAAGGCAGTAGATGCCTTTCTCCAACCTTGGCCACCCGGGGGGGCGTATGCCTTTCCCCCATTCGCCATGGTGGCAAGGACGATGCAATACCTGAAGACCCAACGCGGATCCCTGCTCCTCATCTCACCCCTATGGCCGGGTCAACCATGGTTTCCGGATCTTCTAGCAGCATCCTACAAGGATCCTCTCCTCATACCGTCCTACCCGACACTCCTTTCGGATCCAAAAGGGAACCAACACCCGCTCATCCTGGAAGACCGTCTCACACTGATGGCTTGGACACTTTCAGGGGAGCCTGGCAAACCGAAGACTTATCGCAAACGTCTCGAGATCTACTATGGGACTCATGGGCACCAGGAACCAGACGATGTTACTTATCAGCATGGAACTCCTGGTCTACTTGGTGCAGTGAACGGAATTTCGATCCCTTTACGGCACCTATAACAGCCATCTTGAATTTCCTCTCTCACCTCTTCTCCACGGGCCGATCTTATCGATCCCTCAACGTCATACGCTCCGCAATTTCGGCAGCCCACGTTCCGACCCAGAGGATCCCCGTTGGAAAAGACCCACTGGTATGCCGTCTTCTCAGGGGCATCAGACTACAGAGGCCTCCAAGACCTAAATATTCCCGACTATGGGACGTCGAGATCGTTCTGCAATTCATTAGGGACTGGCCGGACAACAACAGACTCTCACTCCGACAGCTATCAGCTAAACTGACACTTCTACTTTGTTTGGTCTCGTTCCGCAGAGTCTCGGACGTACGGGGTCTCACCTTCGGGCCAACTCTTGGTGTCCTACGTTAGACCACATGTACCAGTCTCTACCACCACCCTGACCAGATGGGTAAGATGGATTCTATCTCTTACAGGCGTAGAGGAGACCTTCGGAGCCCACTCCGTCCGGGGTGCGGCGGCCTCATCAGCTTTCGCCGCAGGCGCGTCCCTGGCAGACATCCTACGAGCCGCAGATTGGTCACGAGAATCAACCTTTCGGACCTTCTACTTCTGCCCGAACCCGGGGGCAGCCACGTCTCTCCTGTTTCAGTGTTAAAAATGCAAAATATGAAGCCTCCTGTCATGTGGTAAAATTGAAGATTATGCTAGCGCTAGTGTACTTATAATCTTAATTTTAATAATGACAGGAGGCGAGTATTTTCCCACCCTCCACACCCTTGAGGAAGGAGATCCTATGTAAGTATATCTATACTCTGAAGGATGAGATCTCATGTAAGTATACCTATACTCTGTATATTCCTTCCTCTGTCTCTGTCTCCTTACTCAGCTAATTTAATCGGACTTGTACCTTGTTTAGATACAGCCTTGTTTGCTAATCACCGTCATACTTAGACTAATTTACATTTTTAGTGGAATCTGTTGGGTTTATTTCATCACTGCAACCAGTTGCCAGACCGGTTCCTAACCCTTTTCACGCTCTTTTCCAGCATAACTTCAAGACGTTACAGCTTACGCTCAGGATGGACATGTTTCGGACCTTCCTTCAGCTACCAGGACTTCGTACTTGGGAAAGTCACCCGTTGGTGCATGTTTGGACCATCCTCTAACTTTTAGGATTTCGCACTTTGGAAAGTCACCCGTTGGTGCATGTTTCAAGACTTTTTCCGTTTCTTTAATATATTTTATGTGTATTTGATGTCGCTTTGAAAGAGGGGGAGGAGCCTCATCACTGTGAATACTATACCTCCTACTATTTTTTGATTGGTTAATGTTTTCAATAGGGATATACGGAGAGTGATCATGAAACATTGGCAACTCTTTGCCGGGGATCAACAACTTCCCTTAGAATTTCAGAATCCTCCACTCTTCTCATACCAACGGGCTCCCAATTTGAGAGACCTATTGGTTAAATCTGATATCGGTAGTTCTAAAAGACAGACTACATTCTTTTCAGAACCAAAGAAAGGCACATTTCCCTGTTTAGGGTGCTCACATTGTAGCAGCGTGATCAAGGGTGAGTATTTTGTCCATCCCTGATCAGGGAGAAAATTTTATGTGAATGGTTATTACACCTGTAACTCAGACTTTGTAGTATATATCCTCAAATGTCCATGTGGATATCTATATGTGGGGGAGACCATCAGACCTGTCAAAGAGCGGATAGGGGAGCACAAGAGAAGCATCAGGGTAGCCCTACAACGGGGGGGCCAGTGAGGCTCCAGTGGCTAGACACTTTAAGACACAAGGCCATGCAGTCAACCAATTAAGATTCCAAGTCATTGACAGAATACCCCCTCTGAGAAGAGGTGGGGATAGACAAAAATTACTCATGCAAAGGGAGACTAAATGGATCAGCATCCTGGAAACGCTGTCACCCTCAGGGCTGAATGAGGATTATGACCTGAAACACTTTTTGTGAATCTGCTTAATTTTTTTTAATAATGATAACTATGGGCTAATGTATACCTTGTGCTCTCTACAGTGCTCCCATTAGACCATCTAGTTTGGTCCGATCCTCTTTCTCGGCAACTCCTTGACCCATGGGGGTCCGCAACCTGGTTGTATTTCTCCAGGGTCCCTCACAGAAGAATATCCCGAGACATGGGGACACACTACCAAGTCGGTGAGTAGATATTAATTACATACTGTTTATTGAATACTTTTCACTATACAATTCAATGTTTTACACTCATTCTGTATATTTGATTACTCACAAAAAATGTTATGATCGGTTCAACTATCACCCCTGACACCCTGCTACAGGTGAGCAAATTTGAAACTAACATATGCTAAGTAGCTACAGTAGTTCATTTAACATTAGACCATTACCCTTTAAATATGCCTCTTTGGCAATTCCTAACTTAAAACAGCTCTCTGATCATTATTATTAATGTACAAACATAAGTAGTATAATATACTCTTCTAGTTATATTCTCCCAATTTCATGCTTTAATGATTCTTGGAGATGTCCTTATCCTGGTATAAACGTGACCAGACTTTTAATATTATGGGCTTTTATAGATATTTTCTTTCCATTTGTTTCTTTTTGTTCATATGTAATGACACAGTGTCTATAATATTCCTAACTGTGATTTGTATAACAGTAAACAATAGATCTGTTATCCTCAACACTGTTGTCAAAATGTTAATAAAGTTTATTTTGTAGTTTGTATGACGTTTCGTATTAGGATGACGTCATCACGTCCACGCGGAAGTGGACGCCACGTTTTACCGCCAAGTTCGGCATTTAATGTGAGTTTCTCAGGAGAGAAACTAGGGCCATTGAAGGGACTCCATATCCCGAGCGCGCAGCCCGAGCAACTCAGGACATTGATCTGACTCTCTATCAAACAGTCTGCCCGAGATACGCAGTACATGGAACTGATACTCTACCCAGCCGTTTGAAGTCCTGTTCACCTTGTGGGGATATTTATGGGATATTAATTGTAAACAGAGAGAATTACCCACTAATTTAATTCTCAGATCCCTAATCGTTATCGTTATAAGTGAAATGTATAACCATATACCGGTAATTAAAATCACAAATTGTTATAAAAATATAATTTTTATTTTTAACAATTTAAATTAATAATGATGAGTAACATGCATGATAATAATCAATGAATATTCAGTGTAACATGAATATGCAATACAATATGGCAATAATCAATGAATATGCAGTATAAAAATGGTATATATGCAATACCATAGGCAATTTACTTCCTGGTTAATACAACATTGAATCTACAAGCTGTCAAGACTGATTTACGATAGGCTTCACAGAAGGAATGTGAGTTTCACACTGAGCTGCAGTGTAGGGCAATAGAACTTAGCTAGCAGTTAGAAATAACCCTTTCAATGCTGGCTAGACCTCTTCTAGGGATTTAAGATCTACTCTTGTGTAATTTTAAATAAAAATAATATTTAAATAGTCAGTAACCACTCCTTGATCCATCCAATGAGAAATCTACATGTTACATAAGCTGATATTTAATTAATTTGTCTAAATAGATATTTTATCTTATTTTAGAGCCAATCAATACAGCTGGATAAATGGTCATGATATGCTAACGTGATATTAATCACACAAATACATTAATGGCTATATTAATCCCAGCTGCAAATGGGATGCTATAACCATATATATATTCTTTAATAATTAAGATTTTTAAATATGAAATCTAATCATGATTTATCCAGTCATATATCATGCTATTAATTTAAATTAATTTAAATTAATTAATTAAATGCCTGTATATTTACCAGTTAAGTAGATATTTTCTCATCAGATATCCTCAGGTAGCTAAGTGTCATGGGTCTCTTTCTCTGCATGGAGTGTAAGAGTTTCTTGGTTACTCTGATCACCCGATTCTGCCTGGATCTCTCTGAATCCCCAGAGTGTTGTAATGTCTTTCTCTTCAATCTTTCTTTGAATTTTCTCTCCTTTGTCTTAACTTTTTAAAGGGGAAATTCCTCTAAGTGATAGCCAATCACAAATGTGGGGTGTGGTTCCCTTCTAGGTAACCATTTTAATATTCAGACTCTAGATGGCAGTATTGTTCCACTAGACATACCTATCCAGGAAAGAGTTAACTTTTCCTGGTGGCTATTTTTGACGTCATTTACGTTATCTTTATGTGGCCTATAACTTATTTTATCTGTCAGATCAAGAGGATTTCTTCAGACTATGCGTCTCCATTTTCTTCTATAATTCCTAAAATTGATAGTTTGTGAACTAAGTTTCACCTTAAACTATAATGGGACGTTGTACAATATCGAAAGTAAAATTTAATTATTTAATCCTCTGTCACCCAGGTCTGGGTTTTTAGAATTTATTATATTCCATTAGTACCTAGATAGTCTCTTATCTATTTGGTTGTTTATATATACTACACATTCCATTCAGCTCGGGCAAAGCGGTCAGTTTTAGAGAAAGGATAGAAATTTTGTGTCTCTTTGTTAACTTGAAGATACAAAATGGAGTCTGGTCTATTTAGATTGACTTCAGAATATACACTTTGTACTTCTATCATAGCACAAAATGTCTGCCGATATAAATACCCTGACAACCTGACAAACCACTTCAGCTACCTGGAACCTGTCCAATTACTTCATAAACAGAGCTTATCAGGACAGCCAACAAGCTACAGCTTACAATTGAGTCGGGATAACAACATATAAAGCGGTGAGATCCATCCATAGAAATACTGTACATGTTCATAGTGACTTTGCAAAGGACTTATTTTTACCTATTTTTTCATTTTTTCATACTTTTTTCTTTTTTTCACTTTTTTTCACGTTTTTTATATATCTTTTGTTTTTTTGCCTTGTTTCTCTTTTTTCTATATACTGATCCTTGCAAGGATTTGGATCCATCAGGACTGTGTACAAATAGATTGCTATGCATAGCTTTAGATGAGGGGAGAACAGTGTCATACTCATGAAATTGATTAGAGCATTTTGTGTACATATATGAACTTTCAATGATTTCTTATGAATATCTATGAATTTGACTAAGTACTGATTTTGATGCAGAGTCTTATGAGTGTATATATATGCATTTTGAGGCAGTTTCTGCACTATCAGAGTGATTTCACATTAATGAATTTTCAAAGGATTGATTTCCAGACCACATTTCCTGTATAATACGTTTGAGAATTTTACACAGCGGATACATTTTCAAACAAAGATTGAGATCATCTGAACTTTACATGTACATATATCAATTTTTGATCTAAAATATATATTCTAATAAATTATTTTTTTGTATACTAAAATCATACTTGATTTATCGATTTACTTTTGATACTATATTTTGAGTGCGGTATTTTTATTAAATTTTTTTGGATTTTTCACGTTAGAGGCTATAGTAGAGGGAATACCTCTAAAATACCAGCACCATTGAGTAATTGAGTGCAAACACTACCCAGTTTTTTATTTAATTTACATATACCTTCAAGAGATTAAGGGGATCCTATAGTACCTGGGACTATAGGCTGCTGGAGTGCCCCCCTCCCGCGGGGCTGTGCGGTTAAAACCCATTCAGCCACTTACCTTAATCCAGTGCCGATGTCCCTCGGCGCTGGGTCAGGCTCCGCCCATGTTCCTTCCAATCCATCAGCCGGTGGGGGAGACCTAATGTGCACGTAGACCTCCCCATAGGAAAGCATTATTCAATGCTTTCCTATGGAAAAAATCTGCCGCTGGAGGTCCATGAGGATATATAAAATAGTTTTTTATATGCATAAATAGATTTTATAAATTTAATAAGCTACTTTTGCCTCATAGTATTACTCTATAACATCTACTGTGGTCACAGGTTCTATGAGACGAGGACTTCTTATTCTAATGTATCTGACCAGTTAGCGTTATAGAAGAAAAAATATACTTATAGTGCACATGCCGTCCATATTCTGTACATTTATACTTCTCTAAAAGATCATTTGAAACAAAAAATATGTCCTGGTTCAAAATTTCAAATGATAATTATCATATTCCAGTGTTATACCTAAAGAACTATTTATTTCTGAACATTGGGGGGGATGAAATCTATCAAAAGTACTGCTCTCAATGGACCTCAGGCTCAGAGATAAAATAAAAACTGAAACAAGTCTCGAGTGAGTTTACATAGTGGGAGATGACATACACGTAGGGAACCAGCCTAATGAATCGATACGGTACCATTGTTAAATCAAAGTGGGTCAAGTTAAAGACACAATAAAATTAACTAAATCAGTCTTTACAGATTCTCTTACACACAACTGTCATAGGATTTGCCTCAAGGTTTCTCCATCAGTGTTTATTGAAGTGTTACACTGCATGGAAATAAGACTATATCTGCATCCCAAGAGATTTGTCTGCTCGTTCCAGGCACACTAACCTCTTTCTGACGTATTTTACTTGATTTTCATTAGTATAGAGAGTTACTTAAATAACATAGATTACAACTTGTCCAAATAAAGAGGTTTATTCAAAATACAAATATTAGAACTTGCTCCTCTAAAGCATCTTAAAAAAAAAGTCCTAAAAAAATAAGATTACATTATTTCAAATTATGTATATGATAGTAACTAAAATTATTTTCCCATGCAAGACAACTACTTTAATTAAACTAAGGCAGTTTCACAGTCCAAGGCTCTTATGTAAATGAATACTGCATATGTTCTTGCTTAATAAACCTCTATTTACAGCTTGGATATAAAAAAAAAAATGAACAAACAAATTCATGTGTTGTTTATATAGAGTTTGATAATTTTTTAATTCATCCCAATTTACATAAGTTCAATTTTATAAAGAATTTTTTCATACCAACTCACAGGTTGTAAATTGAAAAAATAAGGATCATTGTTTTAACATGGCTACAGATACATGCCATTAATAAGATAGTCCGACTCCTCCAAAGTCAAGGGCCGAGCTTTTTTAAGTTTCTGTCTCACCAGCTGAAGGCGACAAATTACCATTAACAACAGGAGGGCAGTGATTGTTAAACCAAGGGCAAGTGGTAAGACTGCTCCTAAAAAAGAAAAAAAAAAGTGTTTTTTACTCAATAGCATTATGTACAATTTTTTATTTTTTTATTTGCTTCTATATGCAAACCTTTGTAGATGAAATCATAAAGGAACATTATCTTAAATAATCAATTTTATTCTTTAGTCTCCAGTGTTACTTAAAGTGGCTATGTACCGTCTGGGATCTTTGCATATTTTGCAAAGATCCCAGATGGTTACTGCCCTCTTTTAGTGCGGTGGTGCAGGGTAAGGTAGTTCTTACCTGAACCTGTCCCTCGGAGTCACCGCCATGATCTTTCACAAGTTCCTCTTCAGCTCCTGGTGCTTCATCTGCCAAGAGCCAACACCAGCAGCGCTGTAGACTTGCGCATGTGCAAGAGTACAACACCACAGGATCCTACATAGACCGAGCTTTCTTCCCTCAGCCATCACTTGTGGCTTTTTTCCTTTTTATTTGGGGGGTTGTGAGATAACAGAGCAGATTAAACACTGGAAGTACTGTGTCCCCTTTTTATATATAATATATACAGGGAGTGCAGAATTATTAGGCAAGTTGTATTTTTGAGGATTAATGTTATTATTGAACAACAACCATGTTCTCAATGAACCCAAAAAACTCATTAATATCAAAGCTGAATATTTTTGGAAGTAGTTTTTAGTTTGTTTTTAGTTATAGCTATTTTAGGGGGATATCTGTGTGTGCAGGTGACTATTACTGTGCATAATTATTAGGCAACTTAACAAAAAACAAATATATACCCATTTCAATTATTTATTTTTACCAGTGAAACCAATATAACATCTCAACATATACAACAATATACATTTCTGACATTCAAAAACATAACAAATCAGTGACCAATATAGCCACCTTTCTTTGCAAGGACACTCAAAAGCCTGCCATCCATGGATTCTGTCAGTGTTTTGATCTGTTCACCATCAACATTGCGTGCAGCAGCAACCACAGCCTCCCAGACACTGTTCAGAGAGGTGTATACTGTTTTCCCTCCTTGTAAATCTCACATTTGATGATGGACCACAGGTTCTCAATGGGGTTCAGATCAGGTGAACAAGGAGGCCATGTCATTAGATTTTCTTCTTTTATACCCTTTCTTGCCAGCCACGCTGTGGAGTACTTGGACGCGTGTGATGGAGCATTGTCCTGCATGAAAATCATGTTTTTCTTGAAGGATGCAGACTTCTTCCTGTACCACTGCTTGAAGAAGGTGTCTTCCAGAAACTGGCAGTAGGACTGGGAGTTGAGCTTGACTCCATCCTCAACCCGAAAAGGCCCCACAAGCTCATCTTTGATGATACCAGCCCAAACCAGTACTCCACCACCACCTTGCTGGTGTCTGAGTCGGACTGGAGCTCTCTGCCCTTTACCAATCCATCCATCTGGCCCATCAAGACTCACTCTCATTTCATCAGTCCATAAAACCTTAGAAAAATCAGTCTTGAGATATTTCTTGGCCCAGTCTTGACGTTTCAGCTTGTGTGTCTTGTTCAGTGGTGGTCGTCTTTGAGCCTTTCTTACCTTGGCCATGTCTCTTAGTATTGCACACCTTGTGCTTTTGGACACTCCAGTGATGTTGCAGCTCTGAAATATGGCCAAACTGGTGGCAAGTGGCATCTTTGCAGCTGCACGCTTGACTTTTCTCAGTTCATGGTCAGTTATTTTGCGCCTTGGTTTCTCCACACGCTTCTTGCGACCCTGTTGACTATTTTGAATGAAACGCTTGATTGTTCGATGATCACGCTTCAGAAGCTTTGCAATTTTAAGAGTGCTGCATCCCTCTGCAAGATATCTCACTATTTTTGACTTTTCTGACCCCGTCAAGTCCTTCTTTTGACCCATTTTGCCAAAGGAAAGGAAGTTGCCTAATAATTATGCACACCTGATATAGGGTGTTGATGTCATTAGACCACACCCCTTCTCATTACAGAGATGCACATCACCTAATATGCTTAATTGGTAGTAGGCTTTCGAGCCTATACAGCTTGGAGTAAGACAACATGCATAAAGAGGATGATGTGGTCAAAATACTAATTTGCCTAATAATTATGCACTCCCTGTATATAAAACCACTAAGAATCACTTTTAAACTTACCCCTAATCCAGCACACAGTCACACTCCTTACTAAAGCCCAATTCACCCTTACTGAAGTCATCAAGATTGACTTTTTCCCCCCCCAATTCGCGATATTCCAATCCAATGAGAAGCATTGGGTTCACACTCCGTGTTTATCATCTGTTTCTTTGCATGCTGACGCAGGAGCAAATAGATTTAATTAATGAGTCTATTTCAGTCATAAGCCTATAGTGGCTGTTCTTCTGACAGCCACTATGGGTGTGGGGACTGCAAAATGTAATTGGTGCCGTTTCTCAGGTACGGCACTTTTATTGTTTACAGGGCTGCATTTATGCCCCAAAATCATTTAATTGTGGTTCGCAGTGTGTCTACTTATGAATTTGGTGTTAATTTATCATAACATAGCTCTTATGGGTAACACATGTTACTTCCAGTGCTATTGATCCAGTTATTATCATCGGTGTTAGTTCTGGTTTGCTAACTATAAATTATAATTTTATCAATATGTCCTTATACAGCATTGTTGCAAACATGAGAAATACAAAAGTGGGATAGTCCGATAAAAGAAAAGTTACTGCAAAATTAGACATTCTAAATGCCATCATCTCACAATATAAAATTTCTGCATATTCCAAAGTCAAGCAAACTGTAAGTGCGTGGAAACAATGAATTCACATTGTTTACTCAGTGCAGAGGTGTGTTTTTTTTTTTGTTTTTTTCTAACCGATTATGAAGTGTAGAACAAGTCAAAAACTATTTGGCAGGCTAATGTAAGGTTCAATATTACAACATAAAGGCAGTGTTTGCTAAGACCTCTGGAATGACATTCTTCTTAAAACACAACAAGCCTGCCCCAGGAGCTATCTAAACAACAGTATAGGGCCAATATCTGCATACAGATAAAGATGGCACTTGCCTAAACTAGAAAAAGGATGCAGGATGCGGCAATTTCTAGTGTCCCCAAATTTCTAAATAAAACACTGCCTCTTTGTTGTAATATTGAACCATTCGCTACCTGGGGCTCCACTCTGGTAGTTGGGGCCCTAGTTAATGGCCTCAGACTTACCAATGAGCTGCATGCAACAATAAAAAAAAAAGTGCTGCTTACAGCCAAATAAATCTATTGACTACAAAATGGCTGAGCGATGGAACTCAGTCACTGTGCTTCCCTGTGAGCAGCTTGCTTAAGGGAGACAGACACCCATGGTCTGAGCAGACACTGTAAGGGTCTTCCTCTATGCCCCAATGCCATTGAATCAGCGCTGGCCATTACCAGTTGCTCTGCACCAATCACAGTGTGATTGCATTTTCAGTATGATAGGTCATGATGAAAACCACAAATAGATGGCAGTAACATATCACTTTCTGCAGTTTTAGCCTAGAATTTCCTTTGCTAATATCAGTATTGATATTAGCAGAGGGAAGCCCTTAAGATTAGGATTAGATTAAGCATTAGGTTTCTAATTAGGATTTGGATTAGGGTTCAGATTGGGATTAAGGCCAGCAAGGAATGTGTATATAAAATTTTTTTTCACAAACTTTGGTTAAAAAAACGGTACCTCAACAAAGCTAAAAAAAAAAAATAGTGGTAAATGTGAGTCTCCATTTATTTTTTAAACCGTACAGGGCAGGTTATAAACTCAGTCCCATATACTCACAAGAACTTAACAAGGATATGCAAAGGGGTCATTCTGTAATAAGGAGTCAAAGCTTAGCACAGTTGATTGATTTTTATTATAGAAGCACACATCATGTTTACAAAATAAACTGCTAAATTGCAATGTGCATGTTGGAAAAATGTGAAAAAACTATTGTGCCATTAAGTTTTAAATTAATGGTGTAAATGTGGCTGTGCAACAAGGCTCAAAATATACCAAGTGACATACCTTTTGGTGTCTACTTTCACAAATGGTATGCATTTAAATGCTAAAATTAGACATATGCCCATCAAATCCAACTGTAAAAACTGGTGACAGCCATACACTATGGGGATTTGTACAGGAGTATCACACATCAGATCTACAAAATACACATTTAAAAAGAAAACACCTTGTCATATGTGTGTATGTGGGTACAGGAAAGGATTGACGTGATGTTACTCTGTTCCGACGCCAACACCACTGACTAGATTTGCCCTGCTAGGAATGTGTCCCAAGGAGGGCAAATCAAAAAAGACTTCGGGAGGAGCTGAGCAGGACAGAGGTTGGTCACGTGGTGATTATTACATGAAATGTAACACCCACAAATGGAAGAGAAACAGAGGAAAAGTAAGAAAATCACCGGGTCAGTTTAAAAAAAAAAAAAGACTGGGGAGTGTGGACTCCCAGGTATATTTGTAAACTGCACAACAAATATACTGCTTAAACTGGCAATTTTTTATTTTTAGATACATTGCTGGTACCTTTGTAATAAAGTTCAGAGTGTGGACACTTATTTTAAAAAATGGAAATAAAAGTCCCGCCTGAGTATAAAGAAAGGAGCTGTGTGCCTAGTGGTTTTGTTGGTCTCAGGTACTTCTGTAGGTTTGTTGGTAGATAGCCCGGTAGGTATGCAAGTCTTCTAGGTCTGGAACACTAAAATGTGGAATCGATGCCCACTAAGTCCATTAGCATGTAAACATACAGATAGTCTGGGTATGTAATAAAGATTATTCTATATGGGATGGTATAGTTACTGAGGGATTTTGAATTATAAAAAAGGAAAATGGCAAAATGGCTGTAATGGAAGCAGGTGGGAGCTTAGCGTCCCCTTGCAGGCTGTGGGAATATGCACAGAATTTACATTAGGTAGCTTAGAACAGGGTTCTGGGCTGCCTTAGTCGCGTGGTCCAGGGGTGTAACTAGCCCCCAGGACACAGGTGCAAACTATGTGTAATATGCAATGTTTCAAGTAGAAACTCACTTTAACTGACACAAATAAACTCTGGAGTATAAAAATCGAGACCTTGATTACTATTCTCCACAATTACCTGACTCGGGGAGAGGATGTCCACTTCCAATATTCTCTGATATGAAGAAATTATTTTTAGCCTCTGCAAAACAAGAAGGAGCAGGTTAAAACACTGCCAAGGTGTTGATCATATATTGTAGAACACATTTCACCGTTTTAGATATGTGGAAATACATTTGAAATTAAGTACAGAATGCAATTTTCTCACAGCTCTTGCAAATAGTGTGAAATTATCAACAACTAAGGGCATTAATCCACAAAGTTTTTAGGGATTGAAGAGGTGGGGATTTTATTAGAAAAGTAGAAGAAAAAAAATTGGTGTTTTTTTTTACCGGGACACTTTGGCCCCATCATGTCTCAATATTGATTTTAATTTATATAATTTTCTATAGTTGAAGTTCTACTATTCTCCTCCCCTATAGAAATATTTGACTTTGTAGTAGATCTGCCCCATTTTGCTTGCTATATTTTATATTTACAATGCTATATGGTATTATATGGATTTATTTTGTTAATATTTTTTATATAAATCTTATTGCTAATATATTCTAGTTTTAATAGAGCGGATTTGTTCTAGTGATATATATTTTTATAGATGAGGCTTTATAGATTTATCTCCCATTTTTTTCCAAGATAGACTTGGATTTTTAAAGATAGCCTTGCATTTACCTATATCCATTATGGAGACATTTAGAAGATATACCCACTTATTTTTATTTCTGATTTGATTTTGGTCTTATTCTTATTTTATAATGTATCCTATTTACAATATAATGAATCCATTAACAATGTTATTATGTTTTATCTATGGGAATGTCTGTTTCCAGTATCATGGTATTTATGTTTTAATGGCAAAGAATACAGTTATCAGATCGATAGATCACAACATTTTATATATTTTGTTGCCAATACACGGAACTGTGTTAACAGTTGTTTCTCAAAGGTCTATTAGGGATTGTAAAGACTCTTTTGGTAAGTTCATACTTGTATATAAACCAGAGGAAGAAGCACTTGGTAAATGCCTGAGAAAGACCAGAGAGGTTGGCGAAATGCGTTGTATCATTACGTCACCACGCCAGCCCTGGAAGTGAACGTGGTGGCACGGACCAAAACTTGGAACACAGTGCAGCATGAAGAAAGGTCCTGGCTGGTGGTGAGTCCCTGGATACAAAAGCTGTGGATCCCATGTAGTCAAGGGATTGATCCTCCCTGAGCCCTATAGTCATGAGAACTTCATCCACTCTTCCTTTGTGAGTTTAACCCCTTAAGGACACGACTTCTGGAATTTCCGTCATCTGTCCTTAAGGGGTTAAACCTACTGAGTGCATTTTCTGTTTTACATCCTACAGTGTTCTACTAGATTTATTTATTTATTTTTTTCAGTTTTGTCATTTTTCTATCTTAATATCTGCTGGATCTATCTACATGATTTTGTGCAAGTGTTTGAGTGTTTTAAGATTGCTGTGATCATTCATATTATTTCAGCACTCGTCATGTACAGTACCACAGTATCTGAATATTGTATGGTGTATATATTGAGCACTTTGGTAAATTTTTTAAAGGGATGAAAGGGACACTATAAACAGTGATTTTAGAACTATGGTTTTAGGAATACACATTTGTGTTCCTGACACTATAAGTGCCCCTTTAAGAATAAGAAAAGTTTTTATATTGAATTGATATTTATTTAAAGGTTTTTTTTTGCGCATCATTGTTTAATAATTTTAGTGAATCTGCTACCAGGATGTAGATGGTTGCTGCACTAGTAGTATTTATTTCACTACACCTGTAATTATAAATTTTTATTTACTTGAAATATTCACATTAATTGAATTGCACTGTGCCACTTTATCTTTTTATATTAAACTATTTGGTCCTTGTCAAAGTCACTCAGATCTTTTTGCTTGCCCATTTTACCTGCTTCCAACACATGGAATTCAAGAACTGACTGTTCACTTGATGCCTAAAATATCCCTAATATATCGCACCATTGACAGGTGCCATGGTAGCTATATAATCAATATAATTTACTTTACCTGTCAGTGAATTTAATGTATATGAAGTAGCCATTAGCAATAGTCCAAAAAAAGTGTAAAAATAAGATTTCAAAAGAATGCTATAACCTTAAAATAATGAATATTATTTATCAGAATAAAACTTGAAAAAATGTATTCTTGGGGGGGGCGGAGCCTAACCATCGAGCTAGCAAGATGCATTCTGCTAGAGCTCCTGTCACAAGGCTACAAAAGCGACGGATAAACCGGGCTGCAGAGCTACAAACCCCCCGTACTAAGGCTCACAGCACTGGGGTAACCCGCCGGAACAGAATGCCACCCAACCCGGGATGACCGGGCAACATAACTGCAAACTGAGGCCTAACATGGGAGGTGGCGAGGAGAGACGGCCGCTTTCCCGCCAACCGCAAGCAGCCATAAACAAGCAGAACATGCCCTCTACCCCCCCTCCCATGGACCGGTGGGGGACAACCCGGTCCCTCCAGAAAGAGAGCCTCGGGCCCTAGACCCCATGTCCAAACCTGCGACTTACCCAAGCAAAGAGGGACCCTGGACCTCCAAGATGGCGGATACACTTGGCCCAGCAAAACGGAACAAGCAATCACCTAACAGTTCGGGCGCAGACACTAATGCCTACACCATAGCGGAAGGTTCACTAACCGCAGCCCAACAAGAGGTCAGGAGGGAAAACGAGCTCCGCTACAGCCGCATCTTTAAAGCACTATGGAAAAAGCTGGAGGCCCTCACGCTGACCCCCATGTCGGGGACAACACCAGGCGGCTCACCACAGGGCCCAACAAGCAGCCGTGGCGCCCGAGCACCGCGGGCACAGGCAAATGGTTCAGCGGCCCGAAGGAGCCCTCGCAACCGACGACATCACCCACACACGCGGCGTCCACACGCAGCAGCAACCAAGCAACGAGGACTTAAAAGCCAGGCGGCGGGGCAGGGGCAACAAGCAAGAAATAACCGACCAAAGCCAACAAGCAGAACCCGGGTAAGAACACCACGGCGACACACGAGTAGATCTCACAAACCCCCCCTGACCCGAAAGAAAAATAGACACCCAAAACGTGAAAGGCACCGGCATCAAGGAGGGGGGCTACAGAGACCACTAGACCCTGTCACTGCCAGCTCCGACAAAGGCACTTCGGAACTTCTCTTGCAGCCGCTTAGTAGATAATTCCCTAATTCCCACGGTATTAGGGAGTTATCTACCAAAAGGCTGAAAGACCTAAATTGGTCTTTCAGACAAATTTACTAATACTAAGTAAAAATTACTTGGTATTAGTAAATTTTGTTTTTAATCTAACCATATATATATACACACACACACACACTGAACAAAATTATACGCAACACTTATTTTTGCCCCCATTTTTTCATGAGCTGAACTCAAAGATCTAAGACTTTTTCTATGTACACAAAAGGCCTATTTCTCTCAAATATTGTTCACAAATCTGTCTAAATCTGTGTTAGTGAGCATTTCTCTTTTGCCTCACAGGTGTGGCATATCAATATGCTGATTAGACAGCATAATTATTGCAAAGGTGTGCCTTAGGCTGGCCACAATAAAAGGCCACTCTAAAATGTGCAGTTTTATCACACAGCACAATGCCACAGATGTCGCAAGTTTTGAGGGAGCGTGCAATTGGCATGCTGACTGCAGGAATGCCCACCAGAGCTGTTGCTCGTGAATTGAATGTTCATTTCTCTATCATAAGCCATCTCCAAAGGCATTTAAGAGAATTTGGCAGTACATCCAACCGGCCTCACAACCGCAGACCACGTGTAACCACACCAACCCAGGACCTCCACATCCAGCATCTTCACCTTCAAGAAAGGACAGCTGCTGCAATAACCGGTTTGCATAACCAAAGAATTTCTGCACAAACTGTCAGAAACTGTCTCAGGGAAGCTCATCTGCATGCTCGTCGTCCTCATTGGGGTGTCGACCTGACTGCAGTTCGTTGTTGTAACCGACTTGAGTGGGCAAATGCTCACATTTGATGGCGTCTGGCACCTGGAGAGGTGTTCTCTTCACAGATGAATCCCGGTTTTCCCTATACAGGGCAGATGGCAGACAGCATGTATGGTGTCGTGTGGGTGAGCGGTTTGCTGATGTCAATGTTGTGGATTGAGTGGCCCATGATGGCGGTGGGCTTATGGTATGGGCAGGCATATTTTATAGACCACGAACACAGGTGCATTTTATTGATGGTATTTGAATGCACAGAGATACTTTAATGAGATCCTGAGGCCCATTGTCATGCCATTCATATTCATCCACGACCATCACCTCATGTTGCAAGGATATGTACACAATTCCTGGAAGATGAAAACATCCCAGGTCTTGCATGACCAGTATACTCACCAGACATGTCACTCATTGAGCATGTTTGGGATGCTCTGGATCGGCGTATACGACAGCATGTTCCAGGTCTTGCTAATTTCCAGCAACTTCGCACAGCCATTGAAGAGGAGTGGACCAACATTCCACAGGCCACAATCAACAACCTGATCAACTCTATGCGAAGGAGATGTGTTGCACTGTGTGAGGCAAATTGTGGTCACACCATGCTGACTGGTTCTCGGACCCCCCGGATCCCCACAAAGCAATAAAACTGCACATTTTAGAGTGGCCTTTTATTGTGGCCAGCCAAAGACACACCTTTGCAATAATCATGCAAGAGGTGGATGAATTATCTCGGCAAAGGAGAAGTGCTCACTAACACAGATTTAGACAGATTTGTGAACAATATTTGAGAGAAATAGGGCTTTTGTGTACATAGAAAAAGTCTTAGATCTTTGAGTTCAGCTTATGAAAAATGGGGGCAAAAACAAAAAAGTGTTGCATTTATAATTTTGTTCAGTGTGTGTATTATCTCAAAACCATTGAATTCTCCAAATAATAATAATAATAAAAAAATAAAAATAAACTAACAACTCAACTTCAAACATAAATTAACTGTGGTACCACGGGTCTGCCCTGCTTAAAAAAACTCTTTCCCGCCCGGAGCTCCGTGATAGAACCGAGAAAATAAACAAATATACCGCCGATACTACCCCCACTTACCGCTGTACTGCACGGAGAACTGCACCAAGCCCCATGGGACGTAAGCACAAAAAGTTGTTGCCGGACAAAGCAGCCCCAGGGCTCACGATAGGGGAAATGTGGCAGCAAGCACGAGGTCAGAGCGAAGTCAATATGGCGGCGCTCCACGGAGGCTGCTCTGACTTCTCAGATGACGGCACAGGAGGAGACGAAGAGGATTACCTCCCAGCCCCAGACCCAAGACCGAGGGCAAAGCCCAATAGGCCTAGAACAGACCCCGATGCCGATCTGGTCACTACCGGAGTGTTAAAAAACCTGCTTGCGGAACTACAGAAGAACATCCTCTCAGATGTCACAGCACTCAGGGGTGAGCTGAAAGGCCTATCGGGCCGCATAACAAAACTTGAGGATTCCAACCAGGAACAACAGCGGAATATAGCCTCGCTGCAGCGGGAAATACAAGACCTGCGCCAACAAAACATGTTGTTTGAAAGGCGGTTCGCGATCCAGGAGGACGCGAGGCGAAGACTCAATTTAAAGGTTAGGGGGATACCGGAGGGGCTCCCAGAGTCAGAGCTGCCACAAACGATCAAGCGTATGCTCACTTCAGTGCTACCCCCAGGCCAACCCAAAGCTATTACACCTACGGGCATCTTCCGGATCCCGAAACCCGCTAAGGCCCCAGCCACGGCCACAAGGGACACCATACTTACCTTCAAAAATGGATCTGACAAGGAGATGATCCTCACTGCCCTCCAGGGTAAAACACCCATGCGGTTCGAAAACACAGACTTAACCTTCTATGCCGACCTGTCCAGCGGAACTCTAGCGTGGCGCAGAACACTCCGACCACTCACCTCCACTCTTCGGCAACACAATATACGATACCGCTGGGGGCCCTCCCATACGCTGTTTGTGCAACACGGAGGGAAAGCGCATCAGATCCAGGGCATGCAGGATGCGGCGGAACTTCTGAACACCTTAGGCGTGCCACAAGACTCGCTACCCCAACCGGGACCCCAAACTCTCACCTCCCCGGCCCACAGCTGGGACCCATCGAGAATTACCCCATTCATACCACAGAGCACCACACCAATCACTTATGCCTCTGTCACCACCTAAACAGAGACACAAGACAGACTCTCCAGCCGCAAAGACACTAGGACCTGCCCGCACCAGACCGCTACACATGCTTTCTAGGAGGATATGGTACCCACCGGGAAGCAGACTACCCCTGCCCCTCGACATGAACAATTGCTCCCTTCAGTTCTTTTACCCTACAGACTTGCCTTCCTACTCTGCCCAATGGAGACGGCAGCTGGACGGGCCTCTGGAACAGAAGGTCCCAACGCTTCCGCTCTCCACTGTGAGCAGAAAGAACTCTGCCTACGCGGCCCTTACGGACTCAAGCCTAGAGTGGACACTGGCTGACTTTACGCTAGATGGGTCCACCTGGCTCTACGAAACACCTGTTCTTCCAAAGGTTTCAAGGCTTCCTCTGGTTGGCCGAAATGCTGTATACTCCTGATCGAGCGGCTTAACCGCGACAAAATGTTCATGCTGGTCTAGCTCCCCACTGCATGCCACCCAACTACGGCACTGCATACCTTTTATGTGGGCACTTTACTTAGTGATAAGCGGTGCACACCCACGTGCCCTGATTAGAATGTACATATTTCTCTTATGTGTATCTTGACGGGGGTACCAACCTGCTCTGAACATCATAACATTTTTACCTCCCGACTGATGTAACTCCTCCTAACAGATTTTATACGCGTCTAGTGTAACACCTATCCTGAAGGGAACTCGATTGGTATATGTGCCAACTATTAAGGTAGTCCCTGTGTACCTAGATTGCGGATGTCACTGGCCAGTGTTACATAGAAACATAGAAACATAGAATGTGACGGCAGATAAGAACCATTCGGCCCATCTAGTCTGCCCAGTTTTCTAAATACTTTCATTAGTCCCTGGCATTATCTTATAGTTAGGATAGCCTTATGCCTATCCCACGCATGCTTAAACTCCTTTACTGTGTTAACCTCTACCACTTCAGCTGGAAGGCTATTCCATGCATCCACTACCCTCTCAGTAAAGTAATACTTCCTGATATTATTTTTAAACCTTTGTCCTTCTAATTTTAGACTGTCCTCTGGTTGTGGTAGTTTTTCTTCTTTTAAATATAGTCTCCTCTTTTACTGTGTTGATTCCCTTTATGTATTTAAATGTTTCTATCATATCCCCCCTGTCTCGTCTTTCCACCAAGCTATACATGTTAAGATCCTTTAACCTTTCCTGGTAAGTTTTATCCTGCAATCCATGAACCAGTTTAGTAGCCCTTCTTTGAACTCTCTCTAAGGTATCAATATCCTTCTGAAGATATGGTCTCCAGTACTGTGTACAGTACTCCAAGTGAGGTCTCACCAGTGTTGTGTACAATGGCATGAGCACTTCCCTCTTTCTACTGCTAATACCTCTCCCTATACAACCAAGCATTCTGCTAGCATTTCCTGCTGCTCTATTACATTGTCTGCCTACCTTTAAGTCCTCAGAAATAATCACCCCGAAATCCCTTTCCTCAGATGTTGAGGTTAGGACTCTATCAAATATTCTGTACTCTGCCCTTGGGTTTTTACGTCCAAGATGCATTATCTTGCACTTATCCACATTAAATATCAGTTGCCACAACTCTGACCATTTTTCTAGTTTACCTAAATCATTTGCCATTTGGCTTATCCCTCCTGGAACATCAACCCTGTTACATATCTTAGTATCATCCGCAAAAAGACACACCTTACCATCAAGACCTTCTGCAATATCACTAATAAAAATATTAAAGAGAATGGGTCCAAGTACAGATCCCTGAGGTACCCCACTGGTGACAAGCCCAAGCTTCGAATATACTCCATTGACTACAACCCTCTGTTGCCTGTCACTCAGCCACTGCCTTACCCATTCAACAATATTGGAATCCAAACTCAAAGATTGCAGTTTATTGATAAGCCTTCTGTGTGCAACAGTGTCAAAAGCCTTACTGAAATCTAGGTAAGCAATGTCTACTGCACCACCCTGATCTATAATTTTAGTTACCCAATCAAAAAAATCAATAAGATTAGTTTGGCATGATCTCCCTGAAGTAAACCCATGTTGTCTCTGATCTTGAAATCCATGTGTTTTTAGATGTTCAACAATCCTATCCTTTAACATGGTTTCCATCACTTTCCCCACTACTGAAGTAAGGCTTACTGGCCTATAGTTGCCTGACTCCTCCCTATTACCTTTCTTGTGAATGGGCACAACATTCGCTAACTTCCAATCTTCTGGGACTACTCCTGTTAACAATGATTGGTTAAATAAATCTGTTAATGGTTTTGCTAGTACACCACTAAGCTCTTTTAATAGCTTTGGGTGTATTCCATCAGGTCCCACTGACTTATTTGTCTTTACTTTTGACAGTTGAAATAGAACCTCTTCCTCTGTAAACTCACGTGTAATAAATGACTCATTTATCCTTTTTTTAACAGAGGTCCCTTTCCTTCATTTTCAGCTGTAAATACCGAACAAAAATATTCAGTGAGGCAGTCAGCTAGACCTTTATCCTCATCTACATACCTTCCTTCTTTTGTTTTTAATCTAACTAATCCTTGTTTTACTTTTCTTTTCTCATTTATGTATCTAAAAAAAGTTTTGTCCCCCTTTTTTACTGACTGTGCTATTTTCTCTTCTGTGTGTGATTTGGAAGCTCTTATAACTTGCTTAGCCTCTTTCTGCCTAATATTATAGGTCATTCTGTCCTCCTCAAAAAACAACAAATACAGGGTGCGCTGGATAAAATAAACGAAAACGATAACACAAAAAGGAAAGTCTCTATAGGTACAGTGTAGACCTTGAGTAAATGTTCTTCTGTTCTCGCTTTGGAATCGCAGTGGTTGGATATGAAACACAAAAGCAGAGAAGGGGGGGACCAATAGTGCAAAACCGTATGGTAGAGAGGATCACGAACAACACAGACGTAGAGAAATGCCAACTTACAATTTTTAGAGCTAAGCCCAGCTCTAGGTAAAACAGCTTACAGTGGTATTTGATACTCCCCACATGTAGGATATAACTGGGCAATTGGAGTCTCCACACGATTCTTTAAAACTTCTGAGACAGACGTCAGCATATAAAATATATAAAAGAAAAAAACCCAATGGTGCAATAACTTAGGTAGTACTGCAACAACAGACAACACAGAGGTCCTAAGAGTGCCAACTTACAATTTAGAGAGCTATAACCAGCTCTGAGTAAAACAGCATACAGTGGTATTTAAACTCCCCACGTGTAGGATATTCCTCTAGTGATGCTTGTAGTGCCGGTCTTATGAAAAATAAAATCACAAGAGAGGGCCCATAGTGTTTTCCTTATGTAAAAATGACAAAGTGATAAAAAGAAACGTACTTACAGTGTTCAGAGCAGCCACACTGCTCTATGAACCAAGCGTAGGTGGAATAATCCCCACCAGGGATTTCTTTTGCAGTACTGGATCTTGTTAAAAATGATGATAAAAAGATCAGCCAGGATAAAACAGCAGCATATAAAGTAAATGAACTAACCCAAAGTAAAAGGTAGTAACAAAATACTTTAATATAAAACAGAGTAAAAATACACAACGCGTTTCGCCAAACAGTAGGCTTTTTCACTTGAAAAAGCCTACTGTTTGGCGAAACGCGTTGTGTATTTTTACTCTGTTTTATATTAAAGTATTTTGTTACTACCTTTTACTTTGGGTTAGTTCATTTACTTTATATGCTGCTGTTTTATCCTGGCTGATCTTTTTATCATCATTTTTAACAAGATCCAGTACTGCAAAAGAAATCCCTGGTGGGGATTATTCCACCTACGCTTGGTTCATAGAGCAGTGTGGCTGCTCTGAACACTGTAAGTACGTTTCTTTTTATCACTTTGTCATTTTTACATAAGGAAAACACTATGGGCCCTCTCTTGTGATTTTATTTTTCATAAGACCGGCACTACAAGCATCACTAGAGGAATATCCTACACGTGGGGAGTTTAAATACCACTGTATGCTGTTTTACTCAGAGCTGGTTATAGCTCTCTAAATTGTAAGTTGGCACTCTTAGGACCTCTGTGTTGTCTGTTGTTGCAGTACTACCTAAGTTATTGCACCATTGGGTTTTTTTCTTTTATATATTTTATATGCTGACGTCTGTCTCAGAAGTTTTAAAGAATCGTGTGGAGACTCCAATTGCCCAGTTATATCCTACATGTGGGGAGTATCAAATACCACTGTAAGCTGTTTTACCTAGAGCTGGGCTTAGCTCTAAAAATTGTAAGTTGGCATTTCTCTACGTCTGTGTTGTTCGTGATCCTCTCTACCATACGGTTTGGCACTATTGGTCCCCCCCTTCTCTGCTTTTGTGTTTCATATCCAACCACTGCGATTCCAAAGCGAGAACAGAAGAACATTTACTCAAGGTCTACACTGTACCTATAGAGACTTTCCTTTTTGTGTTATCGTTTTCGTTTATTTTATCCAGCGCACCCTGTATTTGTTGTTTTTTGTTTTCTAAATTTTCTGAAGGGTTTGAGGGTAGCCCTTCCTTTCAGGTGTGCAGCTTTTTTTTCCCCCCTTGTGATCAGTACTGTAGCGCTGTTCCCCTCCCACCTTTTCTCATTCTGTCCTCCTCACTCTGGGTTTTTTTATAATTACTAAATGCTAACTTTTTGTTTTTTACTATTTTGGCCACATCTGCGGAGTACCACAGTGGTTTCTTGAAGTTATTGCTATCCACATCACGCGTGTAACTCACGGTCTAATTGACCCGTCTTACCGCAGCTGCCGCTGCCACACGATATTCGTACCTGCTATTCATTGCTTGCATAATATAAAGACCAGATGTGATTAAGCCATTACATGACCCTAATGTCCTCAAACCCTCTTAAAATTTAAGCCCAGATAACATCTTATGCAAACGTCACATACACTGCTTGAGTCACCTCAAACTCCAAGAATTCGATAGTAGCCACGGCGTTACAGCTTTCCCCAGCGCTATTGTACCTATAAGGTTCAAAGTTTAGATGTGCCTTAGTGACCATGCTGGTTAAAAATGCTGAATGATCTGTAGGCGATTACGGCATAAAAATTGAGAATAACGAGTCTCAACATAGTTCAAATGCGCAGTTTTCCAATAACCCACTCAAGAACAACACACCCTGTATACACCTCACACGCAGGCCAAACATGAACACATAGCATAGCATACTACCACGCAACAAATATCTTGGCATCAATAATATATCCAGCCTCACACTGGTAAGCCCCGAGGTTTGCTCCCCTGCTGACATACCTTCAGCACTACTAGCACTGGTATTAGCCTGTTTGGCTCAGCATAGTATACCATAAACCATGTTTAATTGCTTGATGTCTTCATTTAAAACTGTACAAATATTTATCTCACTTTGCACCTAGCCGGGACACCGTCTCGCAGCCAGATTTACCGTTATGCCTACTTATTGAGAAGTAGGATCCCCAAGTATCTTATGCATACTCGGTTAAAATATTGCTCTAAACTGTCTACACCTACTTATGTATCGTCAAGCTGGATTGGCTCGAGTTTAACTTGCACCTAGACACGGGTGCCTAACTTACACCCCCTTATCCACGCTTTACAACTGCACAGATCCTCCTGATTATTGCTCTTCAAAGCCCTGCAGTCTAAGTGGGAACAGTGCAACATGCCTATCACTAGCCCAGCAGGTCCTACACAAGTAGGACTTACGATCACTCTATTGTCACAAATTATAGCAATGTACTGTAGAAAAGCTGTTACCTGGCCTATTTAACTTGTGACTAGTTATGTTGTCTTTCTCGTTTTGTTTTTGTCTTTTGTTCTTTCTCCTTTGTTTTCGCTCTCTAACACGGGGAGGGCGAAGGAAGGAGAAGGGCAACCTTAGTTAAGCTTATGATCCTCTAAATTTACGAACGACAGTATGTCAGTATGAAATAGTATTTTGTCTGCCTTCTCACATAATTGACATGTCGATCTAATCCTTGATGTATCTACAAAAAAACTATAAAAAAGTGCAATGTTCTGATATGCCTAACACGTTACTAAATGTTGATCTAAAAGTTGGCAATAGCTGTTGTGGCATTGCTTGCCTCTCTGTATTTTCTTCGTGCACAATAAAATAAAGAATTAAAAAAAAACAAAAAAACATAAATTAACTTCACAAAAAAACAATGAATAATATTCCCAACACTACTATCCATATATTCTGTTTGTGTCAGACAGGAAGGGAGGATGGAGAGGTTTGGGTAGTAAGCATTTCAGTCTTGACACCTTCAATGGCAGAAAATATAATGAGCACTATGCATCTTTTAATATGCATGCACTTGTTACCTCTCAGCATCTGCTACTCCTGGGACTAGAGTGGTTAAATAAATCATTAAAATGAAAAGAGAAAAATAATAGAATGGATGATGTCTAAAACAAGAGCTAGTTTCTGCAGAGATCTTCGTGTACTCTAATGGTTGTGGTGTAATTGGTTCCTGCCCCAATCCCTGTGGATTATTTATGGTGCACATATCTTAATTATCTACTTATCTGCCATAACTAATAAAAAACAAACTTCTAATTTAAAAACTGTTTATGTCAACGTAAAGGATAAACCAAGCTCACAATAATAAGCACCTCCGTAAGCTTCCCTCTTGTTTATCAAAGCTCCTGAAAATTCTTAACTTAATTTCATATACACAAGCCAACACCCAGGGGAGTTTATACCTTTTACAGATATCATGTCATTCTAATAAGAATCTGCATGAAAGATGAGCTAACCCACAGGACATACCTGCATTATTAAAATGGGGTTGTACAGTAAGCTAAAAGTGACAGGCCCTGTGAAAAAAAGAGCTATACTATTATGTATTTATTTAGAAATAAATACTTAAGGATACAGAATGAAATTAGTTTTTCAAATATGATCTGCATTGCTGCTGTATTAACACCTATAGAACAAATTACTTGCCGGGTCTGTCATAATTTAAAGGTATGTGCCTAAGCCCAGTATTGGTTCATCCTTAGGAGCACTAAAGGTTTTCGCCTAAAACATCATTGTTGTCATAATAAAAAAATATAATAATAGTTTCAATGTTGAAATGGGTTAACTTGCAAACTTCCATTATCAAAGGAAACCATGCATCATACAGTACTGAAGTATTATAATTCCCCTCTTCAACCACAGACTTACTCATTGATAATGAACGATGGATGTCTGGATAAACTGTTTAGAGCACAAAATACATGTGAAAAATGCCCAGTCTGAATGAATCTCAGACATGCTCAGTCCGATACTAGAGGTGATTTCTGGAGTTAAAAAAAAAGTTATTCGCACAGTCTCCAAAATCCCCATGCACATTTAACCCCTTAAGTACACATGACATGTGTGACATGTCATGATTCCCTTTTATTCCAGAAGTTTGGTCCTTAAGGGGTTAAATAACTAAAAGTTTTTTTAGTATCACTCCAAAGGCCATTAAAGTGTAAGCTCACATAACCATGTCAAGCCAAAACCTCCCAGGTGAGTCCAAAACTGACAATTTATATTGCTTCTTTAACCCCTTAAGGACAGGGCCGGATTAACATAGGGGCTGATGGATCTGCAGCTCCAGGCCCAGGCCCATGGAATAGGCTCACTAATTTTACTCACTACTCTTAGGGTTGCCAGGTATTTCTCATGTATTTCTTATGGTTGCCAGGTATTTCTCAGAAGTATTTCTCAGGTATTTAAGGCTGCCTAGCTGGTGCCGGTATTGCAGTAATAAACAGAGATTATTCTGCAATACCAGCGCCGGCCAGTAGGGGTCGCTGTTTGTGTGGAGAGATGCAGGGATAAGAAGTTACAGCATCTCCCTCCCTGCCTCGCTCTACTCACTGATCCGCGGGGGAGCAGCTCTGCACAGAAAGGGCAGACAGCAGCTCCGAGCCTGCGAGACATGGGGACGAAGAGAGACTTGGGGACGCTAAGACATTGGGACAGTGGGAGACATAGGGACACTGGGGAACATGAGGACCTTGGTGTCTCTCCTTGTCCCCATGTCTCTGTGTCCCTGGTGTCTTTCTGTGTCCCTAGTCTCTCAGTGTCCCCATGCCTCTCCCAGTGTCTCCATGTCTCACTGTGTCCCAATGTCTCTAAGTGTCCCCTAGTGTCCTAGTGACACCGGGACACTGTGAGACATGGGGACACAGACTCTAAGGGACACTGAGAGACATGGGGGTTCAAACACTAGGGGACACTGAGAGACATGGGGACACAGGGAGTCATGGGGACACTGGGCGACTTTGAGACCTGGGGCACTCCCAGTGTCCCCATGTCTCCCAGCCAGTGTCCCTAGTATCTCAGTATCCCCATGTCTCCCAGTGTCCTTGGTGTCTCTCAATGTCCATAGTGTGCCAGTGTCCCTAGTGTCTCAGTGTTTCCTAGTCTCCCAAAGTCCCCTAGTCTCCCAGTGTCCCCATGTCCCCTAGTATAAAAGAAAAGATCTCAGACACTCACTGTGATAGATTTAACTCAAGGACACATTAATTCCCTTTTATTCCAGAAGTTTGGTCCTTAAGGGGTTAAGCAGGTTTATTGGACACCACAACTTTTTGACCTGTACCCAGGTCTTTATCAAGTCTCCAGTGTCCCCTATGTATCAGAGTGTCTCAGTGCCCCATGTGTCTCTGTGTCCAGTGTCCATAGTATCTCAGTGTCCGTAGTATCTCAGTGTCCCCTAGTCTCTCAGAATCCCCTAGTCTCCTAGTGTCCCCATGTCTCGCAGTGCCCCAAGTGTCGCAGTGTCCCCTAGTATAAAAGAAAAAAATCTCAGGCACTCACTGTGATAGATTTAATCAGGCTTATTGGACACCGCAACGTTTTGACCTGTACCCAGGTCTTTATCAAGTCTCCAGTGTCCCCTATATATCACAGTGTCCCCTATGTATCACATTGTCTCAGTGTGTCCCCTGTTCTCTCAAAGTCTCCCAGTGTCCCCATGTCTCCCAGTGTTCCCTAGTATCTGAGTCCCCAGGTCTCCCAGTGTCCCAATGTCTCTCAATGTCCCCTAGTGTCCTAGTGACATGTGGACACATGGGGACACAGACACTAAGGGACTAAGGGACTGGGAGACATGGGGACACAGAAATGCCCCCGTTTTGTGTATGTTCGTCCCCTTTGGCAGTTCTGGTTATGTGATTTGTGTCAATGGCCGCCCTTTTACCCCATCCATAGACTTCCTGCTTTACTGGACACTGCTGTTAGGGGGTATGGGTTTACTTGAAAGCGTGAGATTAGCATAGGGTATGTGTTTTCTTATAGCTGCATCCTATGAATTTCCCTCCAGCACCATCTCCATCAGATTCATGACGCTTAGGAGGTAGGACTGTTTTAGTGTTTTTGGTCAATAAGATTTTGTGATTAGGCCCATCATAATTGTCAGCACCAGGCCCACTGGGCTCTTAATCTGGCCCTTTTTAAGGACCAAACTTCTGGAATAAAAGGGAATCATGACAAGTCACATGTCATGTGTCCTTAAGGGGTTAAGCTGAAAAGTAAAATCTCTAATGAGACAGAGAGGGGCATTTTTCTAAATCCCTACTCCCTTATTAAACCTTAATAAGGAACACATGGGGTGGGTGACAGCACTGGACTATGGCTGTGTAATACAAAATACATACAATATAAGACCTGTGCCCAAACTCCCACTACTCCTGCAGCAGCAATGACATCAGCACATCAGCCACAAAACATACTACCTAGTAAGAGTTAATCGTGTGTAGGGGCTTTTAAAAATACCCCTCTCTCCGTCTCATTTGCGATTTTGCTTTTCAGCTTAAAGAAGCAAGGTGAATTGTTAATGTAGGACTCACCTTGAAGTGGCAGGTGAGCTTACACTTAAATGGCCATTGGAGTGATAATATGAAACCTTCAGTTATTTAAATGTGCATTCAGGTTTGGGATAGTGTGCAGGTAATTTTTTCATTCTACATTCCAAAATGCAGTGGTTCCTAAACTAGTCCTCACGACTCACCAACAGTCCTGCATCTCCATTCAGGGCTGGCACTAGCATTACGCTCCTCTCCTGCCAGCAGCTCCCTCCAGACCAGCCTTCCTGCATCATGCCGCAGATCAGTGGCGTACACACGATCCATGGTGCCCCTCTAACTCCCCCCCCCGACAGACAGACAGACACAAACGCACATACATACAGAGACATACATACATACATACATACATAAACACACACACACACGATACATACATACATAGACACATACATACAAAGACACATAAATACAGACAGACAAACAAACAGACACACACACGACACACAGACACACACTAAACATACATACAAAGACACATACAAACAGACAGGCACACATACAGACACATACACATACTTAAATACAAACACACACACACACATAGTATTTGTCACCCTCCTGTTTCCTACCTTTTAAGTACAGGAGGGTGACTTTCCCTGGGGCCCAGTGGTGGCTCAGGTTTATGGGAGTCAGAGTTTCTCCCACGTCACTTCCTCCTAGCGTGTTATGATCTTATCACAGGGGGCCCGGCGCTGACCGGGCCCCCTTAAAATCCATACCTATCAGGTGGCCCTGACAATGGGCACCTTGAAAGTGCGGCCCGGCGGTTTGCCGCACGGCCCGGCGCCAGAAATGGCGGGCACCCGGTCGCAGGGCAGCCGGGGCCCCTGGAGTGACGGGCCCGGTCGCAGCTGCGACCACTATATGTACGCCAGTGCCGCAAACAGTGTGGAGGGGGCGGGGATATAAACACGTCATATCCCTGCTCCCCTCGTAGCACACAGCGCGGCTGGCTCCCAACAGTAGCGCAGAACTAACATTGGCCCCCTTCAACTATACTGGAGCCTCATGGGGAACAGAGAAAGCAGAGAGAGGAGAGGGGTCTGGGTCAGGAGGGGAGAACCAGCCCCTAATTTCTAACTATCTCAGCCAGTGCAACACACTGGATCCCAAGGAAGCCACCCTCCTGCACACAAAAGGTATGAAATAGTTATAAAAGTGAATATTTTGACCAGCGTGTGTGTGTGTGTGTGTGTGTGTGTGTGTGTAGCTGTATGTCTGTCGGTGTGTGTGTCTGTATTTCTGTCGGTGTGTCTTTGTGTGTATCTGTATGTCTGTCAGTTTGTCTTTGTGTGTATCTGTGTCTGTTATTGTATGTTTTGTTTCTGTGTCTGTATGTTGCTGTGTGTGAACCTGTATCTGTGTGTCAGTGTGTGTGTGTATCTATATGTCAGTGTGTGTGTGTGTGTGTGTGTGTGTATCTATGTCCAACTTTATGTCTCTTTATGACAGTGTACCTATATGTGCAGATTGTATGACTATGCACCTGTATGTTTGTCTCCGTTGGAATAAAAAAGGGAAATACATAAATCCTGGATTGCTGATGAGGACATCTCCACTGTCTTAGTGTATAACTTAGATTAACATACATCCCAACAATCAGACCAGGATAATTGAGGTCTGTCTTTGTGTTCGCTTATATAGCAGTTTGCCGGCATTCATTTGAACACGGCAAATCCATAACACAAATGAGTGTTGCAAAACTAGCTTCTATGTAACCAGATAGTTTCTTTGTATCGATACTTCACAGCTAAAAAAGTTATTACTTATTTTGATTGGTATGTTACATTACATGTAACATACCAATCAAAATAAGTTATTACTTACCAATCAAAATAAGTTATTACTTACCAATCAAAATTAAGTTATTACTTATTTTGATTGGTATGTTACATTACATGTAACATACCAATCAAAATAAGTAAGAACTTTTTTAGCTGTGAAGTATCGATACAAAGAAACTATCTGGTTACATAGAAGCTAGTTTTGCAACACTCATTTGTGTTATGTATTTGCCGTGTTCAAATGAATGCCGGCAAACTGCTATATAAGCGAACACAAAGACACAGACCTCATCCATTGAAAAAGCCGCAGAAGCGGATAAACGCGTCTGGAGAGGTCTGACTCCCACTAATATCAGCCATCACCCGGATTACAAAGAGGACTGTTATTTGACATACATTTTTTTCAGCATTATGCATCTTTGCTGACTCGGGACGCCGAGCATTCAAATAAGGTCTGGACTCTATTTTTTTTATATGGCTGTTTTCTAGTTTTTCGTTATAGACATAGTATTATATGCAAGAGTTACTGTTTCTTTTTTATATTTTTATATTTGTCTGCATTTTATGAATAAATTAATTTTTACTCAATTTGAGTGTATGAGTAAGGTCAGTTCCATGATCTATTAGGAGAGAAGGGTTTATTTTATTTATGCACTAATCTGATCAGTATGTCTGCCTGTGCATAACTGAATCTGTTTTATCTGTCTGTGAAGAAAAATATATTATACAGTGCACAACTGCAGATTGTATTTGCCACTACTGTATCACCATTGCTTTATCCTTGATTATTTACTGATATGCGTTTGTGAGATCTATAAAGGTAAATAAAAGTAAATATAGAAATCAGCAAAGCTGTATTTTCTTCTATCTTGGCACTGAGTACCTCCATCTTGGCCCCCTTTCAATCATTTTTAAAGGCTCTGAAATTTGAAAAAAATCTTTACACCTATCCGTCAGCACGGAAACCTCTTCAAAAATTGCATCAAACTTTATGGAGGCAACTTTATGGAGGCAAAGATAGTCAATGACTAGCAGAGAATATATCAAGTTGAGGGGAAGAGACAGAAAGCAATGCAATACACTGTATATTGACATGTTACTTACCGGGTACATTTATTATATATTTCATCATTGGAACATGCATTTTGGTTATTGTTAATATATAACATTCTTAATATTAGAATATTTCCAATAATTAGCAAGCATGCATTCTGGTTATTAAGCTTACACCAAGGGGAACATTTCTGGACATCAACACTATGTTGCAAGCACACACCTTGGATATTACATCACATGCATTAAATCAATGTAACCAATGACAAGTGTATATTTTTTATATTTGCACTACATTACATACATGCATTTTCTCTAATGACAACATTCACTAATGACTGTGAACAGTACCAGACCTGTTACTGAATTTAAGTGTTCTTTGGGATCCAATGTTGTGGTCTGAAGTATGGTTCCTACAACAAAAACTCTCATTGTAGAAGACACAACCAAAAACTAAAACAAACAGTTTCTGTAGGCAGAACACATTTTACTGTTGAATATATATATATATAGCTATTGCTGTCCAAAAAAGGTAACTGAGCTTTAAGTGTTATATCCCAATGTGAGTAACTGTCTTTTCTTGGGAAGAAAAAAATCAAACTGCCAATCACACACCAACCACCTAGCTGCTAGGGAATCACAATATACAACTTAATAACTCCTTGAGAGTCCATGAGATAATGTAACAATCAAGGTAAGCTACTAGTTGATAACTGGTCCTCCAACAAAAGAGGAAGGAAAAAACACAGAGATGAATATGAATTAGAATAATATCCCCCTAAAGAAAGTTTAATTTCCATATAAATTACAACTACCACAGTTATCACCACCTTCATAACTGTACAATTCTAAACTAAGATCTGGTAATCTAAGATCAATGTCACAGACCTCCCAGCAGGGGCATGTGTCTGTACTCCAAAACTGCTTTATTAGGCTAAAGTTGTTTTGGTGTCCCCTTAACAGCTAGGCGGTTGGTGTGTGATTCACAGTTTGATTTTTGTCTTACTGGTTGTTTTTTTTTATTTATTTTTTTTATTTCAGTTTCTCATTGAATTATAATAATGATGTATTTGTATTTTATGATTTTATCTCTCTCCATTTATGTTTGATCTAGCTTTCTGCTAGATTAGTCTTTGGTAATAATCTGTACTCATTGTGTTCAGGGTTATTTCCACTGGGAGGAGGACTCACACCCATTGTGGAGAGACCCTTTAGTTTTAAAAAGCTTCACTTCCAATTATTGGCTATTTAGTATCTGGAAAGGATACAATATTGTGTACAATGATTTCCATTTGGATCCTGGTAGCCAAAATGTTGAGATGATTAATAGTGTGATCAATGTCTGAATTTCTATGTTTAAATGCCCTTGGATAGAACCAGATTATTTTTTCTAATCTTTACAAGGGACATTCAGACTTAAAGGGACACAACAGCCACCAAACCAACTTCATCAAAATGAAGTTGTTAAGCAGCAAGAAAGCCCCTGGAGGCACTCTTACCTTTCATTTTCAAGCGGTTTAACCCCATAGATGCCTCCTGCGCTGGTCTCCGCTTCTCCTCAGGCGGCATCCAGCTTTTGAATTTTCACTAACAGGAAGAACGGAGTGCTGCCGGGTAGGTGATGGTCAGGTGACGCTCTCAGCCAATCAGTGACTCCCCATTCACAAAACTGACTTGCAAAAGGTACGTTGCTTTCCAAGACAGTTTAGTGAATGTGGAGTCAGCTGACCGCTCTCAGCCAATCAGCGGCGATACTGCCCGGTGGCACACCGTGCTTTCTGTAAGTAAAAGTGGGGAGTGGAGAGAATTTGAGACCAGTGCTCCATAACAACTTCATTTAGATGAAGTTGTTTTGGTCCCTGAGTGTCCTATTAAGTGAATAACCCTGCATGGCATCCACCATTAGAGACCTTGTTTGGCATTATAAAAAAAAGATTGTAAGGATATATGCTGGCTCTCTGCTCCATGAAGGAGGCACTTACTACACATTGTATGCATTATTCTAAAAAAACACACATATATGCCTGAGCATAGTAGTTACATAATTCTAGTCTTTTTTTTCAGTTTTCTTAAAACCACGATTCATACACAACCAAAAGCTGTTCAGTCATAGTTTCATGGCCTAGCTATGCATCCTATGTTTTAAATAAATGTTATGTTGTTAGGACATTAAATAATTTAAATGTTTAAACAAAAAGCTTTGGACCCATTTGCTTTTAGTATTTGTAGTCTACGTTTTCAGTCTCCAAATATATGCGCAGAATGATGCACAAATTAGTCACTGGGAAAATGCTTGACACAGAAAAAATATTTTAAAAATAGAATTCTTCCTAATTATTTTGCTCTAAATGGTTGAACTTGGCCCAAAGCTCTATAGAGATAGACACATACATACAAATATACACACATATCTGAATTACCTGGAATTATCATGTTATTGTCATTTATTTCCTGAGTGAGTGACTTATTCTTGTTTGCATCCAAAGCTAAAAGAGTTTTTTCACCAGAGAGCCTGCTATTTTCATCTGTTAAGTCATTGTCTGGATTATGAAGCCCCAAATCCACCTGGTGATTTCCATCATCAGATATATGGATTACTGTCTTCCGACCAGAGCTAACTAGATTAAAGACAAAGTGTAAAATATTAACTGTCACATAAGAGCGCTTGCATAGCGGCTCTATTTATTAAATGGCAATACATATTTTGTAACATTATAACAATAAATGTTCTGTGTGCAGTCTCATGACATAACTTTGCTATCATGCAAGGAAATGTACATCTCTGATCTCTTTTTCACAATATGTATCTACATGTACTATAACTATAGCTGACCTAATTTTCCAAGAGAAGAATAGGTTGGCAAACTAATGTCAGATATATTATTTGTTCCCTAAACAGGTCTATAGAATAACTCTGGGCCCAATAACAAAGTCATTGTAAGCAGGGGCGTATTAGCCGCGAGGCAAACAAGGCATTTGCCTTGGGCGGCATTTTCCCAGGGGGCGGCAAAAAAAGCTGCCCCCAAATGCCCAAGGCAAATGTCATGTTAGCCTTGCGGCTAACAGACATGCCGGCGGGCTGCTAGGCTGGGCGGACGGCATTGGTGGGCGGACGGCGAGGGAGCACTTCCTCTGAGCTGTCTGCTCAGCTCCCTCGCGCGCCGCAGAGTGAGGCTGGGAGCCGGAATATGACGTCATATTCCAGCTCCCAGCCTCAGTCTGCGACGCGCGAGGGAGCTGAGCAGACAGCTCAGGGGAAGTGCTCCCTCGCCAGCCTGTCGCCCGCCAATGCCGCCCGCCCAGCAGCCACTGGACCACCAAGGAGGAAGAGAACCCCCTCCCCCCAGCATTTCCAAAGGTAAGGATGCTGGGGGGGTTACATTTAAAAAAATATGTGTTAAAAATGTGAGTGTGTGTGTATGTCTGTTAGTGTGTGTGTGTATATGTATGTCTGTTAGCGTGTGTGTGTCTGTTAGTGTGTGTATGTATGTCTGTTAGTGTGTGTATGTATGTCTGTTAGTGTGTGTATGTATGTCTGTTAGTGTGTGTATGTATGTCTGTTAGTGTGTGTATGTATGTCTGTTAGCTAGTGTATGCGTATCTGTCAGCGAATGTGTGTGTGTATTTAGAAGGCGGGGGAAGGGTTGGGTGGGGGTGGCGGGGGAAGGGTTGGGTGGGGGTGGCGCGGGCGGGAGGGGGGCACCTGAGTTTTGTCCTGCCTAGGGCAGCACAAAACCAGGATACACCACTGATTGTAAGGTCCTCAATTAAAACACCAAACTTTAATCTAAAAGTATACATATGCTGAGTTCCAAAACCAACTTTAAAAGCGTAAAATGGTGCTAAAATAGGAATTGACTCACAGTTTTGACAGAAAGCTTCGTCAGAGCCATCAGGACACTGCACTATTCTGTCACAGGCTAGAGTGATGTCAATGCAGCAGCCATCATCACAGATAAACTGGTAGCGGGTGCAGACTCCATTACAGGCTACAAATATAGGAATAGAGGTATATGCATTAAGAAAAAACAGTAGCTATGCATCAGTAAAATTTATACAAATAACGTATATACTATGCATTTGTTTTATTGTTGCAATAAATTAAAGTTCTCAACAGTGACTTGCAACTGTGCCAAAACAAGAAATTTAAGTCCCTTGGTGTGCTGGTACTATTGTTTAAATGAATGTATTTGCATGTTGTCAAATTGACGTTGTTATATATAGGTGCTGCAGCAGCTTTTAAGGGCTCAGTTATGTGCCTGAGCAGTTTGTTGTATTGTGTATTACATATGCGTGTGCGCTTTGTATCATGTAGTGTGTGTGTATGTCGCTGTGTATATGGAGGCCTCTTAAGGGTTTGTGTCAGTGGGTCGTTAGTTGTGTTGTGTTTGTGGGGGATGCGGTGAAGCTCTGTGTTTGCATGTAGGCTGTTTGTAGTGCTTGCTTATGGAGGAGGCTTCTTCTGCGGCTTTGTGTATGGCTGGCGATGTGGGTTCCCCTAGGGTCACTGGAGTAGAGTGGGGTCTAGACTGGCTAGCTACAGGTCAAGAGCAGGGGCTACAGTGGCTGCTACGGTCATTTCTCCTCCAGTGTGATTTAATCGTACATTGTTGTGAAATTTATTAAATTGGACACACAATCTTCTGTAAATTAGCAGTAAATTAGACTAGATTACAAGATTAGAAAAGTAGGACAAGGTCACAATGGGTCTTAAAGAGATAAAATACAGAATATAACTGTATAATATTCTAGCAAACCAATTTTGTATTAATATCTTAATGAATGTTTGAAGCTTCACCAGACTGGCTAAACAAAAATAAAAACATATAGTCAAAGTTAAAACATCATTAATTTTCAATTAATTGTTTTTACCCAAAGTAATTTGTTTGATTTCTATATATTTATTTGGTTTTGGATGGGGTTATACGCCTTTTATGTAAACACTTAGTAAACACAAATGGCTATGCAATCAATGTCCATTTCAGCCCTGCAGTTTTAGGATTAATTTAATTAAAATGGCTCTAACACACCTTAGTTTTGAATCACTAAGCAATATATATGCCTATAATTAACCAAGCAAAACTGTGATATTTCGAGAACTTTTCAAGATATTTCACAGCAAAGGTCAAACTCTTGTATTTCCAAATTACAACAGGTCATAAAAAATTACCAACATTTGTTAAAGTAGGTACACTATTACATTGTATAATGCATTAACAAGTACATAAGTGATTAGTATTAGGTACATTAGTGAACATTTACTATTGACAGACCGGTATGTGTCACATTATATTATGGTTATAAAAAAGGGTTGCTGAAAGGATGTCAGTTTTACATATAAAGAAAAAATAGCCCAAAATAATATTCTGCTTCACCAGGCTGGCAATACAACCCTTTTTATGCAATTGAACACACAGCGATAATCAGCTCAATTGTAGAAATGTAACTATTTATCGTTGTTGTCCTCTAGACCCTGTCTGGTTTATGCACTTCTCATTCTGCACACTTATTGACAAAGAGATGCACAATGTGTGTAATTGCATGCATTCATTGTGGTGTTTGGTGCTGCTAGAACATAGCTGTTACATAGTTTTAGCCCACAAACATTGTAACTCTTAATTAGGTTAAATGAACGAGCCCCACAGAGTAAATATGTAAGTATTTTGTAGTGCATCATTGGGCTGCAAACACACTAATGCAATGAATAGAAAACAGAAGTGTAAAAATACCACAAATCATGACCTGTGTCATATAAAAATATACCCTTTTTAAGAGATCCGTGTATGGTAGCTCTAAAGATAAAACAAACACACTCATTGGGCAATACACCAGTAACATGTAGATATAAAATGGGATAAATAGCACAAATAGAAAGCATCACACTCGCATGTTCCAGAGCCTGTTTATGGTACTGGCTCAGGTATATATGCTTGAGTGTCATATATAGGATCCTCTATCAGAGATTGTAGAAGGTTATTGATAGAAACTTTAGTTCTCAGAAGTGAAAAGTGAAAAAAGGGCCAAGTGTAAGATAAAATATCACATTTATTAATCCAATAAAACATATAAAATCTTACATCTGTTTCCTTAGTCTCATATGAGTCCACAGTCAATGCACAACGCGTTTCAACGCAATACCGTCTTCCTCAGGTGTTCAGTACATACAGCTGAAAAGAAATCCCTTTTAAACCATCAGGCTTGGCGCCAAAAACTGCAAATTAGCTGGGTGTGATGACACTTTCAGTTGCGCCGGCTGGATACGCCCGCAATCTTGGTACACCGAAAGGTGCATGTGCTCATATCCGGTTTCCGGCGGAACAATGGAGCCAGTATCTTTAGACAATTTAACCAGGCTCCCAGAATAAGAAAGATAAGAATCAACACCTTTGTACAATTAGGCAATTTCAAATGCACATAAAAGAAGCCCCGTTCATGAGGTGTTCAACAGTGTCTCCCTGAGGAAGTGAGCGCAGAGCTCACGAAACATGTAGGAGCTAGAACACAGCGAACACCGATACCATCACGTCCTAGGACGATCTTAAATTGAATATACTACAAAAATACGTGTTGGATTATATCTCTGAATTTTTACCCACTTCAAGACTCTAGATATTTGCTTATTGTGAGCTAGACATTCAAGCTCTTTGTCTTTTGTTTTTTTTTTCTTTTCTATTTAGCTTTTAGAAGCATCAAATATGTATTTTTTCTTAAAGAATTTTTACTTGCTTGTTTTTTTATTCAGAATAAAGAAAACAGCTATATGTCCCTCTGCGCTCTATTCTGTTTCTAGGTAGTAATATTGTGTATATATAGGAAATACCAAGGATATTTCCCATTAAGAGCTGCATTGGGATACCAGCAAAAAAAAAATTATATGTATACCACCACCTATAATATTAAAAAATATATATATAAATCAGCAAGTGATATATGTGTGTGTGTGTATATATATATATATATATATATATATATATATATATATATATATATATAAATTCTCTTCTTTTTTATATTTACTCTAGGCACGATTGACTATTCAAATTACTTTTAATTTGAATTCTGATATTTTATTGGATTAATAAATGTGATATTTTAGCTTACACTTGGCCCTTTTTTCACTTTCCACTTCTGAGGACTAAAGCTGCTATCAATAACCTTCTACAATATGGTAGATGATCCCATATATCACACTCAAGCATATATACCTAAACCAGTACCATATACAGGCTCTGGAACATGTGAGTGTGATACTTTCTATTTATCCCATTTTATATCCACTTGTTACTGGTGTATTGCCCTATGAGTTTGTTTTGTTTGTTTTATCTTTAGAGCTACCATACAAGAATCTCTTAAAAGGGTATATTTTTATATGATACACGTTATGATTTGTGGTACACTAATGCAATGGAAGGGAAGGGATATGGTTTACTTCAAGTTTAGCTCTGTAGCTTAAACAAAAAAGTCCAATATATGTTTAAACCCTATCAGTCACTGGAATAGAACAAGCTTCACATTCTGAATTTACAGCATCTAATCTGGAAGGAAAAAAATGCATTTCCTCCTCTGATTGGCTGCAATGAAGTCGCAAAGAGAAGCTCCACTTATGGCTCTATATGTAGCTGTGCACAATCAGTAAAAATATCATTAGAGGATTATATTTGTATATGCCCCTCCCATAATAGGAGGTTCCATGTCTGCTTTCATTGTGATATCCTGAATTAGTTGTCTGTCCATTCTATTATACCTTTTTTTAATAGTTTTTTTTCTGTGTGCATAATTTCTGTATTGTCAGTATTTTCTGTTCTTGTCTTCTCTGTATCTTGCTGTTTATATTTCCCTATATTCTGTGTTCCTGTACTGTGGTCTCCTAGTTTGTGATCCCTTGTACATAATATTCTAATTGCCCATTAATATGTTTAGACATATCAACATGTAAACATACACGTCACCTACCTTTCCACCCTGCTGCAGGCTGCATAACCCCCTTTATCTTTATTAAATATAATTGTTTTCAAGAGAGGGGCGGGGGGTTAATAGTGTAATTTTGATAGTATAATCTTCTACATTACATTTAATCTCCTCTGCAAACGTTATTTTATCCAGAGTTTACTTGCTGCTATTTATCACAAATTTATAATTGTAGAGCACTGTGCAATAGTTTTGCTACATCAATGTTAATTGTAATTCTAATGTGAATATAAGTGAGCTGTTTTATTGTGATAGTCACATACATCTGGAGAAGGGATTGAAAGGTGTCTAGAGAGATAGAAAAAGCAAAGGAGACATGGAAAGGGAGTAAGAGGTGAATGGGAACTGTGTCAAAAGGGACAATATGATAATATATGGCACAGTAAAAGTTGTAGTGGACCAAGGGTAACCCAACTGGTTACCTCCGCTAATTCCCTTCCTTCAGCTAGTCAGGAACCATTTACAGTATCAAGAGACCCATTCCCCCCGGGAAACTGGACAACACACAGTCCTGGAGGTAAAACAATGATTTATTGGCCACACATGGCTTTTATGCATAACCCTGTACAGGGGGTTTCCCATACAGACATACAAGGTAACATCCCAAGATCCTCCCCTCCCTGGGACCCTAACGTGGGAAGGGACTTGGTTTCCTTTGTCCCAAGAGCCCGCCACTGAAGCACAGGGTTTCTCATATTAGCTGCCTTGGGGTGTTCTTCCCAGGAGCCTCTGTGCCTGGGAGTCCAGGCACGGAAAAAAAGGGAGTGTTCCTGTGTCTCCCAGGCACAGAAAAGCCCACGTGCGGGAAAAAAGCTGGTCTTTTTGTCCCTGCAGGCACCGACAAACCCTCCAAACTCACCAGTGCCCCAGAAGTGCCCACACTAATCCCAGGGACCCTCACAGTGGTACCTTCCTCGACCACGGTTTTGACACTTATGGTGCGAGGTGTAAACATTCTAATCGGGAGGTGGATTAATTCCCTTTGTGGAAGCACTCCTGAATGGGGAGCGGGCACAATAAACGAACATACAGGGCAAACACATGTAAAAGGGCGATTCATGAACAGGCAGCGGTTCCGCCACAGAAGTGCACATAAGACAATATATATATACATACATGGGAACAATGTACTACATAAGTGGCAATATACGAATATGCTTAAAATATGGGGGTCATGGGTGATTTTTGGTTTCATTACATTATATGTGAAAGGATTATAGCATTCTTGGGGAAAACTATTTCACATGGAGAGATTTGTATTTTAGGGTTAGGAGCAAAACAGAATGTCAGAATGTTACACATTCTGGCATTTAATTGATCAAAAGTATTGTTTCCTACCTTTCACTTGCAGGGATATTCATTCTTAGCAAATTCAATATGAATGTCAAAATTCAAATTAGCCAATTTGGAAATATACTTTAAATCAGCTATAGTAACAATTTGACTAGTTTAGCCTGAATTTGGCAATATGGATTTAAATTAGTTAAAATATCTCAGCTTTTGTGAATTATTTTTTCTAGCCGTAATTGAAAACCAACAAATATATAAAATGTTACCATTGAATCATATTCTAGTTTTCTTTTTTTAAATTAAAAATAAATATACTCCCAATCACTTCTGGTATTTTCATTCAGTCGTATTTCAATGACTTTACCCTAGATGGCAGTGTTGCTATATGAGAACTGTCCACCTGAGATTTTTATTATGGAGAACATCAATCTACTTTGTATCTCTGTATTTTCTGTTTTGTATTTGCACTATAGCAACTAAAAGGAGGTTTGTTGGATGATAGATTTACCTGACAATTGATCTGCCAGAGAGCAAATTATAGCCACATTATAGTGCTGATATTATTTTAAGGGAGAAAAGAGCTAGAAAACAAACTTATCCAGTAGTCAAGCTCTAACCAAACAAATATGGGAATACTTTCAACACTAAACAACTTTAGCTTCATGAAAAAGTTTTGGTGTATAGATCATGGCGGTGCAGTCTCAATTCTCTGCCATTTTGGAGTTAAATCACTTTTCTTTCTGTTTACGCAGCCCTAGCCAACCCCGGCTGTGGCCAACACATCCTACAATCTTAGAGCACTGTGTGTTTACTTTAGAAGTTCTTAATTCTTGTTTTGTTAACTGAACTTTAATCACACACAGAAACATAGAATGTGACGGCAGATAAGAACCATTTGGCCCATCTAGTCTGCCCAATTTTCTAAATGCTTTCATTAGTCCCTGGCCTTATCTTATAGTTAGGATAGCCGTATGCCTATCCCACGCATGCTTAAACTCCTTTACTGTGTTAACCTCTACCACTTCAGCTGGAAGGCTATATCCCATGCATCCACTACCCTCTCAGTAAAGTAATATTTCCTGATATTATTTTTAAACCTTTGCCCCAATAATTTAAGACTGTCCTCTTGTTGTGGTCGTTTTTCTTCTTTTAAATATAGTCTCCTCCTTTACTGTGTCGATTCCCTTTATGTATTTAATGTTTCTATCATATCCCCCCTGTCTCGTCTTTCCACCAAGCTATACATGTTAAGATCCTTTAACCTTTCCTGGTAAGTTTTATCCTGCAATCCATGAACCAGCTTAGTAGCCCTTCTCTGAACTGTTTTTAAAGTATCAATATCTGAAAATACGGTCTCCAGTACTGTGTACAATACTCCAAGTGAGGTCTCACCAGTGTTCTGTAAAATGGCATGAGCACTTCCCTCTTTCTACTGCTAATACCTCTCCCTGCACAACCAAGCACTCTGCTAGCAGTTCCAGCTGCTCGTTACATTGTCTTCCTACCTTTAAGTCATCTGAAATAATTACTCTTAAATTCCTTTCCTCAGATGTTGGTTAGTAGGGTATCAAATATCCTATACTCTGCCCTTGGGTTGTTACGTCCAGGATGCATTATCTTGCACTTATCCACATTAAATGTCAGTTGCCACAGCTCTGACCATATAAATGCAAAACTTCTATAAATTCGAATGTGTGCAATAATTCATAGATGGCATTATTATTGTAAAAATAAACATTTAGTAGGAAAATCATAAAAATATGAATACTTGTTAGTTAAACCCCTATCATTCATTCTGTTCTGCATGATTTAGCTCTCTCCATCTACTTGGATTGAACATTGGCTTACAGATATAGTACAGAGAGTTATTAATGGTACATCTTCAAACAAAAGTGGTAAGTGGTGTTCCTCAGGGTTCTGTTCTGGGACCGCTTCTATCTAACATTTATAAATGATCTTGAAATAAGCATTGAAATTCATAATTCAGTGATTGCAGATGACACAAAACAGCGTAAAGTAATACAAAGTAAGTAGGATATTAATTTGCTGCAGAGGGTTTTAGATTGGGGATCTGGGCACTTCCGGTTAAGAATGCACAAACAATTTATACCCTCAAAAGTAGTAAAATAGGGATAACAACACATGAGAAGGATTTGGGAATTGTTACAGACAGCAAACTAGGCAACAATGTGCAATGTAAATCAGCAGTTGCTAAGGATGTTAAGGTATTGTCATGTGGGAAAATGTGCATTAATTCTCAGGATGAAAATATAACTTTTCCTATTTATAAATCAATGGTAAGACCACACCTTGAATATATGAAACATGATAAAACAACAGGTAGGTTGTGCCTAAGAGTAAGGCATTCACTCTAATACATAAAAGTGAGACAACAAAACAGCAAAGCAACAACTTGAAAGACAGTGAACAAATTCGGCAAACAGCAATATAATGATTTTAAAAAACGCATTTCGCCTAAGCTTTTTTCGAAAGTGGGCAAAATGCGTCAAATGAGAACTTACTCCACCCACCAACTTGTTTTATCTTATTTACCATAGTAAGCTGTATGTTAAGCATTTTTATATTAATAAAGTACCTTTTATATTCACCAACCAGTGTAGTACTTATGTTTGCAGAGCTTTTGCCATTTATCCGGTTCCTGCATATATCCTCAGGTGGGGATTGTTCCATCGTAAGTAGGATAATTTCCTCTCTATATTACCATATCTACCCCACCTACTATAGACTGTAAGCTCGTTTGAGCAGGGTCCACAACTACCTATTGTTCCTATTACATTTTGTTATTGTCTCATTTGGTAAATTCCCCTCTTATTGTAAAGCGCTGCAGAATAAGCTGACACTATATATATATATATATATATACACACACACACACAGTGCAATCGAGCACCGGGTTCAAAAAAATTTGTGAGTAGGAGTGCAAGGCTTTTGGCTTTTTACACACAACAATAATAATATATACATACCATACCATTGTAATTTTCTTATGTTTCTTTTCATATGATTTTCATATCACCTTTAATCAAGCCTGAAAGACCCTCTACTCATATCCATAGATGGGAATTATTCCGTCCAGGCCTTCTAAATAGAGCTGATACAGCTCTATAAAGTGTGAGTGTTCATTTGAGCCACATCTATTTCACTTATTTTTATCAACTGTATTGCACCATTATTTTGTCTTTTGTTTTGTAGTTAAGATTTATGAACTAGAAGTTGGCTTTTCTTTCGTATGTATATTTAATTTATCCCAAGCGTTATTCACCTCTCTTTATTGTATCTTTACTATATATGTCACAAGGGTGAGGGAACCCCTTGTTGATGAATTGCTGCTGTTTTTTGCTGATAGTGAGCACCTATCAAATCCCATTTTTTACTCAATACAAACCATTGTCTGGAAATCTATTCAGAAGCAGGACTGTACATAAGACACAATGTCATGCATTTGGACTGCAAAAAAAGAGTCTTAAGGCAAAAGAAAAGGTTTTTACAGTACGAACAATAAGGATGTGGAATTCTCTGCCCAAAGAGGTGGTTTTTATCAGACTATGTACAGATGTTTAAACATCAGCTGGATGAAACTTGCAAAAACAAGGATATAACTTTTAATAGGTGGGGTAACCGCTTCTTCATCCAAAGAGAGATCAGACTGCCATTCTGGGGTCGAGGATTACTTTTCTCCTAGTTTGTTGCATAATTGGAAAGCTTTTCAAACTGTGTTTTTATTACTTTTGTTTGGACCAGCAACAAAAACAGATGTGAGAAAGGCTGAACTGGATGCAAGACATATAATTATGTAACTATGTAACAATATATGAATGCTTGGCTCACTTGATCCATGATGTTCTGCAGGGAGCACACTGACAGAGACATTGTCTGAACTTTTTTGACCAGAGGTATCAATCACTGTCAACTGCAGGGTGTAGACTCCTTCTTGCAAGTGTGACAATTTCAATGTTCCTGGCTGAGGAATCTAAAAATACAATACAAAATAAAGTTTGATGTTAGCCAGCCTAGCCATAGTCTATGCAATTTAACACCGAGCAGTCTATACTTAAAACTATTTACAACGCAAAAAATAATCTACTCAACTGTTTAATCATATTAATCATATATTATATTTATTTAGTTAATTTAGGGATGCTGGGTGGACATAAATTAAAACAAATAATAATTTGTGATTATGTGAGAGAATGCGTGTCTGTCAGTGTGTGTGTCTGTGTGTGTGTCTGTCAGTGTGTGTGTCTGTGTGTGTGTCTGTCAGTGTGTGTGTGTGTGTGTGTGTGTGTGTGTCTGTCTGCATGTGTCTGTCAGAAAGTGTATGTGTCTGTGAGTGTGTGTCAAATCAGTGAGTATGTGAGTGTGTGTGTGTGTGTGTTTCTCTCTGAATGTGTGTGTCATGACATGAAGGGGTGCTGCCCTGCAACAGCACTGTCCCTTTAAGTGTGGGAACCAACTTAGCAGAGAAATAATTCTAGGACACGATAAATGGAGTAATAAAGAAAATGTATTAAGGCAAACCAAAAGGATATAGATATATATAATATATACAAAACAAAATATGACAATGCCACAAATATATAAATATATACAAAAGAGCAGGCAGAGTCCACGATAGTCCTAGGCAAAGGTAAAGGCTAGTCAGGTGAGTGCAGCCACCAAGTACAAAATGAACATCAAGGGGCAAAGTCCTAAGCAGGTCACACAGAAATAATGCAGCAAGGTCAGAATCACTGGAGAAGGAGTCTAGACAGGAACACAGCAGGCGAACACTGGAACAGGAGGCACAGGACACAGGACCATAAGGACATCGGAACACCGGATCAGGAAACACAGGATACTCAGGATACACAGGAAACAAGACACAGGAGACAGGAGCAAGGAGCCAGAATCACGGGAACCAGGAAACAGCAGGTACAGGGTCAAGGAAAGAGGATAATGATCTGACAGGGAGTGAGGGGAGAAACCAGAATATATAGGTGCTAAACAAGGGCCAGGTGTAGTGCCTAACGAAAGGAAATGAGAAACAGTGCCAAACAGAAACAGTGGTGAGTGCGAGTACTGCACGAGGGCATGTCGACTAAGGAGTGTCGTGACAGTGTGTGACTGAAAGGGACAGGCTATAGACACCAGAATCACTACATTAAGCTGTAAGAATTGTATTTTTGTAGTTGAAAATAAAGCTTTGCTAGTTTAAAAAAAAAAAAAAAAAACCTGGCTCCTGACTTTTTTTTAGCTGGCTCCTATATATAAACCCTTAAGGACGGCGTGCGTGCTATGCAGTCCATGGGGACCCGGCTCTAAATGCCGGGGGGCAGCATAGCACATCCCCACCACCCTATGTACTTACCCGGTCGCCGGTTATCCCACCCCGGCAATCCCGGTGGGGGTGTCAGGATTACTGTATGATCCAGCACATAGAACTGCATAGCACGGATGACAAATAAGTAACGTATTACCGGCCCTTAGAATGGCCGGATTTAACGTACATAGAATAGTCAAAATACTAGCCGAGGTCAGGGAACACTGAAAGGGACGCAGCGATGAGGAAAGCCAGGAGTCAGGATACCAGAATATAGAGAAGTCAATAAACAAAGCCAAAGTCAAAACCAGGTAGAAAACTATAAACAGGAACGCGCTCTCGGACAACCACAAGGGAAACCACGACAGGGCACTGAGCAGGATGAGAACTGGGCCTAAATACCCCTCCTCTAGATCTGATAGGCTGTAACCGGCCTTTGACCCCAAAGTCAGTTACCAGGTTTCCATTTGCATAATTGCTGCTCAGCATTAACCCTTCTGTGGATTAGGTTCCGGCCCATCCTGGGCCTTGTGATCGCGAGTTCCTTGCGAGGACCTCATGATCACATGGACGGAATAGCCGTCCACAGCAATGCCAGCAGGGGGAGTGCCTGTAATGACAACTGTATTTTAAAATGTATATATATATATAAACATATATATATATATATATAAACGCTGTCAATCAGGAGCACTCACTTGGATTTTTTTCAATCAGTGTTTAATAAAGTGTTCATAAACCTACATCAACGTATCAACCCTTCAGGGTCTTTATCAAGTTGATAAAGACCCTGAACAGTCGAAACGTTGATGTAGGTTTATGAACACTTTATTAAACATTGGTTGAAAATCCAAGTGAGTGCTCCTGATTGACAGCGTTTACCTATTGGCTTGGAAGCGCCCGGGTAATATTACTCTGTTTATATTTTTTGTTGGGGCTGAGTGCCTGAGTCTGGCCTTCTATATCTATCTATCTATATATCAAAATGCATGTAGAACGAAAAAAATATATATATCTATATACATAAGTATATACGTATATATCACTATATATATATATATATATATATATAGATTAATGGAAATAAGGCTTGCACTCACGGTCTTTTAAGGATAAAATGTTTCTTCTTTATTCCAAAATAATTAAAACATGTTAGTAGTTTTAATTTTAATTATTTTGGAATAAAGAAGAAACATTTTATCCTTAAAAGACCGTGAGTGCAAGCCTTATTTCCATTAATCTCTGTAATATTTTAGCTATGGCTATACTGCACCCGGCAATTTTCTATACTTGGAAGTGTGTGTGCAGGGTACCAGTGGAAGATATATATATATATATATATATATACATATATATATATATATATCACACGTGCATATATATAATAATTCTACAAATATATGTATGTAATAATTGTACATAATTAGGTAATTCTATTACAATTTGCAGGACCTGCCTGACAACCCAGGTCGAAAGTCCAGGGAATTGAATTTGCTAGCACTATATTTAACCCTGTAACTTTCCAAAACACCATAAAACCTGTCCATGGGGGGTACTGTTTTACTCGGAAGACTTCGCTGAACACAAATATTAGTGTTTCAAAAAAGTAAAAATGTATTACAACGATGATATCGTCAGTAAAAGTGATTTTGTTTTATTTTTCACACACAAATGGCACTTACACGAACGATATAATTGTTGTGATACGTTTTTCTGTTTAAAAAAACAATAATATTTGTTCAGCGAAGTCTCCCGAGTACAACAGTACCCCTCATGTACAGGTTTTATGGTGTTTTCAAAAGTTACAGAGTAAAATATAAGGCTTGCGTTTCAGTTTTTTCACATTCAAATTCGTCAGATTGGTTACATTGCTTTGAGACCGTATGGTAGCCCAGGAATGAAAATTACTACCATGATGGCATACCATTTGCAATAGTAGACAACCAAAGTTATTGCAAATGGGGTATGTCCAGTCTTTTTTAGTAGCCACTTAGTCACAAACACTGGCCAAAATTAGCGTTCAAATTAGTTTTTTGCATTTTTCACACACAAACAAATATTAACACTAACTTTGGTCAATGTTTGTGACCAAGTGTCTACAAAAGAATTCTGGACTACAGTTATCAATTGGCAGGGATTACATTTTACGGTCATCTGATTTTTTTTTTTTTTTTAGTGTTCATTTTTTTTTTTTTTAACCCTCATGGGTTAAATTTATTTTATTAATTAATTAAAATATTTTAAAATTATATATTTAGCTAGCTGGGGTGGGTGGAAGTTAGTGGGCAATTGGGGGATTTGGTATTTAAAAAGTTTTAAATTAAGCTTTAAAAAGTAAAAAAAAGTTTAAAAAAAATGTTTTAATAACGTTTAAGAAAAAAAAAAAAAACACCCCCTTTACCCAGTCCAAATAAAAATGTGCCCCTTCCCTGCCAGTCAATCACTGCTTACAGTGATCAAACTACAGATCACAGTGTTATACTGTGATCTAATTTTTTTTTAACCCCTGAAAAACGATGTATAATATGTGTTGTGAAGCTCTGTGGTTAAGGGGTTAAAGCAAATTTATCAAGCCCTGCTGTAAACAAAAGGCAAAGAAATTATCCAACTAAACACAAGACAATTATGTGCGCAAATTTCCTTTACCATTAGACAAATGATAGCGAATGTACATTTCTAAACCACCTGACCACTATTTAGGATATTATTTTTCAACATTTTCCCCTTAATCAAGCAATAAGATATTACAGTGGAAACTGAAAGAAGAATGGAACAGAAGTGGCAGCTTAAAACTTTCTGTTGTAAATGTGAAGTATTCCTAGAAGCAAGTCTAGTCATTTTTTTCTAAAACTGCAATGTTTTACATTGTAGGACTAAGGGGGGCAGGAACACTGCACCTAAACCACTTCCATGAAATTAAGTAGTCTGGGTGACTGTAGTGTCCCTTTAAAATGTACCCCTTTGTCTATTTGAAATGTTGGGCGGTATGATAAGTAACCAAGTCTTCATTTGATCGGCAATACAATAAAAAGATGCTTACAAATGGTACTATAGAAAGTAGATAAAAACTGCAAGTTTAGTCCAAGGTAAAAAAATAACTGAAATAGTTCAGCAAATTGCAGATGACTATGCAAGTATAAACTTCTGGAAACATAAAAATACACTACATAACTTAACACTGTGATAAGATATTAATTTAATTGTATAACCTATTGAAATGGAGATAGAAGCCTTCATACCCTGGGGAAAAGGTTAACAAATTACACTTCCTTACAAGCCAAGGAATATAGATAACTTTTTTTCCCATAGCTACAGCACAAAGATCCATTGTATGTAACCATTCAGACGTTGCAGACTGGAGAACGTTAAAAATACCTATCAATGAATGACTGGCTTGATTATGTGATCACCTTTTCCTTTGCAGTTAGTCAGTGAAATGCAATACAACGAACTTACATACCTCACTGACTTATGTTTCTATTGTGGTATTCCTCCTAACTTAACAAACTAAACAGATTATTTTGCCAAAGGTTAATGTCGTTGGATGGATGGATGGATGGATGGATAGATTAACTGACAGGTGCATGCATTGATGTAAGTCATGTTTCATTGTATCTTGCCTGGAAATAACCAGGATTATCTATTCTTTCAGATTTTCTAATTAGCATACATTTACTTCCTTTTTACTTCTTCATATTCAGTGACTGGGTATACTTATTGTTTACTCGTGAAGCTTACAGTTTAAAGGAAAACAACATGTATTCCTGACACAGGGCTCTGGCCTGATCTCAGCCAATCCAAAGCTTTTCCATAGGAAAGCATTGGAGGCTATTGTGCATGCATGGCAATATGCTGCACTGTGCCAATAAGAATCTCCTCATAGAGATGCATTGAATCAGTGTTCAGCGTATGCACGCAGAGTGTGGAGATGCTAAACATCAGTGCTGTACACTGAGCAGCACTGACCCAAGATATATCTCTAGTGGCAGTATAAGTGACTGACACTAGAGATGTTCACAGGCACCAAGATACATGCTGCCTTTTCTCTGAAGTGGTCATGGTGGTTCAGTGGTGTATCCTGGTTTTGTGCTGCCCTAGGAAGCAATTGTAATTTTATGGGCAGATCATAGTGTGAAATCTCATTGCTCAGAACAGGAAAAGGATGATTCAATGCATTTAAATCGGACAACATAAGTTATAAGGAAGACAATAACGCATGCAAAAATGCGATTAGATTGGCTAAACTATTAAATGATAAAGTGATAACCAGTGATAAAAGAGTAAAACCAACCCCAAACCATTTGTAAGTACATAAATTCTAAAAAATAAATAAACTGGTAGGTACACTGAAAACAGAGATAAGTGTGTTAGCTAATGAAGACCAGAAAAGGGAGGAAATTTAAAGGGACACGATAGGCAGCCAGACCTCTGCATCTAATTAAAGTGGCCTGGGTGCAGTGCCCCTGTCCCCTTAACCCTGCAATTGTAATTATTGCAGTTATTGAGAAACTGCAATAATTACCTTGCAGGTTGTCCTCCACGCTTTGTATGAGGACATCCAGCATCAGCTAAAACCCCATAGGAATGCATTGATGCATAGGAATTCACATGCGCATTAGGTCTCCTCCATCAGCTGACATTGGCGGAGGAGCAGAGGTGGAGCCTGAACCAGCACTGTGAGGGACACCGGTGCTGGAATCAGGTAGGTGATAAAAAAAGTTTTTCACCCTTTCAGGGCTGTGGGGGTGGGGGGCACAAGCAAGTTGGGCACTATAGTGCTAGGAATACAACTTTGTATTCCTAACACTATATTTTTCCTTTAAATTACTATTTTTCCACAGTATATATTAAGGTGGATCCTATGGCATGATATATACAAATAATTGGTGCAGAAAAATTGTGATCGGATGACTCAAGACAAGGTTCTGCAACAACTAAAGAAAGTTAATGTAAACAAAGCTCCAGGGCCTGATGGTATTCCCCCATGAGTGCTTAAGGAGCCAAATGTGGAAATAAGTGAACCTCTATTTCTAATCTTCCAAGATTCTTTACTTTCAGGAATTGTACCGGAGGTTTGGAGGAAGGCAGACATGGTTCCTATATTCAAAAAGGGTTCAAAGTCTTTGCCTGGCAGTTATAGACCTGTGAGCTTAACTTCTGTGGCTAGGAAAGTATCTTAATGGTTATTAAGGGATAATATTCAGGAATTAATTGGTAACAACAATGTTATTAGCAATTATCAGAATGGTTTATGAAACACATCAAACTAACTTAATTACATTCTACAAAGAAGCAGTAGTATAGTTTAGGGTTTTGCAGTGGATGTGATCTACTTAGTTCAAACTAAAAGAAATTGGTCTAGATGATAATTCTTGTTCTTGGGTAGAACATTGGCTTAACCCCTTAAGGACACATGACGTGTGTGACATGTCATGATTCCCTTTTATTCCAGAAGTTTGGTCCTTAAGGGGTTAAAAATACAGAGAGTACAGAGAGTTTTCATTAAGGCCAGTGAGGTATTGTCATAAATATGAATAAATAGAGGCATCAATTTTTGGGATGAATATATAATTTTGCCTCTTTATAAATCACTGGTAAGATACACTGTACAATTCCCTGTTCTAAAGAAGGATATTATGGCACTAGAAATACAATTAATAAAATAACTAGAACATTTTAGTTATGAAGAAAGGTTAACAAATTTAAATCTCTTTCATTTAGAAAACCAGGGCTTCAGAGGGGATATGATAGCATTATACAAATTTATTCAAAGCCAGGCATTGTCTGGAAATCTATTCATAAACAGGACTATACATAGGACAGTAGTTAATGCATTTGGACTGGAACAAAGGAGATTTAGTCTAAGGCAAAAAAGGGATGTTACAGTAAGAACAATAGGTATGTGGAATTCTCTGCCTGAAGATGTGGTTTTATGTACAGATATTTAAATATCAACTGAATAAAAACTTGCAAAAACATAATATTCAGAGATATAACTTTTGATACATGGGGTGGCTTCTTGATCCAATGAAAGATCTGACCTCACAGCCATTCTCTTTTCAGCCATGCAACTATGTAACAGTGTGACTAGGCTCTATGAAATAAAAGCAGCAATGGCATGCAAATACCATGATATGTAATATATAATACTACAACATACCAATCACGGCTTCCTAATCACTAACTTACTCGCAACATACGGTACTTGTTATGATTTACCTGGTGTATATCAGGGAGTGGAGAGGGGACACTGCTCATTTACCTCTGAAGCAAAGTGTGGAGACATTTCTGTGAATGTGAGTGAGAGAAGTCAGACCTGCCACCCATGGGAGATCTGAGATCGGGAGATGGTGGCGCACCAGTGATACAAACAGCGTCACGGGTAACTGCACATGTATGAAGGTGATGCGTCAACTTTGCTATTCAAATTTTGAAATGGTTAACTGCGATTTTTTTATTTTTTTTTTATTTTACCAATGTTATCAAGATAAGCACCATTCAAATGAAAAAAAATTATATATATATATATTTCTATTATTTTCCATTTGAATGGTGCTTACATGTCTGTGTATATATATATACATACTGACCAGCTACAACATTAAAACCACGTGCCTAATATCCTTTAAGTTCCCCTCGTGCTGCCAAAACAGCTGAGGCATGGACTCCACAAGACCTCTGAATGTGTTCTGTGGTATCTGGCCCCAAGACATCCTTTAAGTTCTGGAAATTGCGAGGTGGGTTTCCAAAGATCGTATTTTCTGTTCCAGCAGATTCCACAGCTGCTGAATCGGATTGAGATTTGGGGAGTTTGGAGGCCAAGGTAACCTTTTTTTTTTTACCACAATGTATTTTATTTCTCAATTTTCATACATGAGAAATAAGTAACATCCACAATGGCGGAGGGGGTACAGAAAAGAAAAAGAGAAAGGGAGGGGGGGGACAACGATATACAGCACATGGATTTTGTACAGAGATAAGTTCAAACAGATTTACATAATTACAGTTATAGGTACATTTGTCTAGTTAGCATGTATAAATCGAAACATATGACATTTTTATTTGTTTATACCCATATAACGTTGTATGCGTTAACCTTGATGCATTCAGTCCTAACTGGGTATTAGGGGAGAGGAGGGAGAGGGGGTAAAGGGGGTAGCAGCATCTTTCAAGCTTGTAACCTCTACGTCATCCATGGAGTTGTTAATAGCCTTGAGCCCTATTAATGGTGCTAAATGCTGGTGGTTATTGTGTGTGAATGATATATTTTTTTTTTTTTCAATTTCGTGTTTCTCCTTGTCTATATTCCACCCATCTATGCCAGCGTGTCATATGTTTGGCTTGGTTATCGGTTAGTTGGCTTGCCATGCATTCATATGTGTAGGTTGAATCTAGCCTACTCAAAATCTCTGGCAAAGTGGGCGCTTGTGTAGACTTCCATTTATGGGCTATTGCGGTTTTGGCTGCTATCAGGCAATGTATCATTAAATAGATTAATAGATAATAGATATCATCAGGGAGGGTGTCCGTGAAGATGTGGAGCAAAAAGCATTCAGGGCTCATTTGTATCCCGATCCCTAGATTATTGCGTAGAAGCGACGCTATGTCGCGCCACATTGTGGTGATTTGTGGGCATGTCCAGAATATGTGGTAGAGGGTGCCTTCCTGATTCTGACATCTCCAACACATATTTTTTGTCCCAGGGTAAATATGGGCTAGCTTGGTGGGAACCAAGTACCAACGCATAAGAGGCCAAGGTAACCTTGAACACTTTGTCCTGTTCCTCACACCATTCCTGATCAGTTTTTAAAGTGCGGCAGTTTGCATTATCCTGTTAAAAGTGGCCACTGCCATTAGGGAATGACATTGCCATGAAGGGGTGTTTGTGGTCTGTAACAATCTCTAGGTAGGTGGTACGTGTCAAAGCAACGACCATATGAATGCCAGGATTCAAGGTTACCCAGCAGAACATTACCCAGAGCATAACACTGCCTCAACCAGTCTGCCTTTTTCCCATAGTGCATCCTGCAGCCATCTCTTCTCCAGGTAAATGGTACACATGCACCCAGCCATCTAACTGATCTAAAAGAAAACATGATTCGTCAGACCAGACAATCTTTTTCCACTGCTCCATGTTCCAGTTATGATGTCTGCTTTGTGTAAAGGCACTTTTGATGGTGGAAAGGGGTCATCATCGGCACTCAAACCGTTCTGCAGCTTTGCAGCCCATACGCAGCAAAATATGATGCACTGTGTGTTCTGACACCTTTCTACCATGGCCAGCATTAAGTTGTTCAGCAATATGAGCTACAGTAGCTATTCTGTGTGATCGGACCAGATGGGCTCATCTTCACTCCCAGTGTGTTTATGAACCCGACGCATATTCACTGGTTGTGCTTCCTTGCACCACTTTTGGAAGGTACTAACCACTGCATACTAGGAGCACCCCATAAGACTTGCCATTTTGGAAATGCTCTGATCCAGTTGTCTAGCCATCACTACTTGGCCCTTGTCAACGTGCCTCTGAGCTTTTCGCTTGCCCATTTTTCCTGCTTCCAGCACAAATTCAAGATATATTAGGCATCAAGTGAAATTCAAGGACTGACTGTTCACTTGCTACCTAATATAGCCCACTCCTTAACAGGTGCCATTGTAACAATATAATTATATTTTGGACTTTGAAGTCCATCTTTGTTTTGTTTGCTGTATTTGGATAATAACAAAAGTTAAATATACCTTACTGATAAATAATGTTAGAAACCCAGCAAACTATAAATATACCTTGGAGGTTAAATATTATTATTGTCACTATTGTTATTATCCCTATAAACAAATAAAAAGTATGTCTTGTAGAAAGGAATTGAACAAGCTTAATACTTTATAACGTTATTAACATGGGTAGCCTGTCCTTGTTTTTTACAGTGCATACCAACCAAAAGATTAATCATATATAGATATTGGTTGTCAATGGACACCATAAACTGACTTGCACAGTACAGGCACTGGTGAATGGCTTTCTAAGCAGAAGGGCTTTATAGAGAAAATGTAATCTTTTGTTCGGCAAGTGCAATGCAATCAGGTTGAGGCCTGAGAACACTCTTAAGATATACAGGATGAATTTGAGAATAAAGCTGTGAAAAAAGGAAAAGCAGAAGAGAAAATGTATTTCACAGATTTAAAGTAAATGAATTTGCAGTTTATGATTGAGTAGACTGGAAGCTACACTAGCAGATCCAGCATGATTCATCAGTGGGAAGAATTAAGTAGGTACAATGATTCACAGAGAGGGGGAACATACATACACAGTTAACAAAATTTAGATTTCCAGCACCTTGTTAAATATGCTAAAGTCTTCCTGCTTTAGATATGCCATTGTAACAATATCTCATGATGCCAGAATGGTTACAAAACTATATATATATTTTTAAATATTTATTTTTAAAATGATTTACAACATGCAACACTTTTATATAAATATTTCACAAACATAGAAAATTGTCACATAGTATATTCACTACAGAGTTTAAGCATTTTAAAGTGAATTTTGAAAGGCTAACTCAAATGAACTTGTCCTGTAAGAAAAACAGATTAAGCTCTACTTCCATGAACAACTAAAAATGGTTGGCACTAAAGTTTGTGCCCTGACCTATGGTTGGTGAATACTATACCAACACAAACTAAAATGACATGTTTCATTCTCATGCTCACATTATGGAATCCTGGGTACATACATATCATTTACTCAAAAACTACAATTAAAGTTCATGTTACTTACAGTAGTAGTGCCACTGTCTGGAGTGTCCGCTCCGCTCACTCAGTCCCTCTGCAAACTGCACTCTCAGGTAGGTAAGGTTTCACACCTTATGTGGGGCCGCACTGCAAACTGTCTGCAATCTCAGGAGTAAGTGCCACTGTCATACCACTCACTGTCTGCAATCAGGGGTAAGTAACCTTTGTCACACTCACATCACTTGCTGTAATCAGTGCAATTAATTCACTTTTATCAGAACCTAGATGTGGCACAGGCGGCTGGCCACGATACCTGCGCCTCTATGCCTGCTTGCTCTGCTCCTCTCTGCTTGCTCTGCCTCCTCTATGCATGCTGTGCTTCTATTTGCACGCTCTGCTTTTGTTCCTCTCTGCTTGCTCTGCTCCCATTTACTTGCTCTGCGCTGCCTCCTCTCTGCTTGCTCTGTTCTTGCTACTCTATGCTTGCTCTGCTCCTCTCTACTTGCTCTGCACTGCCTCCTCTCTGCTTGTTCTGCTCCTCTCTGTTTGCTCTGCTCCTGCACACAAATTGCCTAATACATACACACCCATACACGCACACTGCCTAATACATATATCCATACACACATATTGCCCAATACATATACACATATTGCCTAATACATAGACCCATAAACGCACACTGCCTAAAACATAACCCATACATGCATACTGATTAATACTTACATCCATACACACATACTGCTTAGTACATATATCTATACACACATACTGCCTAATAACTACATCCATACACACATACTGCCGATACAAACATCCACACACACATGCTGCCTAGTACATCCATCTGTACACACATATTGCACAATACATACATCTATACACATATATTGCCTTACATACACCCATACATGCACATTGCCTAATACATACATCCAAACACACATACTGCCTAATTCCAGACATCCAAAGTCTCCAGGTAGTTCCGGGAGACTCCTGCATGTTGAATGTTGACACCCGCAGATCATACACAATATCCCGTAAATCACACACATTAGATTTCCATTATATTGTTTATAATTTGCGCCCCCTAACACCCCCATACAACTCATTAAACAAGGGCCCCATGGTTTTCTGGCCCTTTAAAAGCCGGGCCCCTGTGATATCAGCTGGCAGGGAGGATGTGATGACAGCCTATCACTTCCTCCCTGCTTCACAGAGAGCTGCCACTCGGGAGGAGGCAAGGGAAAGGGCTGGAGTGAGCTGCTGCTGCATGCTCACTCCCATCAGCCTTAGCCAGCAACAGAACTCTCAGCAAGCCACCCTCCTGGACACAAAGGTAAGTTAACAGGAAGGTGGCTGCAAATCTATAAAGTATGTTACTTGTGTGCATGTCAATATGTGTGTGTATCTGTGTGTATGTGCCAGTATGTGTATCTGTCTGTTTCAGTGTGTGCGTATCTGTGTGTTTCAGTGTGTGTATCTGAGTGTATGTGTCAGTGTGTGTGTGTCTGAGTGTATGTGCCAGTGTGCATTTCAATGTGTGTATCTGTGTGTCAGTGTGTATGTGCAAGAGTGTGTGTATGTGCCAGTGCGTGTATCTGTCTGTGTTGGTGGAGGGGGGTGAGCGCACACGTGTGAAGCCACCTCCCTGAAATGCATTTTGCATATTGGGATGTCTGTAATACATATATTTTACATTGAATATATCATTCATAGCTGTGATAATAATGTTTTCATTCATTTGGTGGGATATTTATAATATTGTGGGATTTAATTTATAGTAATGGGTTTAATTTAATTAATGTTACAGTGAACCTGTCTGACAGGTTCACACAATTATTAAGTATACACACAATGTCACACACTCTCACTAACACACACTATTAAGTATACACGCACAATGTCACACACTCTCACTAACATACAGTGTAATTAAGTATACACACAATGTCACTGTGACGCCACTGAGGGGGAAGAGGACAGTAACAGTAAGCAAAATGTATTTAAGAGCTACTGAATGAAAGAAATAATTTCTATATAATCCTGGAATGTGAAACAGATATACTAAAGCATATTTTCCAAACGTGAAATATAGTATTAGGCACAATGCAAACTGGGATCAAATAGCTAAAAAAATTGTATAGGAATTAATTCCTGAACAATTTCCTTGGAATTCCATAAATAATTAAAAATAAATAATAATAAAGGGAAAAAAATACTAATGCACATTTCAAAGGGTTTTGAAATGTGGTATTGACCACATTTTCTCTGTCAACCAGAAGAAGAAATCACAATAACGTCACAATTGCTTTAGATAATTCCTTCCTTAACCATTCACATGGGATTTTGGTATAGGAGAAACTTGATCCTGGCTCTGTCCTAGTTATATAGGACAAATGGTGCCCCTGCTTGCTTTAAATTTTTTAAAATATATCATATTCTAAAGCACTGTGCATACATTTTCAGTGAAACGTGCAATTCAGGACAAAGTGTCACATCCTGTTCTGCGGAGATGTCTGGCCTTAGTTTCTGGTATCCAGTACTCTTTTTACAATTCTTGTTTAGTTTTTCTTGGTTTTTCTGGTTTTCTTTTCTATGTCTGGTTTTCTTTTCTATGTCTTTTTTTCTTTATGCTGGGTTTTCTGGGTTCATTCCTTTATTCCGTTCCTGGAATTCACAGTCTCCTGGATTCCTTTAAATGTTTGTTTTTTTATTACCACACCCATTCCTTTGCCATTAATCCTTTTGTTTCAGTCTGCTCCTGCTGTGGTTTCATTCCTCTGCACATTTCCTTGCAGGTAAGTACTGTGTGTGTGTTTTATTGTTTATTTAGTCATGCATATCTAGGCAGTTAGGACCCACCGTAATTGGAGTACTTTGGTGCAGTGGTGGGCTGCATACATCTTGGCCATTTATGTATGTCTAAATCTCCAATGTTTTACAAATATAGCACTTAGTTATGTCTCCTCTTGTTTTGCCTTGCATCTCTTGTCTTGTTTTATTTTGTCTTGTATTCCCAGTTCATGTACAGTCCTGTCCTGCCCTGTTCATGTTTCCCTCATGTCTTGTGTACATGTTCTTGGTTCTGCTTTCTGTCCTGCTCCGGTTCTGGGTTCTTCTAGTCTTGTCTTGTTATCTCAGTTGGTGCCTGTTCTAGTCTTACCTTGTTTCTAGTACTGGATACATATCTGCTGCAGAGCCTCCCTATCCAGTTCCTGGGAGGTCTGCATATCATCACGCTGCTAGCTCTTGGGATCCGCAGAAGCTGCATTAGGGTCCTGGTATGTGGCCGCACAAACGCTGGTGCTCAACACCAGGGGGCGTGTGGTTACCCTGCACCAGGCCCTGATGGTCCATTACCAAGCTGAAACTCCCATCATCATCACCAGGCACTCAGGGGTCCCGGTGTCCGTACCGCCACCCGTGAGACAAAGAAGAAGTCAGTAGTTAGAATTTGACACCACAATTAGTATTCACAAGAGATATAGCATTGGAGTCACGTGGTATGACTAAAGAGATAGCTGTGCATAAAAACTGGAGTTCTGTACCTGTCTGAAATCTAAATTCAGATTTCGCTGCTCACATAAAGAATTCTATTTTGTAGGAGCATCTGCTAATTTTCCCACAGTCTGGTTTTTTCCCCTCTGTAATATTATGGTAATTATCTGCGAGTGGTACATTAATTTTCTTATCACTGATTCATTTTCATTATTCCTATTGATGGCACTATCATAGATATGTAAATATCACTTCAAAGACATAGAATAAACCATGAGTTATTTCACATTTCTACTTTAATTTCAAAACCTTCGACAATTAATAAAAATAATAAGTGCATATAACCTTGTCACCTAAGGTTCGGTATGTCTGTAGGTAACCACACATTAAAAAAAGATATATTAATAATTACTCAGTGATTTAAAGTGTACTTGGAGACAGTATGTGCAGCATTTTACTAACAAATGCTACATATAAACAGATACAGAACTTTGCTGCCGGTGGTTTAATTCAACCTCTGCCAGCAACATTAGTAGCCAAGACCTCTGCCAGCAACATTAGTAGCCAAGAATGATGGTCAATTCTGTGCATAAAAGGAATTAAGCATGAACACAGGCACAGTATGCAGGTGACAAATGGCCAATGGTGATACCCCCCTTCATACTGCCAAAGTCCTCCCTCACACCAGTCTTTGTACCTTTCTATGCAGTGAGGTGGACTTACATCAACGAAGGCAGATCAGGTGGCAGGGAGAACTTGGCCTCAGCGTGAGATTGAAGGTTTATTTTAAATGTTTCCTCTTTTTTTTTTTTAAGTTGGTGAGGGGGAGGGACCATTCCAGCAAGGAATGTTAAAACCAAAAACAATGTTTTTGGTTTAAGTGACCATTTAAAGCAAATAATTAATATCATGTTAATATAAGAAGGCTATCATATGTTTGGCTGGAATGAGCACATAAAGATGCATTGGTTTAAGGTTTCAACGTCTCCATCACTAATTTGCATCACAATTTTCAAACCCTCAATAACAGTTACTGGTAAGAATGATCTATAAGATTAGGCAGAAAGAGGCTAAGCAAGTTATAAGAGCTTCCAAATCACACACAGAAGAGAAAAGAGCACAGTGAGTACAAAAGGGGGGCAAAACTTTTTTTAGATACATAAATGAGAAAAGAAAAGTAAAACAATGATTAGTTAGATTAAAAACAAAAGAAGGAAGGTATGTAGAAGAGGATAAAGGTCTAGCTGACTGCCTCAATGGATATTTTTGTTTGGTATTTACAGATGAAAATGAAGGAGAGGGACCTCAGTTAAGAAAAAGGATAAATTAGTTATTTATTACACGTGAGTTTACAGAGGAAGAGGTTCTATTTCAACTGTCAAAAGTAAAGACAAATAAGTCAATGGGACCTGATGGAATACACCCAAAGCTATTAAAATAGCTTAGTGGTGTACTAGCAAAACCATTAACAGATTTATTTAACCAATCATTGATAACAGGAGTAGTCCCAGAAGATTGGAAGTTGGCGAATGTTGTGCCCATTCACAAGAAAGGTAATAGGGAGGAGTCGGGCAACTATAGGCCAGTAAGCCTTACTTCAGTAGTGGGGAAAGTGATGGAAACCATGTTAAAGGATAGGATTGTTGAACATCTAAAAACACATGGATTTCAAGATCAGAGACAACATGGGTTTACTTTAGGGAGATCATGCCAAACTAATCTTATTGATATTTTGGTTGGGTAACTAAAATTATAGATCAGGGTGGTGCAGTAGACATTGCTTACCTAGATTTCAGTAAGGCTTTTGACACTGTTGCACATAGAAGGCTTATCAATAAACTGCAATCTTTAAGTTTGGATTCCAATATTGTTGAATGGGTGAGGCAGTGGCTGAGTGACAGGCAACAGAGGGTTGTAGTCAATGGAGTATATTCGAAGCTTGGGCTTTTCACCAGTGGGGTACCTTAGGGATCTGTACTTGGACCCATTCTCTTTAATATTTTTATTAGTGATATTGCAGAAGGTCTTGATGGTAAGGTATGTCTTTTTTCTGATGATACTAAGATATGTAACAGGGTTGATGTTCCAGGAGGGATAAGCCAAATGGCTAATGACTTAGGTAAACTAGAAAAATGGTCAGAGTTGTGGCAACTGACATTTAATGTGGATAAGTGCAAGATAATGCATCTTGGACGTAAAAACCCAAGGGCGGAGTACAGAATATTTGATAGAGTCCTAACCTCAACATCTGCGGAAAGGGATTTAGGGGTGATTATTTCTGATGACTTAAAGGTAGGCAGACAATGTAATAGAGCAGCAGGAAATGCTAGCAGAATGTTTGGTTGTATAGGGAGAGGTATTAGCAGTAGAAAGAGGGAAGTGCTCATGTCATTGTACAGAACACTGGTGAGACCTCACTTGGAGTATTGTACGCAGTACTGGAGACCGTATCTTCAGAAGGATATTGATACCTTAGAGAGAGTTCAGAGAAGGGCTACCAAACTGGTTCATGGATTGCAGGATAAAACTTACAAGGAAAGGTTAAAGGATCATAACATGTGTAACTTGGAGGAAAGACGAGACAGGGGGGATATGATAGAAACATTTAAATACATAAAGGGAATCAACACAGTAAATGAGGAGACTATATTTAAAAGAAGAAAAACGACCTCAACAAGAGGACATAGTCTTAAATTAGAGGGACAAAGGTTTAAAAATAATATCAGGAAGTATTACTTTACTGAGAGGGTAGTGGATGCATGGAATAGCCTTCCAGCTGAAGTGGTAGAGGTTAACACAGTAAAGGAGTTTAAGCATGCATGGGATAGGCATAAGGATATCCTAACTATAAGATAAGGTCAGGGACTAATAAAAAGTATTTAGAAAATTGGGCAGACTAGATGGGCCAAATGGTTCTTATCTGCTGTCACATTCTATGTTTCTATGTTAAGAAAGAAGTCTGCTGACATCACAGTTTGTAATTTTATAGAGTAGCTCTTAGGTGTCTTTGACCTCTTTGATAATGCTCTGGGACCAAAATGCACAACCATAAATGCACAAAAATAAAAATAAATGCACGTAAATAAATGTTTTCTTTAATAATAATAATAATGACAAATTTTAAAAATGCCAGATATAGTAAAACGAATGGTAAAGGAATGGTATAGGCATTTTTACGTTGACTATTTCTGATTATAAATCCACTTCATCAGGCTGATTGGCTGATCAAAAATATACTTTTATACCAGTTGCACAGAGAGCTTTGGGTGGCTCCCTCCATTCCAGAAGTTATGGTTAAAGCGTTGTACAACTGTTTGATGGACAAGCTCACTGCTGTTGTCCACAATTCTATGCCCTCATCTAATAAGGTTTAGTCTCCTTGGGAAGATTATGTTACCTGAATTTTGCCATTGATGGCTTTGTCTCGCAGAGAGTCTTTATCATCCTTTCTTCAGTGTTGCTTTTTATGTTTCATTTCTTGTAAATACGGTGCATTAACTGGTACATACTCTAAATGCCAGCCAGCTGGCTAAACATACAAGGTTTTGGAAAAATACAGGGTAGCCCTCCCTTACATATTTGCCTGTTCTTAAATAAAGATTTTTTTTTAACAAAAAAATAGACCATTCCATTGTAGTAATTTTCTACATGTTAGCAAACATTTTTTTTTTATGTTAGTACTAATGACAAGGGAAGTAAAATTCTTATTACAATACTCTGTTTTGTTTTTCTACAAGATTTATCCTAGGTACCTTCATGTCAACGAGAGGGTCTCCACGGAGCAGCGTCCAGTCATATTGTATTATAGCATGGTCATCTGTGCTTTCACGTCCATCCAGTATAACCCAGTCAACAGGCAACTGCAATATGACATCCTGTCCTGCATTACTATACGGAGGTTTGTCAATGTCTGTAACACAAAAGAGTTTTACTTATCAACAAGAATAATCAGATTCAGAAATTAAAACAGCAGTTGTAAGACAGGAAAATAAAATAAAATTTTAAAGGAACACTATAGTCACCTAAATTACTTTAGCTAAATAAAGCAGTTTTAGTGTATAGATAATTCCCCTGCAATTTCACTGCTCAATTCACTTTCATTTAGGAGTTAAATCAATTTGTTTCTGTTTATGCAGCCCTAGCCACACCTCCCCTGGCTATGATTGACAGAGCCTGCATGAAAAAAAAAAAAAACTGGTTTCACTTTCAAACAGATGTAATTTACCTTAAATAATTGTATCTCAATCTCTAAATTGAACTTTAATCACATACAGGGTCTAGCAAACTATTAACATAGCAGGGGATAAGAAAATCTTAATTAAACAGAACTTGCAATAAAGAAAGCCTAAATAGGGCTCTCTTTACAGGAAGTGTTTATGGAAGGCTGTGCAAGTCACATGCAGGGAGGTGTGACTAGGGTTCATAAACAAAGGGATTTAACTCCTAAATGGCAGAGGATTGAGCAGTGAGGCTGCAGGTGCATGTTCTATACACCAAAACTGCTTCATTAAGCTAAAGTTGTTCAGGTGACTATAGTGTCCCTTTAAGTTAAAGTTATAACTCAACTTGCAGAATTTTCCTGTATCTGTAGCTTATGATTTATTAGAAAGTGCTTAGCTGCGGTTGCTATAGAAACAAACAATGAATTACCAGGGGTAATGTTATTATATTTACTATAACCACATTACATTGTTTACGTCAAAGTGAGCAACCTGAAAATACAGTATCCAGGAAAGAGATTGTGCGGGGACTGTGTTAGCCACAGGTTTGGTGGCACCCAGTTGTTGCTCTTTTGATTGAGTGCAGTTCCTTAAAGGGACACTATAGTCACCAGAACAACTTAATACAGTTGTTCCAGTGAGTATAGTCAGTCCCTGCATGCTTTTATTTTCAGAGAAAAGGCAGTGTTTACAGTACAGCCTAGGGATATCTCCACTGGCCACTCCTCAGATGGCTGCTAGAGGTGCTTCCTGACGCTCTGCATGGAGACACTGAACTTTCCTCATGGAGATGCATTGAATCAATGTATCTCTAGGAGGAGATACTGATTGGCCAAGGCTGTGTTTCACACACTATTTCAGACAGGATCTGAAATTCTAGCATAGAAGCAGAAATCTTATTCTACTACATACAGCAAGTGTGACAGAAATCGATAAATAATAACAGATATTTTGATTATTGGTATTTGCAAGAATCTGAAGACAGTTTTAGCAATGAAGCTAAACAGTAACAACAATAACGCAGGGTTACAACATCAATGGCAGGTCCTACTCTAGACACCTAATGCCTCCTCTTATGAAATTAAAGGACCACTATAGTGCCAGGAAAGCAAACTCGTTTTCCTGGCACTATGTAGTCCTTAGGTCACCCCCACCCTCATGGCCCCCCTCCTGCTTGGCTGAAGGGGTTAAAACCCCTTCAGCCACTTACCTTTCTCCAGCGCCGGTGACCTCTCCTCCTCCTGGCGACATCAGCGTGCGCAAGCCGCCCACTGGAAAGCATTACTCAATGCTTTCCTATAGACGTCCAGTGATTTTCACAGTGGTTTCTCAAAACTAGAGGGACCTGGGTGCCTATAGTGGTCCTTTAATCCAAGAATGCGGTACATTGACGTTGTGTCATACTTATGCAATGTATGATCATATACTGTAACTAAGTGTGGTGGAATCTCGGTAAAAATAAATTTAGTAGGCCGAGATTACCACGTGGCATGTGTACGTGCATATGCTGACGTATCGATCAGTTGGTTGCACGAGGCAAGATACGATCAGTAGTGTACGGAGCATGTGCAAGAATACAGGATGTAGTATTCCCCCTCCTCCATTGTGCTGGACAAGCCATGCGGTCAAACAGGAAGTTAATTCTTATTTGTGTTGATTGGTTAAGAGAATGTGTGGGTGGAGCTTAATATGGGAGGAGTTATGTGCCTATATAAGGAGCCTGCACTATTGTCCGGGGCTCAGAACTTGCTGTATTTTGGTGACGTTAGTCCCTCTGAGTCCCGATCGGTGATCCAATAAAGAATCTCTTCCTTCCTGAAGAAACCTGTGTCCATCTCTCTGTGCTTGGCTTCCGTCAGTTTCTCCGGTATCATTTGGTGCATTGGCCGGGAAGCTCATCGTTCAACGGTAGCTGAGAGGCAGAGGCGTGAGACGGTCTATCTTTGCCCACGTTCTCTACGGCTGCACCCCTGAACTTCTGCGTGGACCTCCCTTCGTCTCGGCGCCACTGGTCTGTTGTCCAGGAGATCATCGGCCTCTACGTGAGAAGTGCTGGGGTGTCCCCGTCGATGAGTGTGAACTCAGGTTCAGGAACGAGGAGGTAAGACAACTGCTGTTTTAGACGGCAGGACCCACTAGGGGTATACCGATTGTGCGGTAGGCCCAAAGGGGTTTTGAATCTGTGTATCTGCCCCCTCTGTCGAAGGGAAGGAGCGAAGGCGCACCGCTCGATCGAACGCTCTTTAGTCAGACCGTTTGATTTTGTTAGTCAGGCGGGGTCCTGGTGTAAATAGCCCTAGCCGGACACCGGTGTCTTGTCTAGACTAGCGTTCTAGGGTGTATATTACGTTCGCTAGGTCGGAGGGACCGGGAGACTAAGCGGCGCCTGTGTAAATTCGGTTCGCTAGCTCTCAACCTATCTGGGCTAAGTGGGAAGGCGTGTAAATTTGGAACCCACTAGACTTTTGATAGTGCGACTAAGAGGCGCCTGTGTAAATTCGGTTCTCTAGCTCGCTATATGTGGTGATTGGGCAGTGTGGCTAACCAAAACGGGTGTATATAGTTTTAGGTAGTCCATCAAGGTACTGGCCAATAGTTTAGTTGGGAATTGTAAATGTGTTAACGATTGTTTAGTAAAGTGTATATCTTGTTAGATAGCGCGAGCTCAGCCGTCTAGCGAGAGTGTTAATAGTGTGTTGCTGTATTATAGTGCACGGTACCATAACCCTGTATATTTACTGACACTGTATATAAGTACTAATCATTGTCGTCCATTGCATGTTTAACACCATAACCACTAATAATTGTATTGTGACCTTAACTTGTGCTTTGACCTATGCTAACCGTACTGTAACCGCTATTTGTAAAAGACGATGTTACTGGGGTGTGTTATAGACGGGTAATTCGTATATAGAGAATTATAGTGTGGGTGACTGTATAGTTACGCCAAAGGGCATAATATTGATTATATAGTGACTGGTGTAACAGCTGTGTGTGTACTGGAATTCCCTGAGTGTTTATTGTTATTGTGTACGTTTCACTTGGTAACCGTACCACGTGGTGCTGTTGCCAGAGGAAACGGGTGTGACTGTTGAATAGTACGCGTGTATAGTATTCGTTGTCGACGACGTTCCATTGTTAAGTATGGGTGCGTCGCAGTCAACGATTCCGGATCCCTTAGGTTGTATGGTGAAGAATTTTAAAAAGGGATTTAAAACTTGTGATTTTGGGGTTAAAATGTCTCCTGTACGTTTGGTCACTTTGTGTACTAGGGAGTGGCCTACTTTGGTTGCGGCATGGCCGCCACGTGGCAGTTTGGATCCAACTCTGGTACAGCGCTTACCGTGGCTGTATCAGGTAGGCCTGAACTTTATGGCCAGTTTCCTTATATTGATTGTTGGAGACAGGCCGTAAATGACTCGCCAAAATGGCTCCGGACATGCCACGAGGAGCAGTGTCGCCTCATGGTAGCTAGGACTTGTTCGTCCACTAGGACTGGTGTTAGGCCCATTTTGGACACGCCCCCTGAGTCCGAGATCCCTTTGCCGCCCCCTTACTTTCCGTTAAGAGGAAGTGACGCAAATGCAGGAAGTCCTGCAGCCCTCCCCTCATTACCCCCATCCACTTCCGCTTCCTCCTCCAGTACAGGATCCACCCCCCCTCGTACTAAATCTCCCCTTCCGGAATCAGAACCAACCCCCATTAAAAACGAATATCCTGATTTGGCGCCACTTCAGACTTCCGGTCAAGCTTCATCTAGCTCGGCTCGAAGTGTTTTATTTACAACCTTTTCCCAAAACCAAGCTCCCATATCCCCATACCCTATTTCTCCCCGACTGGAACCTATGACTGACGCCCCTCCACGTAGCCCCATACAGACCCGACAGTTGACCGGTGCCCAACAATTAAAACACTATCAGATGCCTCTTCGTCTGAATCCTGGGTCAGCCTATATCGATGCCGCAGGCCAAATGGCACATGCTGACCCAGTCTTTGTATATGTCCCATTCACGACAACCGATCTTTTAAACTGGAAGACCCACAATTCCTCGTATACTGAGAAACCACAAGCTATGACTGATCTGTTCACCTCAATAGTACAGACACATAACCCGACATGGGCTGATTGCCAGCAGTTATTAATGACTTTATTTAACAATGAGGAAAGGACAAGAATAAATCAAGCAGCCATTAAGGCACTAGAGGATAAAGCCCGTACTTTGAACCAAGCTAATCCAGCAGCATGGGCCGCAACACATTATCCCAACACCGATCCCGATTGGAACGTAAATGGTGCTGATATGGTTCAACTCAGAGCCTATAGAGACGCTATAATTGCTGGCATGAAAGCCGGAGGAAAGAAAGCCATTAACATGTCGAAGACAGTTGAGGTGATTCAGAAAAGCGATGAAGCGCCCAGTGTCTTTTATGACCGATTATTGGAGGCATACCGCTTGTATACCCCCATTAATCCGGAAGACGCAGACAATTCCCGAATGGTGAACTCCGTTTTTGTCAGCCAAGCTTATGGAGATATTAAGCGCAAGCTACAAAAGTTAGAAGGGTTTGCAGGTATGTCAATCACCCAACTAATGGAGGTAGCGAATAAGGTTTATATGAATAGGGAAACAGAAAGTAAGAAAGAGGAAGAGCGCAAGATGCGTAAAAAGGCTGATATGCTAGCGGTAGCGATCGCAGGCGTAGATAGACGGGGCCCAGATAGAGGCGATAGTAGATGGAGTAGGGAGCCCTTGAGTAGGAATCAATGCGCGTATTGCAAGGAAGAAGGGCATTGGAGGAACGAATGTCCGCAAAGAGAGCAGTACGAGAGAGACCTACCCAGGGCAGGCTACGGAAACTTTAGAGGCAGAGCGAGAGGTAGAGGAGGCCCCGGAGGGAGTAATGGTAATAGAGGGAATAATGGGAACAGAGGAAGTGTTAGGGAAGACAGGTATATTCCAGCAGCGCAAAGGTCCCGCGATAGAGAAGGCAGGGACTTCGTAGGATTGGCTGACACGGTCATGGAGGACTATTGATACCGACCGGGCTCCATCCCCCTTGGTCGAGCGGAGCCTATGGTCGATGTATCAATAGGGGGGAAAAGGAGTGCGTTCATGATCGACACTGGTGCTGAACATTCAGTGGTGACTAATCTAGTTGCTCCTCCATCTGGAAGGACTATTACTGTGATAGGAGCAACTGGAAGAAGTGCGGAAAAAACGGTTCTTAAAAGTCGACTCTGTACATTGGGAGGCCACGTAATAAAACATCAATTCCTTTATATGCCTGAATGTCCAGTCCAATTGCTGGGACGTGATATGCTATCAAAATTACAAGCGCAGATTACGTTCCTACCGAATGGAACAACATCTTTAAAGTTTAATGGACCTTCAGGTATCATGACATTATCCGTACCAAAGGAAGAAGAGTGGCGACTTTATACAGCGTTGACTAGCCAAAACCCTAGGAGTGATGAGACATTATTTAACATACCAGGAGTTTGGGCAGAGAACAACCCACCAGGACTGGCCCGCAATATTCCACCTATAAAAATTGAACTAAAACTTGGGGTTTATCCAGTGAGCCTAAGACAATACCACATTCCGCAGAAGGCTAAGAAGAACATCCAATCCTATCTGGATAAGTTCATACGGTATGGTATCCTAAAATTCTGTACTTCCCCCTGGAACACCCCATTGCTGCCTGTTCAAAAGCCCGGTACAGATGAGTATCGACCTGTGCAGGACTTGAGAGCAGTCAATGATGCGGTTGTTCGTATACATCCAGTTGTACCCAATCCATATAACCTGCTTGCTTTAATTCCGGGCGGGGCTACTTACTTCACAGTCTTAGATCTCAAAGATGCCTTCTTTTGCCTCCGAATTGCCGCAGAAAGTCAATGTATTTTCGCTTTCCAATGGGAGAACGCTGTAACGGGCTCAAAACGCCAAATGACTTGGACAAGACTGCCCCAAGGGTTTAAAAATTCACCTACCCTATTTGGTTCAGCCCTAAGTCAAGATCTACTGGATTTCGAGTCCATCCCAGGAGAGTGTGTATTGTTACAATATGTAGATGACTTGTTGATAGCAGCAGTTACAAAAGAAATCTGTCAGCAAGCAACGCACGATCTACTACACATTCTCTGGAAGGCAGGATACAAGGTGTCTAGAAAGAAGGCTCAGTTGTGTTTGCCAACTGTCAAATATCTGGGATTCCATATCTCTGAAGGTCAAAGAATTATGGGGCCAGAGAGAAAAGAAGCTGTCTGCCAAATACCAATACCCAAGAATAGAAGACAAGTGCGAGAATTCTTGGGGGCAGCAGGCTTCTGTAGGATATGGATTCCCAGCTATGCGATACTGGCAAAACCTCTGTACGCAGCTATCAAAGGTACAGAACACGACCCCTTCTTATGGACCCAAGAACAGCAAACGGCATTTGAAGATGTGAAGAAGGCTTTGATGAGTGCCCCAGCATTAGGTCTACCTGATCACACACGACCATTCTACCTGTATGTACATGAGCAAAGAAGAATGGCTGTGGGAGTATTGACACAGTACTTGGGATCATGGCAAAGACCTGTTGCCTACATGTCTAAGCAATTGGATGCAGTGGCCAGCGGACTTCCACCTTGTCTAAGAGCAGTAGCTGCAGCCGCCCTGCTAGTAGCTGAAGCCGATAAACTCACTCTGGGTCAAGAACTTTATGTACGAGTCCCACATGCAGTACAGACGTTGTTGGATTACAAAGGAAATCATTGGTTTAGTAACAGCCGTATGACCAAGTATCAAGCAATGTTGTGTGAAAACCCAAGAGTGCATTTAGAGACTGTAAACACCTTAAATTCAGCTACCCTTTTGCCACAACCTACTGAAAGTCAACATGATTGTTTGGAAGTAATGGATGAAGTATTTTCAAGTAGACCAGATCTTCGTGATTTTCCCATCCAGAACCCCGATGTTCAATATTATACCGACGGCAGTAGTTATGTGAAAGAAGGGATCCGATATGCAGGATATGCAGTAACAACAATAGACAAGGTGATAGAAGCTCGGCCACTGGCGAAAGGAACATCAGCACAAAAGGCAGAATTAATAGCACTAACACGAGCGTTACAATTGGCTGAAGGTTTAAGAGTGAATATCTATACGGACTCTAAATATGCGTTCTTAACCACTCATGCCCACGGAGCTTTGTATAAAGAAAGAGGACTACTGAATTCAGAAGGCAAGTACGCAGCTGAAATCCTACAACTATTGGAAGCAGTGTGGGAGCCGAAAGAAGTCGGTATCATACATTGTCGAGCGCATCTGAGAGGAGATGGTGATGTAACCAAGGGAAATCGGATGGCAGATAGTGCAGCTAAGCGTGCTGCTGAATCAGGAAGACAGGAATATGTGGGGCATATAGCTGCTCTTATACCAACTCCACTGTCCCAATGGACTCCAGTTTATACAGCTCAAGAAGAGGAGTGGTTAAAGACTGAACCAGGAAAGTATTTGGAGAACAAGTGGTATCAGCTAGAAGATGGAAGAATAGTCATACCAGCATCACTAGCGGTAGAAATTGTCCAAAATTATCATAACGGGACACATTCTGGGAGAGACAGTACTGAAGAATCTCTCAGAAAACATTTCTACATACCAAGATTGTCCAACTTGACTCAGGCCATTGTACGAAGATGTGTAACGTGTGCTAAAAATAATGCAAGACAAGGACCAGTAAAGCCACCAGGAGTCCAGTTTATGGGGGGACTCCCCATGTCCGATCTACAAATAGACTTTACAGTGATGCCTAAATCGGGTGGACATCGTTACCTGTTGGTAATTGTGTGCACCTATTCAGGCTGGGTAGAAGCATGTCCTACTCGTACAGAGAAAGCAGGAGAAGTTGTGAGATTCCTGCTACGAGAAATAATACCCCGATATGGACTACCCTGTTCTATAGGATCGGACAATGGTCCAGCTTTTGTTCATCGGTGCCTACAACAACTGACTCATATGCTTGGTATAAAGTGGAGGCTTCATACTGCATATAGACCCCAGAGTTCTGGTAAGGTAGAGAGAATGAATAGAACTATTAAGAACCAGTTGGCTAAAATGTGTCAGGAAACCCAACTTAAGTGGAACGTTCTCTTACCCATAGCTCTATTGCGAATCCGCAGTACCCCTACCAGAAGGATGGGCCTCTCTCCTTTTGAAATTATGTATGGGCGACCACCTCCCGTACTTGGTAACTTAAGGGGGGATTTGAGTCAGTTGGGAGAAGGAATTACCCGGCAGCAGGTTGTAGAGTTGGGTAAGACTATGGAGGAGGTACAGAAATGGGTACAAGATAGATTACCTGTGAATATTTATCCCCCTGTTCATAGTTATCATCCAGGAGATCAAGTGTGGATTAAAGAGTGGAATAATGTACCGTTAGGGCCCAAGTGGAGAGGTCCTTATGTTGTTCTTTTGTCTACCCCTACAGCGATAAAAGTAGCCGAAGTGACTCCGTGGATACATCACTCCAGGGTTAAACCAGCAGCAGTCGATTCTTGGCAAGTTACAGCAGATCCAGAGAATCCCTGCAAGATCCGGTTAAAACGCACTACTCAGTCGGAGTAACGAGGAACTATTGTGGATTACAAATTTTATTGTTACAGGGATTTGGTGAAGTGAGTGTTTTTAGACGGCCATAATAAAGCCTGTCCGCTCACCAGCACATAGTATATAAGCCAGGGAAAGTCTCGAAGGGACTCCTGTGAAGACGAGCAGAACTCCATTCCCTGCAGCCCTTACATCCTGGAAGCTGAGGTGCCTTCGCACGGACGAAGACTGAGGATGACGGCGAAAGATGTGTTTTTGATAGTGTTTATTTATATGTGTTTTTATATTCAGGAAGGTAGAGGTACCGACACTCCTAGCTGTGAGGTATGCATTAAGACTACGAGAACAGGTAACCATATTTCCCAAACCCTAATTTGGCATTCACAATACGAGTGTAAAGGAGATGTATCGAGATGTAGATACTTAAATATAGACTATAGTGTGTGCCATTTAGGAGTAGGAGAACCTAAGTGCTTCAGTCCAGAGTATCAACCTCGTACAATTTGGTTGACTCTCAGGAATGGAGATCCTCAGGGGACCCTAATTAATAAGACGGTGTTAGAATCCGTACATTCTTCGGGTGTTCTGCTATTTGATGCGTGTAAAGCGATATCGAGTGGTAGAAAGCCGTGGAATGTATGTGGGGATCTTAGATGGGAGAGGACGTATGGGTCTAATGATAAGTATATTTGTCCCAGTAGTAAAAATAAATATGTGAGTCCTAGATGCCCAAATAAAGACTATAACTTTTGCCCATATTGGTCTTGTGTGGGGTGGGCGACTTGGGGACAGACAGTAGATAAAGACATGATAGTGACTAAGTTGCCGACTAGCCCATATTGTAAGTCTATGGAATGTAATCCCATCCATATACTTATAAATAACCCCGATAAGTTCTTAGACAAATATGGCAATTTATTTGGGTTTCAGATATATGGGACGGGTTTAGATCCTGGGACATTATTGTTTATAGGGATAGAGACTGATACGGTATCCTCCCAAACTCATCAAGTATACCATTCCTTTTATGAAGAGATGAGTATAGATAATAAGATCCCCCATAATGCTAAAAACCTGTTCATCGATTTAGCCGAAAGTATTGCCGGTAGTCTTAATGTTACCAACTGCTATGTGTGTGGAGGTACTAACATGGGAGACCAATGGCCTTGGGAAGCAAAGGAGGTAATGTCCGGTTCTGAGGCAGTTGACCAATTAATATCTACACAAGCCGATTATCATATGAGTGTTAGAGGTAAATCTGAGTGGAGATTAAAGACCTCCATCATAGGTTATGTTTGCATAGCAAGGAAAGGAATAATGTATAATACTTCTGTAGGAGAATTAACTTGTCTAGGGCAAAAAGCTTATGATGATGATACAAAGAATACAACTTGGTGGTCGGCTTCAAATGTCTCAGAACCATCTAACCCGTTTGCTAGATACGCCAATTTAAAGGATGTGTGGTTTGATCTATCCATCACATCTACCTGGAGAGCCCCAGCAAATTTGTACTGGATCTGTGGTAAGAAAGCCTATTCGGAGTTGCCACAGGACTGGGAAGGGGCATGTGTGTTGGGTATGTTCAAACCATCCTTCTTCTTGTTACCGATTGAAACAGGTGAGACTTTAGGTGTTAAAGTGTATGATGTGAATCATAGGAAGAAAAGGGGACCCATAGAGATAGGCACCTGGGAAGATAATGAATGGCCTCCCCAGCGTATCATAGATTATTATGGGCCAGCCACGTGGGCTGAGGATGGTACCTTTGGTTACAGAACCCCTATTTATATGCTCAACCGTATTATAAGATTACAGGCGGTGGTTGAGATTATCACCAACGAGACATCACAAGCGCTCAATCTTCTAGCGAAGCATAACACCAGGATGAGGACAGCAGTCTACCAAGATAGATTAGCCTTGGATTACCTTTTGGCAGTAGAGGGAGGTGTATGTGGGACGTTTAACCTGAGCAATTGCTGTCTTCAAATAGATGACGAAGGGCAAGCAATAGCTGAGCTTACCAGCCATATGGTTAAACTAGCGCATGTGCCTACTCAGGTATGGAAAGGGTATAATCCAAGTAGTTGGTTCGGTAGCTGGTATGAGTGGTTTGGAGGGCTTAAGGCAGTGGTAGGTGGAGTCCTACTAATTTTAATGTTGTGTCTACTCCTGCCGTGTCTTATACCCTTAGTAGTTAGGTCTGTGCAAAGCCTGATAGGAAATATAGCAGAGAGGAAGGCTGCTGCACAGATAATGGCAATTTATAAGTATAAGGCTCTAGATCAGGGAGAACCAATGCAGGAAGATGAGTGTTAAAAGATTCACATCATAAGATAAGTCTGGTCTGGTTCAAGGTAACTTGCGGTGTATGCAAACCAAGGTTAAGTGATGCCTCAAGTAATTGTGAAATATCAAGAGGCATCAAAGGGGGGAATGTGGTGGAATCTCGGTAAAAATAAATTTAGTAGGCCGAGATTACCACGTGGCATGTGTACGTGCATATGCTGACGTATCGATCAGTTGGTTGCACGAGGCAAGATACGATCAGTAGTGTACGGAGCATGTGCAAGAATACAGGATGTAGTATTCCCCCTCCTCCATTGTGCTGGACAAGCCATGCGGTCAAACAGGAAGTTAATTCTTATTTGTGTTGATTGGTTAAGAGAATGTGCGGGTGGAGCTTAATATGGGAGGAGTTATGTGCCTATATAAGGAGCCTGCACTATTGTCCGGGGCTCAGAACTTGCTGTATTTTGGTGACGTTAGTCCCTCTGAGTCCCGATCGGTGATCCAATAAAGAATCTCTTCCTTCCTGAAGAAACCTGTGTCCATCTCTCTGTGCTTGGCTTCCGTCAGTTTCTCCGGTATCATAAGCCCCCATTATTTTTTGCCTAGGTTCTGTTAGACCTGAAATTGCTGTTTAGTGAATGAGTGAGTGAGCTGGTTTTTGTATGTTGTATAAATTTGGCCCCAGCAGCACCCTTACAAGTATGCATGTTTAGGTGAGTGCAGCCCTCTTGGTTTCAGTCACATGCACACAGTCACACACATACACTGTCACATAAAACCGCATGCACACAGTCCCAAATAGTAACACACAGTAAAAGGCACACAATCACAAAGCCACTTTACAATGGTGACAAGTGGGACGCAGGTGCTGTGTGCCCCCCTTTTCCACCTGTCACCTGGAGAGGACCGCCCCTTTAACATGAATAGACTCAATGGCCTAAATGTGCTCACAGCTGCACTGCAGACTGGGTTCAGCAGTTATCTTTCTAGACAGTGTTTCCATAACATACGTTGAGTTGCAATTTTAAAATGGAATATTTTCATTAAACATTTCATTGAGTAAGCATCTCAAAAAATCTAAGACCGGCAAGCCAGGTTTAAAAAGAAAAAAAATCTCCAGCTCCTCCACATTGATGATATTTTTTTATTTGTTTTTCCAGTTTTGTAAAATATTTAGCCTGCTACAAACTCACCACAACTCACTATTCTGAGATTAGATACCAAAGGTAACTTACCTATTCATATAGTACAATACGATTAATAAAGCAAGAAAAAAAGACAGATGGTTGTGTAATACACCAAAAAACAATGCAATAATACATCTGTGTTTATATTATGTAGCTGCACAGAAGCATACGGTGTTAAATATTTATTTACTGATTTCCATTCGCAGCAGCAGGGTATATGCAGCCATCTGTGTTGTGATTTAGTGGATATCAGCTGGTTAACATTTCCTCAACATTATATGCTGTAACAAACATTTAATATAAAGAACAGTAGTGGCTGATAAAGTTTTAAGATGGTGGTGTGCCAGACTCCTCCCCCAGAATTTTACTCCTTCCTATACAGTACAGAGATGCTCATACAAAACAGAGATCAGAGCATAATACAGAGATGCTCATACAATGAAACAAGCTGGGCACAAAATAAAGATATTTATAAAATACGTAGAGCTGAGTACAATACAGAGTAACCATACCACAAACACAGCTGAGAAAGAAATAGAGATATAATACAGGGCTAGGCAGAATACAAATACAAAGGAGCCTATATAATACACAGAGCTGGCTAGATAACAGAGATAGCAATAGAACAGATAGAGCTGAGTAAAATGATGATCAGGAAAAAAAAAAGCGCACAAGAAAAATGCACACACCGAATATTTATCACACTGAAAAATACCCACATGGAAAGTTGCCCATGAGGAAAAAAGCCCACACTGAATAATTTGCACATATAGTTAATATAATAAAATATGGTTATTTTTGCTACGGTTATGTTATAGTATATTTACATAGTCTTACAGTAAAAAGATCACCAATAAAAGATGTGTAAAAGATACTTTTATTCAGGCAATTTGATCTCGTGTGCGTGTGCGTATCCTCTGGCTTTGAGTTCTATTATAATTTTTGTTGTAATAGAACTGTTGAATAAAATTATTTGATAAACCGTTCACTTTTATTTCATGTATTTTCCCTTACAAACATTTTACATTCAAGAGCATTAAAGCCCTCTTCATACACAGGCAACTTTTTTTGAGCAATTAATTAGTATACTTATAACATAGCAAAATTATTATTTAATTATACTCGATAAAATCACAATCCAAATTGTTGCATATGAATATTGAATATTTTAACCAAAATACATTGATAACAATATAAAATATAGACAATACCAAAACATGCTCATAAATAGGAGATAAATGGTGATCTAAAATTGTATTCATCTATGGTTCTTTAAATTGCACATCTTATCCTTTACTTAACCCCTTAAGGACCAAACTTCTGGAATAAAAGGGAATCATGACGTGTCACACACGTCATGTGTCCTTAAGGGGTTAAAGGGACACTATAGTCACCAAGGCTCTTGCCGCAAATGCGCATTTTGCTCCACTCAGGAGCCGACGTCGGCGGGGGAGGAGAGGTCACCAGTGCCGAGGGAGCTCGGAGCTGGATTAAGGTAAGCTTCTGAAGGGGTTTTAACCCCTTCAGCGCCACGCGAGGGGTACCCTGAGGGTGAGGGTTCCCCGAGGATGACATAGTGTCAGGAAAACGGGTTTGTTTTCCTGACACTATGGTGATCCTTTAAAAATTACTATATGTGCATATTATTCCGTGTGGACATTTTTTGTACGCATTTATGACTGTGGGTTTTTTTCTGTGGGCAATTTTCGTGTGGCCTTTTTTAATAGATTGGAGTAAGATACAGAGAAATTACTGAGCTGGCACAATAAGTAGAAAGCATCCCACATTCAGGATCACTGTGCTGGATTACACAGAGGTGCAATACAGAGATCCCCACACAGTACATATTTCTGTATAATACTCCAGCTCTCTCTCGGTCTATCTAACTAACCTCTCTTAGCTTTCCCTCTCATTATCTCATCTTCAGTTGTGCTCATACAATGATAACTTTTGATTTCTATTAAAGGAGCACTCCACTTCCCACATAGTAACATAAAGAAAAGTCACTGTTTAGTAGATATACCTCCAGTGAATACATGCATGATTTTTTAATGCATGTATTCATTGGAGATATATCTTAAAAGAGCTTGCTAAGGCTGCAGTTATTTTTTCCCTGGAAGAGACTTTCAGTCTCTTCACAGGGAATTCACCACCACGCCTCTGACTTGGTGCTCATGAGTGCATGCACGCCCACCTATGGAGCTGAGGTGCTGGCCTGAGGTATGTGAGTGTGCCTGTCCCTTCCCTTAGCTCAGTGGAGCTAACGAAAGTATGAAGGAATCCTCCTTGGCTGTTTGATTCCTAGTTATATTATAAAAGTGCTTATTTCTCAAAATGCTTTTGGGTGTGGAGTGGTCCTTTAAATATTGCTGCTAGGGTTGTCGCCTTTAACAGCAAAGAAGGTAAAAGACAGCCTATTAGATGACAGCCTAGGAACACCTAGTGGCTACTCTTCAGATGACCACTAGAGGTGCTTCCTGGGTCAGTGTTGCACAGAATCAATACATCTCTATGATGAGATACTGATTGGCCAGGCCAGTGTTTGGTCCTCCCCCTCCACACCTCCTTGATGATCTCAGCCAAACCAATGCTTTTCCTATGAGTAAGCATTGGATTGGCTAAAATCATCAATTCTGATGTCAGCCATAGAGGTGGATCGGAGGTGGAGCCAGCCTTTTAAGGGAGGCAAGTCTCCTAAGGTTTTAACAATATAGGATAAGGAATACAAGTTTGAGTTCAGGACCCTATAGCAGTGATGGCGAACCTATGGCACGCGTGCCACAGGTGGCCCGCCTTGTTGGCACGCGGCCATAGGGCTGCTGGCTGTCTGCAGAGTAGGCACCTGCCTGCCCGAAACGGCAGGCGCCTACTCTGCTTCTGGGTCGGGAGGCAGGGGGAGGGCTCTAGCAAGCAGCTCCCCTGTTCTCCCGCGCGATGCTGTGTGGAGCGTTGCCGCGCGTTACCATGGCAACACTCCACACAGCATCGCGCAGGAGGACAGAAGTGCTCCGTAGCTGCCACAAACAAACTTACCACCGGACCACCAGGGATGACTGTGTCCCCCCCCCTTCACCAAAGGTAAGAGGAAGGGGGGGGGAGGGGATACAGCATTAATATAGCTTTTCTTTTGTTTTGTTTTTATGTATTTTTACCCCTTACCACCCTCAGCACCCCTTACCACCCTCAGCACCCCTTACCACCCACAGCACCCACAGCACCCCTTACCACCCTCAGCATCCCTTACCACCCAGAGCACCCCTTACCACCCTCAGCACCCCTTACCACCCACAGCACCCACAGCACCCCTTACCACCCTCAGCACCCCTTACCACCCACAGCACCCTCAGCACCCCTTACCACCCTCAGCACCCACAGCACCCCTTACCACCCTCAGCACCCCTTACCACCCTCAGCACCCCTTACCACCCTCAGCACCCCTTACCACCCATGGCACCCCTTACCACCCACGGCACCCCTTACCACCCACAGCACCCCTTACCACCCTCAGCACCCCTTACCACCCTCAGCTCCTTTTACCACCCACAGCACCCCTTACCACCCTCAGCACCCCTTACCACCCTCAGCAGCCCTAACCACCCTCACCACCCCTTACCACCCACAGCACCCCTTACCATCCTCAGCACCCCTAACCACCCACAGCACCCCTACCACCCACAGCACCCCTACCACCCACAGCACCCATTACCACCCTCAGCACCCCTAACCACCCACAGCACCCCTTACCACACACAGCACCCCTTACCACCCTCAGCACCCCTTAACACCCACAGCACCCCTTACCCCTACCACCCTAAGCACCCCTTACCACCCACAGCACCCTTACCACCCACAGCACCCCTTACCACCCTCAGCACCCCTTACCACCCACAGCACCCCTACCACCCACAGCACCCCTACCACCCACAGCACCCCTTACCACCCACAGCAACCCTACCACCCACAGCACCCCTACCACCCACAGCACCCCTTACCGCCCACAGCACCCCTTACCACCCACAGCACCCCTACCACCCACAGCACCCCTACCATCCACAGCACCCCTTACCACCCACAGCACCCCTTACCACCCACAGCACCCCTGCCACCCACAGCACCCCTGCCACCCACAGCATCCCTTACTCCCCACAGCACCCTTACCCCCCACAGCACCCCTGCCGCCCCACAGCACCCCTGCCCACCCACAGCACCCCTTACCACCCACAGCACCCCTACCACCCACAGGACCCCTACCACCACAGTACCACCCACAGCACAGCACCCCTACCCGCCCACACACACACAGCACACACAGCACACCCCCCCCCCCCACACACACAGCACTCCACACCCTTACACACACACACTGCACCCCTCAATGCAGTATGTGTGTGTGTATTCAGCAGTCTGTCTGTATGTGTACTCAGCGGACTGTGTGTGTGTGTGTGTGTGTGTGTATTTAGCGGACGGTGTGTGTGTATGTATTTAGCGGACGATGTGTGTATGTGTTTAGCGGACGGTGTGAGAATGTGTTCTGCAGTCTGTGTGTATGTATTGCATTTGTTGGAGATACTAATAAATATAAGCTGAATTTTATCTATTTATATCATTATTTAAAATCTGTATCATTGAACTATCTATTGTGTTCTTCTTTTAAAACACAAGATGTTAATTAGTTCGGACAACTGTACAAGTTGTTTTTTCTAAACTTAAACCTCAGTATTCAGGTTTAATTGCAGTGTTGAGGAAAAAAAAGTTGCCATATATTGCGGTTTGGGCACTCGGGCTCAAAAAGGTTCGCCATCACTGCCCTATAGTGTTCCTTTACCTTATTTAGGATTTCATCTAGATCGCATGTTATTTATGAGATCTGTAAGTATTTTCTGTACCATGTTGTATATTTTTCAATAAATGATCCACCCTGAGGAAATAATTTTAAGGATCCACCCTGAGGAAATAATTTTACTGATTACGTTATTTTTTGGAATTGTGTTGAAGATGGAATTTGGAACCATGGAACCAGCATCAGAAGTCCAGCAGTGAACTTAACAGCTACAGTAAGTAACCACTTAATTAATTTTCCTTTGTTATTGGAGTTGGGGCATAAAGGCTATGCACAGAGGAGATTTTCGACTTCTCTGTGTGTTTTTTGTTTTGTTTTATGTGCAAATTACCGGTAAGCCTTGTCTCAAAGAAAGAAACAGTCCCGTAACGTCTGCTTCAACTGCTACTCCACCATGTTCAGTCTTTAATAAAATACCTCACATAGCCACCAAAAATGCAATACAACCACACACGCAACCGGAGTTGTGTCCATCTTATCAATACCTATACATAAAAATGCCTCATGCCGGGCATAAACACACTCATGATGTCACAGCCCTCCCCAGCATCCACGTGCAGGAATCCTCATATTTCAACAAATTGTATTAAAAACAATTGGAACGGCCTCCTACACATTTATGGCTCTTTGTAGAGGAACCCAACAATACAAATAGATACAATGTTTACAATAAATAGACATTATCTAAAAGGACTGACATAAACAAAAAATAAATACCAAGTTGTGTCTATTAAAAAAAAAAAAAAAAAAAAAGTACAGCCTTATTACATATGTTTGAGTGACTGTCACTAGAGGTGTTTCTAGGCAGCAATGTAAACACTGCCTTTCTTTGTAAAGGCAGTGTTTACATTGAAAAGCCAAAAGGGACAGGCTATAGACACCAGAACCACTACATTAAGCTGTATCTGTTCTGGTGACTATAGTGTTCCTTTAAGAATTTTATTTTTGTCTATGAAAATTAAGCTTTGTTAATTTAGTTTTTGTTAGCTTTTTATCTCCTAAATTTCAAGCAAATTTGTCAAGTCCTGGATTAATTTTAATAGTGAGTCACATGGATGTCCTGTTAAGCTTGAAATATAGAAATGATTTTATTACTTAAAGGACCACTCTAGTGCCAGGAAAGCATACTCGTTTTCCTGGCACTAGAGTGCCCTGAGGGTGCCCCCACCCTCAGGGACCCCCTCCCGCCCGGCTCTGGAAAGGGGAAAGGGGTAAAAACTTACCTTTTTCCAGCGCTGGGCGGAGAGATCTCCTCCTGCTCTCCTCCTCTTCTCCTCCCCGTCGGCTGAATGCGCACGCGCGGCAAGAGCTGCGCGCGCATTCAGCCGGTCACATAGGAAAGCATTCACAATGCTTTCCTATGGACGCTGGCGTGCTCTCACTGTGAAAATCACAGTGAGAAGCACGCAAGCGCCTCTAGCGGCTGTCAATGAGACAGCCACTAGAGGACATAGGGGGAAGGCTTAACCCATTCATAAACATAGCAGTTTCTCTGAAACTGCTATGTTTATGAAAAAATGGGTTAACCCTAGAAGGACCTGGCACCCAGACCACTTCATTAAGCTGAAGTGGTCTGGGTGCCTAGAGTGGTCCTTTAACTATAAATTAAGAGGTAACAGCCCATTCTAATACATTTCTTATAAAAACTTAAATATGTATTTTGTGAAGTTAGGATTGTTAAGCTAATTTCCCAATAATACAAACAGACAAAGAGGGACACTTTGTGTGAGTAGTGACAGGGTGTAGGGAGTAGGGTGTGAGTAGGGACGGGGCTGATCAGAGACATTTTAGGTGACTTACTAATAATTTTTGCAACTAAAATGCAATTAAGAACAAGAACAATGTATCTTATTTGCACAGACTAGTTTCTAAACACATTTATTTTAGCGTAAAGACACATTGCTGTGAGTATTATGGCTGTGGATACTATGGCTTCTATACACTCAGACACACCAACACTATGGAGCTCCTAGAAAAGAGGGACAGGTGGATTAGGGCAAAAAACAGGAAGTGTCCTGCCTCAATAGGGACACCTGGCAGCAGTGTAGTTAATTATGCATGATGCCAGTAAGAAGAAAATAGGAATAATATAGCACAGGATCTGCATGAGGAAAGAGTATGAACAGCCTGATAGCTTTTGGTGCATATGGGATAGGGATAGTTTGAGTAGCTGATTTGTGTCTGCTATTATCATCTATATATTAGATTGTAGGTAGTGCACCATTTAATTAAAGCTCTACCCAAGGGCCAAAAAACATCCAAACCTTGCCTGCTTATGAAAGATATCTTTTGGGAGGATTCAGCAGTTTAAAAATATGACTGATCCTAACATTACCTTTAGAAAGATTTAACGTTTTGTTTTTTTTAACTTTAACTTTCCCTGTGAGGAAAAGTGTATTTTCTTTGCTAATAAAGAACACTAAAACGTTACACTGTCACAACAAAACAGATTATTATTCAAATACCAACCCTTAATTAGGCACTAGATTGAACCATCAGAGTTCAATCTAGTGCCTCTTTGGATTTTCTCGCTCTCAAAAACAAGGGGGTGGGGTTTACAGAGCGGCAGGGGTGGAGCTCACCGCGAGGTGGAGGCGGGGCTAATACCTACCAGAAGCCCCTGGTAACTGCTTCACAGGAAGAGGGAAGAAGCAAGGAATCCCTGCTTCCCCAATAACCAACTGCTTTCACTCTCCTTTCCAGCCATAAGGAAAAGAGGTAAGTTTGTGTGTGTGACCGTTTGCCTGTGTGCATGGGCGTCTGCAAGGGAGGGCACTTGCACCCCCCTGGATTTTTTGTGCTGGTATTTTTCTTATGAAATTGAGAATACAGTGCAATATCGGCACTGTGTATGGAGAAAGGCAGGGATAGGAAGCTACATCTTATCCCTGCTTCTCTCTCCTGGCTTAATCTGCAGGGGAGCAGCACAGAGTGCAGCCAGCAACTCCCAGCCTACAGAGACAGACGACAGATTAGGTGAGGGATTGGGGGAAAACTACAGATCAGGTAAGTGCGGCATGGGGGGGGCGCTTACAGATCAGGTAAGTGGGGAATGGAGGGGCAGCCTACAGATCAAGTAAGTGAGGGAAGGGGGGAGACAGCCTACAGATCAGGTAAGCGAGGCATGGGGGGGCAGCCTACAGGAAGGGTCAGCAAGGAGCAGGAGGGGGGCAGCAAGAAGCAGGAAGGGGCATCAAGGAAAAGGAAGGGTCTGCAAGGAGAAGAAAAGGGGCAGGAAAGGAAAGAAGGAGTACAAAATAAAGGAGCAGAAAGAATCAGAAGGAGCAAAAAGGTAAAGTAGGAGAAGGAACAGAAAGAATCTACAAGGAGCAGAAAAGGTCAGCATGGAGCTGGGAATGGTAGCAAGGAGCAGGGAGGGACAGAAGGAGCACACAGGTTAAGGAGCACAAAGAATCAAGAGCACAAAGGTAAAGTAGGAGAAGGAGCAATAAGGAAAAGGAACATAAATGAGCAGGAAGGGACATCAAGGAGCAAAAAGGAGAAGGAATAGAAACGAGCAGGAAGGGTCAGCAATTATCTGGAAGGGACAGAAGTAGCACAAAGGTAAAGTAGGAGAAGGAGCAGAATGGGGCAGCAAGAAGCAGGACGTGGCAGCAAGGAACATGAAGGGTCTTCAAGGAGCAGAAAGAGTCAGCAAGCAGCAGAAAGGGGCAGGAAGGGACAGAATGAGCACGAAGGTAAAGTAGGTGAAGGAGCAGAAAGGAACAGAAATTAGCAGGAAGGGGCAGCGGGAACAGGAAGGGACAGAAGGAGCACAAAGGTAAAGTAGGAGAAGGAGCCAAAAGGAACAACAATGAGCAAGGAGGTAAAGTAGGAGAAAAAAAGGAGATTGGAGCAGGAAGGACAAGTGAAGTGATTCCTCCACTTCATTCTGGACACCACATCATAAGGCTTTGGTACCTGGGCCTGGCAGGAATACTTTGGACCTTCTCATCTCCCCAGGTAAAAAATGTGTTCTTTTTATTTACTGAGTGTCAGGAAGCACTGAGTGCTGCTGGGTAGGGGTGTGTCGCTGACTGGCTGACTGCTCTGGTCAGCTGGAACTCTAAGCCAATCCATAGCTTCCCCCAAAAAAGTAAAACATTTTTATAAACCGGGAACTAATGATTGGCTTAGAGCGTCAGCTGACCACTCTAGCCTATCAGCGGCACCCATGCCTGACATCAATCTGCACTTCCTAACAGAAGCCGAATACCACTGAGTGATATGGAGGTGGAGGAAGCCTTTGGGGTTAAACCATTTGAGAGCGGTGTAACCCCTTAAAGGAAAGAGAGCACCCAGGGGCCTCCTGGCATCATAGCATTTTCATTTCGATGTAGTTGTTATGATGGCCAGAATGTTCCTTTAATGTGATTAAAGGAACACTATAGTGTCAGGAATACAAACATGTATCCCTGACACATCCCTGACGGGGGCGCCGTGAGAACTTTTAGCACAGGACGTCTAATGGTCTAAGGCCGGCCCTGTTTGTATTAACACAATAAAATCTACCTGTGCAGTTCAAATAACATTGGCTCCTTTTCTTTTTTTTTTTAAGTAGTGTATTTGTATAATTTACCAAATAAAACAGTGTTATTCATCTAGAAACATGATCACCAGGACACAAAGAAACTGAATAAGCAACTATAACCTGCATAAAGAATGTTGACAGGTGAGGCCCAAGTAAAAGATGTCTTACCACTCTGTGCAGCCAGGGTGAGCAGGGGGGAGCCCAGAGATCCAACTAATGAAGCATTGCGCCCGGACATGGTGTAGCTGATGTAGTCCATGTGGGGGGAGAATTTGCACACGTTTCGCCCACGGTGAGTGCAGTCAAAAAGGAAGCAGCTCAACCACCGACCTGATCTCTCCACCACAGCAGCAGAACAGCTGGGATCAGAGCAACACACCTCCAGGCACTGCTTCCAGCTGTACACCTTCTCAGGGGCTTTTAGGAAGGTGGCACCTGCTTCCAGAGAGTCTTTAGTGCGAATAATATAATCCTCCAGCTTGCTGAAGTTGCACACGTCTTCCCCGACATTTCCTTGTGACCTGACCCCAACCTCTTGTAGCTGTTGCTGCATAGTTTCTTCCTCTGTAGCATCTTTGCCCAGCGTTTGCATAGCACCTTTGTTCGTGTGTTCCCTGGCCCAATCCCCCTCTTCCTGATCAGCATGCTGGTGCAGTCTGTGCTCCTCTGGCCCCAGCACCCCTTGGCTATGGGAATGCCTTTCCTGCTGCAGCTGTTTGCCAAATTCTTCCAGGAGCTCCTCCACCCCTGAAATCTGGGATCTTAAGTCAGTCAGCTGAGGAGCAGGAGACCCCACAGATATCTTTCTAAAATTTCCTATGGCACAGCACAGGGACAGAGTCAAAAGGATGGTAAGAGGGACGAGGGGCCTGTTGCCCCATGATGTAAATGGGAAGTGCATTATGGGCAGAGGAGTGAGATCTTCAAAACAAGGCTTGAATAGTGAGCTCTGATCAGAATGCTGTAATACTATCTCGTCTCCACGTTAGGATATTAGAAGTTCTCTAGTAGTGTCATTGTATCCAAGGGATAAAATCCTCCGCTAGTGTTCCAGGAGCAGGATGTTAGCAGAGGTTGTGTACAGCTAGGATGCAGTAGAAAGGCAGCAGAGGGCCAGAGCATGGCGTGTTTGTGTGGTTATCGTACCCCCTCCTCCTGCTGCAGATCCCCTGACTTGTTGCCAGCTGTGAGCCTGGCTGACTCTGCCTCCCGTCCTTCACCTTCCAGGAGTTCACAGGTTGAGGTGTCAACAGAGTCAACGCAGCTTCAGTTCTGTTTCGGTCCAGCTCTGATCAGCACCACGGAGGAGGAACAGCTCTCAGCTCTGGCCCGACCTCAGGCTGCCTCTTGCGGCACTGATGCCACACCTACCATGTGTCATACCTACGTATATGGAGAGGAGACCCAATGGAGACACATGGAGATCCCCCCTCTCTCCTCACACACACACACAATAATCTGACGATGAGCAGACAAACGAGGGATTTGTCTGTTTTGCTCTGTTCAATGGATCAAGGTTTGCGGCTGAAATATTAGCACATCCATCTACTTAAAGTAACATTTCAAACCTTTAGGACCCTAACAGCAATGATGTAGAATGTACATTTTATGAAACTGTGTTTTTGAAAAGTTTATAAATATACAATTTCTCACACACACACACAAAAAAAAAAAAATCGATCAAATGTTTCCAATTTATGTTTTTACTTTCTGGTTTAAATTTAATTGTTTTTACACCTTAAGAACAAATGTTAAGTTTTTTGGGTTTTTTTTTACATAAAGGTCCACTAAATGTACCCAGACAACTTAATCTCAATTAAGTGGTTTGGGAGCAGTGGCCTTGTAGTTTTAAAGGGAAACTATAGTGCGAAGAAACACAAATTTGTTTTCCCGGCACTATAACACACTATAGTGCCCCCTTCCGTCGCACCCTTCACTCCCCTGTGACCGCAGGTGGTTCCCTTATTTACCACTATAATGTCTTAAGGATATAACTTAGTAGGGCTAACCATACAGATATCTTAGCCATAATTTTATGTAGTTAGTGTAAGAGATCCTCTATTTAAAATAAATAAATAATTGAGAATACAATATAAAATAAGGATTATCTTGGAAGCAATAGTTTTGTCTTTTAGATATTTATTATATAAAAATATAAATATAGACATATAAAATCCATTATAGCAGAGTTTATAAGATTAAACTAAATGCTTGCAAATATCATTTATAGGTTAACATACCCTTCTGATCATGTCATCATGTCAGCCTCTCTGTCATTTTAAGATGGAGCAGCGTCTGTCTACAAGTCTCTCCTCCATTTCTTAACATTTAAAAGTACACCTATTTATACCTTAGGTGTCGTCATTTTAGGGTTACCATAGTTCATATATGAAAAAGTAACACTTCTTTTACTTTAAATCAATGTAGGACCTCCCTTAAATTGGCAAAGATACAAGGCCATAACTAAAAGCAAGTGCGCACGTCATGGGAAACTCCCGGACGTGGGGAACTTCCACCGACTTGGGACAAGATGGCTTCCCAAAGTCTGAATACTAGCTTATCTGTTGTTTATACTAAGACGTAAGTGCACAGTCGTGGGAGATTCCCGGATTTGGGGAAGTTCCATTAACTTGGGGTTACCACGGTATATTGTGTACTGAAAGAGTCGTAGTATAGCCTTGAAGTTATATGCTTTATGCATTATTGTTATTGTAATTCGTCTGGGACAAAATGGCGCAAACATATTATACACTGAGGTTATTGCTTAAAGAAACATCTATGAAAAACAATATGTTCCATTTCTAACACCTTGTCAACTTGCAATATCTCTTAAAGACAAAGTACACAGTTTAAGAAAGACAACACTTCATTCTAAAACTTGTTATATTTGCATTTGCCCATAACACCCCTATTCAGACACTGCCTCAATTCCTCCCCTATATCAGCTGGTGGGTGAGACCTAAAGCGCTAGCATTAGGACTTCATCCATAGGAAAGCATTATAGAATGCTTTCCTAAGGGAATTCGGATGACACTGGATGTCCTCATGCAGAACATGAGTGTGGCCAGTGTCAGGTGACCAAAAGTCACCTAATGGCCTGGAAGTAAAATTAACCCAAAAAGGTAATTATTGCAGTTTATTAAAAATAATAATAACTAAAAAAGCTACCATTTCTGGGGAAATTGTGTGAAGTGTTCTTGCCTCCACCAGTAGTCTACAACTGGAGTGGGCGGAGTAACTGAGTGGAGTGGCTTGAGTAACTGTGGAAAGGTTGGAGTGTGATTCGCTCACTCTACAGCAAAGGCAGAGAAGAACTTTCAAATCTTTCAAATCCCTCGAACATTCCACCAACTGCCAACAGGAACTGATAGATTTCAAATAGGGCAGAGAACAGCGGTTAGAAACAAACTGCTCCAAATTGCTCTCTTCACTGGCGGTTGCCATCTTCAAACGGCAGTGGGTGGGGGCCTTAAATGACAATAAGGGGGGACCTGATTGGTTACCTGTAAGGCTCACTATTTACCTATCAGAGCACTCTAATTGGTTAGCTAAAACCAACCAATCAGAGCACTCTGAGTCAAATTGCAGGGCATGGGAAAGCTTTACAAGCCTTTCTCCACACTGGGGAGCTCAGTCTGTGTGGTGCCCTACCTGAGTGAAGATGGATTATTTTTTTTCAAGCGTCAGGTTTTTTTTTTTTTTTACAATTTCGACAGGCTTTTTGGATTTTAATTTGGCCTTTTTTGGGGCCGAAAAAAGAAGGTTTTAGAAAAAAGAAGACATAAAATGGTAAGGTTTTTATTTGTATTTACAGGTATTTAGTTTTATTGTTCCTGCTTCACCCTACATATAGAGTAGGTAGGGCTGTAGTTTATTTATTTGGGTAGGGGGTGACTAGGGGCTTGGGGATCCCTAGTCACCTGGGGAGGGGGGATATTTTTTCATTTAGACCCCACCCATCGCCCATTTGTGGGGGGGGGAACAATAGTTCCCCCCATTGTCTTTTAGGGCCTCCATCTCATGGGTGGGGGCTGTGGAGGGGAGCACAATAGGTCCCCCCCATTGTCTGTTAGTGCCCCCACCCGCCGCTCATGGGAGGGGAATGAGGGGGGAAAATAGGTCCCCCTGTTGTCTTTTAGGGCCCATTTATTTGAAGGGTTTTTTTTTAAATTATTTTTACAATTTTTTTAATTATTATTTTTAAAAAAATTTAAATTATTTTACTGTTTAGTAGACATTCCCCTACTGGCGGCATAGCGAGTAGGGGCATTTGGGAGATCTGAATCTCCCATATGTTAATATGGGGGTCATATTGACACCCATCGAGTGAGAGAGTAAATGGGTGGGGTTAAGAAGTGGCGTGGAGCACTGCTCCCTGACGCTTCTATTTTTACATATTACAAGGCGGGAGCTGCGTGCCTTGTAATAAACTAAACGAACAAACGAACACTGATATTCGGTGTTTGTTTGTTCGTCTGAAATTTGTATTCATTTATTCATCTTTCTGACGAATTAATGAATAGACGAAATTCCCGTCCGAATTTTGGACAATAGCGAATACCCAAGTGTTTAACTAGGCATGTGTGGGAATTTCATAGTGCTATCTAGTGTGGGCAGATGACGTATCCCACAAAGACTTCATCTGACCACACAAAGATGGCGGCGCCCAGGACCTAGGTCCAGGCATAAAATAGGTAATATGGGGGGACTAGGAGCATTTGACGGTGACTAGGGGAGCAATTAGATGAAGAGGAGATGGGAGGAGGGGGTTAAAAAAAAAAACGGATGCGGCCATAACAGTGCAGTTTTAAGGGGACTGGGACAGTGCACCCACACCACTTCAATTAGCTGAAGTGGTCTGGGTGCCTATAGTGTCCAGTGCGACTATACACACAAAAGCTTATGGAAGTTAAACAAATCTCTCCTCCAAGACCCTTCCTATGTCACCACGGTACAAGATGCTATACAAGATTATATTTACTCAATCAGACTCCTGGCACATCTGTGAGCACTTTTTGGCAGGCACATAAAATTGGTAATCAGATGCCTCTTACTTCGAAGAGCCTCCCACTTAAAAAAACATCTCTCAGACCCACTGGTTGAGCTGTCACAAACAGCTAAAGGACTTAACTAAAGAAAACCAAAGTCGACCCAGTTAACTTCTCCTTTCACAAATTAATGACCTATTGGACAAAATAAACACAAGTACCCTGCAAAAAGTGAGTTATTATCCACACAAACTAAAGGCCACCCAATGTTAGCAGTTGGAAAAAAGCCAGCAAACAACTGACTTGAAGGCTAAAGCAAAGGGAAGCCAATTCTAGAATCCTGCATATTATTACTCAAAATGGAGATAAAGTAATCTTGCAAAATATTAGTGATGCGTTTACCGCATCTATGATTCGCTAAATAACCTAGCACAACTCTGTAAAATGCATGTACCTTCCAAACCAGACAGCGATACATACCTGGTGAACATTTAATTTACCTACCGAGCCTCACACCAGAAGTAATTGCAACCCCCAAGGCTCCTGTTTCACACCCTGAAACAGAAGCTGACATGCAATTGTTACAAGCCCCAGGTCCTGATGGATTGAGGAATCTTTAATATAAGAAGTTTCAACAGGTTTTGGCCTCTCACCTAGCATCTGTCATCACCCTCTCCAAACACGGCATACTTTCAACACAATGCCCAAATTTCCGACCAATCTCCTTACTGAACACAGATACAAAACTTTATGCAATAATTTACGCCAACTGGTTAAGCGACATACTGCCACTCTTGATTCATAATGATCAACTAGCCTTCATAGCAGGCAGACAAGGGTCATATAGATACCTGTAAGGTTCTCAACCTATTGCATAGCGTTAAGAGTTTGGGAGTTGGAGGCCTACTCATGTTGCTCAACATAGAGAAGGCCTTCTGCTATCTAAATTAGACTGTTTTGCGTGCAGTTATCCCAAGAATTAATTTTCCTACGCAATTCTTAAATTTTGTTTCTGCACTATACAGCTACCCATTTGCTCTGCTGAACGCGGGGGTCTGCTCTAAACTGTGTGTGATAGCAAACAGATCCAGACAGGGGTGCCCACTCTCCCCCCTACTATACATCATAGCCCTGGAGCCGTTGGTGAATAAAATCCATTCAGACACATCTATACATGATGTTTCACTAGGCAACAAGGAATACAAGCTTAGCCTCTTTGTCAATGATGTGTTCTTAACTCTAACACAATCCCACATCACGCTTCCTAATCTAATGGTGTGACAAACTGCCATTTGCCACTGGGCATTGGAGAGGACTTATTGCTACCCTCCTGCCCTGCGACTATGGCCCTGCAGTTCAAACCTGTTATTTTCCCTGCCGAAAGGTTTATTTGTGCCTTTCTGCGGACTGTTAAAGCCATGCTACCCCAGATAGCTATGCCATGGAGCCCAGCCGTATACTGAAAGACTGTATGAAAGACTTTGGCTCCATGGCGATTGAACTGTATGTATGTGATCTGAGCGCCATCCGGTAATAATGTGCGCTCAGATCTAAGCTATCTGGGGATAGGTGGAATATGTGGTAAATGTAACAGTATGTATTTTTATGTCTTTTATTGTACTTTGTCTGCCATGTGGCTAATGGAGTTTTGCCTCTGTCCTTGGAGATAATTGGATTACTTCTCAATTATCTCCATGATAGAAGACTCTGAAACTGGTTTGGACCGGAAAGCCATGCTGGCAGTGGGTTTTTAAAAATACTTTTACTAACTTTTGAACCCCTGGTCTGATTCGTGTCATTTTTAATATGCTGTTCCCCTCAATGGATTGATTATGAAAATGTATGTTTTATGTTTGTGACATGTATATTTTAGAAGTTATAGAAATGTATAAAATGTATAAGTTTTAGCTTGGAGATAATTGAGTAGATACAGTAGGCAGTGGTGTATCCTGGTTTTGTGCTGCCCTAGGCAGGACAAAACTCAGGCACCCCCCTCCCGCCCGCGCCACCCCCATCCTTCCCCCGCCCCGCCTTCTAAATACACACACACACATTCACTTACAGATACGCATACACTAGCTAACAGAAACACACACTCGCTAACAGAAACACACACACACTTACAGACACACTCACACTCACTAACAGACACACACTAACAGACACACACTCACTAGCAGATACACACACACTCACACGCACTAACAGACACACACTAACAGACATACACACTAACAGGCATACATACACATACACACACACACTAACAGACATACACACACTAACAGACATACACAGACACACTAACAGACACACACACTGACATACACAGACACACTAACATACATTCACACACACACACTAACAGACATACACACACACACACACACACACTAACAGACATACACAGACACACTAACAGACATACACAGACACACTAACAGACACTCACACACACACTAACAGACATACACAGACACACTAACAGACATACACACACACACTAACAGACATACACAGACACACTAACAGACATACACACTAACAGACATACACACACACACACTAACAGACATACACAGACACACTAACAGACACACACACTGACATACACAGACACACTAACAGACATTCACACACACACTAACAGACATACACACACACACACATACACACACACACACACACACATACTAACAGACAAACACAGACACACTAACAGACATACACACACACACTAACAGACATACACACACACACTAACAGACATTCACACACACACACACACTAACAGACATACACAGACACACTAACAGACATACACAGACACACTAACAGACACTCACACACACACTAACAGACACACACACACACACTAACAGACATACACAGACACACTAACAGACATACACACACACTAACAGACATACACACTAACAGACATACACACACACACTAACAGACATACACAGACACACTAACAGACACACACACTGACATACACAGACACACTAACAGACATTCACACACACACTAACAGACATACACACACACACACACACACACATACACACACACACACACACATACTAACAGACAAACACAGACACACTAACAGACATACACACACACACTAACAGACATACACACACACACACACTAACAGACATTCACACACACACACTAACAGACATACACAGACACACTAACAGACATACACAGACACACTAACAGACACACAGACACACTAACAGACACACACACACACACACTAACAGACATACACACATACTCACTCACTCACATATTTAACACATTTTTTTTTTCTTATTTACCCCCCCAGCCTCCTTACCTTTGGGAATGCTGGGGGGGTCCTATTTCTCCCTGGTGGTCCAGTGGCTGCTGGGCGGCATTGGTGGGCAGCCGGGGAGGGAGCACTTCCTCTGAGCTGTCTGCTCAGCTCCCTCGCGCGCCGCACAGTGAGGCTGGGAGGCGGAGCCGGAATATGACGTCATATTCCGGCTCCCAGCCTCACTGTGCGGCGCGCGAGGACGCTGAGCAGACAGCTCAGAGGAAGAGCTCCCTCGCCGGCCGCCCGCCAGCGCCACCCAGCAGATCGCCCGCCCAGACGGCATGTCAGCTAGCCGCAAGGCTAACAAGGCATTTGCCCTGGGCATTTGGGGGCGGCGTTTTTTGCCGCCCCCTGGAAAATGCCGCCCAAGGCAAATGCCTTGTTTGCCTCGCGGCTAATATGCCCCTGACAGTAGGAAACTCAATTATCTCCCAAGCAGAGGGGAGGGAATATGTGGGATGTAACGGATATGTGATTGGTTAATACCTAATTGCCTGTGGGCGCCTCCCTTGCAGGGGAGCACTGCATAAAAGCAGAGTCCCTGTCATTAAACCAGAGATCTTCTTGACCCTCAATACGTAGCCTTGTCTCGTTATTGGAGGGAACTGCTATATCACACTGGGGATTGCTATGCTCTGCATACTCCCTTGAGCTTTAATCACTTAACTCTTGTTCCGGTTACGCTCTCCTGGAGGTCTTTCCCACACGGTCCTGAATGCTGGAGGTTCATTCAGGGTGGAAGGAAGACGGCGCGGCTCCAGTTAAGCTACGGCGGTTGTGGAGTCTGCGGTGGTTGTGGTGTCGTCTGCAGTGCGTGGAGTCCTCAGGAAGCGCTAGGAGCATCCGTCAACGGAAGGTGATCCGTTACAAATGGCTCTTATAATAGAATACGGCCGACAAACTGAATGTCACCAAAACACAGGCACTAAGCATTAACATCCAAAATATACAATTAGAAAGACTTAAAATGGCCTTCCCCTTGGACTAGCAAACTGATTCCTTCGCCTTCTTGGGAGTTAAAATAACCAGAAACCCAACCAACTTGTTTGAAGTCAACTACATCAATGATTTCAAGACTACACTTCAATCTTGGGAAGGGAAGTTTTTATCCTGAGTAGGCCATGTAGAGGGGGTTGAGATGTCCCTCCTAGCCAAGTTGAAATATCTACACAGAACACTACAGATCCCTCCCCACAAAGGATTCATAATCACTTTACACAAGCTGATGGTACAGTTTACATGGCAAAACAAAAGGGTGAGGGTAGCTTCTAAACTACTGCAGAAGACAATTCCGAAGGGAGGCCTGGGTTTCCTGGGGTCCATCTTATGTTCTCCATAATGAAACAACAATTTGATCTACCCTCTTATCTCATGTTCTCATATTTCCAATTAAAATCATGCCTAAATACTAATAAACCCCTCATCAGCATCATTTCCCAAACACAACCTTTATCAAAATTTGAACAAACCTGTAGCCTTCTGAAAATCCTCAAAAAACAGTAATTTTACTTACCGTAAATTCCTTTTTTCTTAGTATAGTGGCAGTACTTACAAGTGGGATGTTCCTTATGGTCTTGGACAAGAAGCTCCCCCTTCTTTGAATATTATAGCTGTGCTCCGCCTGCTGCCTCCATAAAACCTGCAAGCCAGATTCACACACCAGTAATAAAAAAGAACCAAACGGAGACTGAATAATGCTAATTCATTTAATCCATATGAAAGAGGAGGGAAAGCCAGTACTGCCACTATACTAAGAAAAAAGGAATTTACGGTAAGTAAAATTACTGTTTTTCCCTTCGTATAGTGGCAGTACTTACAAGTGGGATATAGCAAGATCCCTGCAACAAAACAAAGGGTGGGGACTCAGCAGGCCACAGCTTGCAGCACCTTATGCCCAAAAGCAGCCTCAGATGATGAGAATATGTCCAGCCTATAATGCTTGATAAAGGTATGTAAGGAAGACCAAGTAGCTGCTTTGCAGATGTCTTCAAGTGATGCTGCTGCTCTTTCAGCCCAGGAGGTCGCCATAGCCCTAGTGGAATGAGCCTTTAACGGGAATCTAAGAGGAATCCCTTTGGAGTGATAAGCCAACCTGATGGTATTTGTCAGCCATCTGGCCAAAGAGGGTCCGGAGACAGCACAACCCTTGTATTTGCCTTGAAAGTAGACAAAGAGATGATCTGAGGATCTAAACCCCTGAGTCTTCTGAAGGTAGATATTCAGGGATCTTCTAACATCCAGGAGATGTCATTTTCTTTCCAGATCCGATGTAGGAGATTGACAAAAGGCCGGCAGAATAATAGGTTGGTTAATCGCAGCACTTGAGATAACCTTAGGCAAAAAAGAAGGCCTGGGGTGCAGGACTACTTTTTCTTGATGAAATATGGTGAAGAAGACAGAGCTCGGATCTCACCTATTCTCCTAGCGGAGGTGATAGCCACCAGGAAAGCCGTCTTGAAGGTAAGCAGCTTTTTGGGGACCTGAAGTAATGGTTCAAACGGTGGTTCACAAAGGGCTTGAAGCACCAGAGACAAATCCCAGGTAGGAAAAGGTACTAACTTGGGAGGCCTCTTCAACCATATGGACTTAATAAACCTTCGTACAAGCATGTTTGAGGCAATGTCACGAACCAGGAAGTGACTTAGAGCTGAAATCTGGCCTTTGAGCGTAGAGACCCCTAGACCGGCTTCAAACCCATCCTGCAAAAAAGAAAGAATTTCCGGGACAGATGCTTTGGCAGGATCCGAACCTTGAAGTGAACACCAGGTTCTGAACTTCATCCAAACCCTGAAATAGATCTTCGAAGTGGACAAGCGGACAGAAGACAACAAGACGTCACATAAATGGTCTGAAAGACCATGTCCTTGAAGGATCATCCTTGCAGCAACCATGCCGTCAGGTGAAACATTTCTACAGGAAGAGTCACATTCCCTAATATGGTGGAAGAGATTGGGAGAGGCCAACGTGAGATGGTCATGTTTTCCACTTCTGAAAACCAACTCCTGTTCGGCCAGAAGGGCAGGACTGCTAAAATTCTTGCCTTCTCCCATCTTATCATCTGAACAATCCGTGGTATAAGAGCGATAGGATGGAAAACATAAGCCACGTCGAAGTTCCAAGGGATCGATAGACCATCTAGGACATCTGGGTAATCTTCTGCTTGGAGAGAAGCAAATCTCTATACTTTTCTGTTTCTCCTTGTGGCCAACAAGTCTATCTCTGGCCTGCCGAAGCGGGAAACCAGCTCCAAGAAAACTTGGTTTGATAGTGCCCAGTCTGCCTGAGACCAATGACTTCTGCTGAGGTCGTCTGCAATAACGTTTAGAGACCCTCTGATATGGGTAGCTGAGATTGCGAGAAGATTCGCTTGCGCCCAAGACATTATACGGTAGCAGAGATCTTGTAGAGCTTTTACCCATGTGCCTCCTTGGTGATTTAAATAAGCCACTGTAGTGGCGTTGTCCGACTGAATCCTCACTGTCTGATTGGTGATGACTGAACTGAAGGATACTAGCACCTTCCATACCGCTTTTAACTCCCTGAAATTTGAGGAAGCGCATGCCTCTTCCCTGTTCCAAAGACCTTGATGGAACTGAGAACCTAGATGGGCGCCCCAACCAGTCTGGGAAGCATCTGTGGTTATCGTAATCCACTGTTTTTGTGCAAACGATAGGCCTTTTGAAATGTTGCTTCTGTCTTTCCACCAGTTTAGTTGCTTTTTCACCACTTCGGATAGTTGAAAGGCACAGTCTAGATCTTCCTGTTTTCGTGTCCATTGTGAAAGAATGTCCCATTGTAAAGGTTTTGATTCTGCCTTTGCCCAGGCCACTGCCGGGATGGCAGAAGTGAGGAGTCTAGTAACCTCATAGCATCCCTGATTGAGCTTAGGTTTTTCTGCAGCTTTGATACTGTTTTTAAAATCCTCATTTGTTTCTCTATTGGTAGAAAAAGAGACAGGGACTGTGATTCTACCAGAACACCCAAGAATTAAAAGAAGAAGAGCTTCTGTTAGGAGTGCCTCTGTTTTTTTTTCCTTGAAGGATAGCTTGACAGTAGGAAGGATGGTTGTGGTCTTGCGGAAAACTTTATTCTGTAACCTTCTGAAACTGAAGAACCGAAGGCATCCTCCCACTCTTTTGGCGTCAAAACTTCCTCTTTTTGTCTTGCCTGTTGGATTCCTGTCTAGACCACTGGCTGCTGTTTTCACCATGTTTTTGAAACCTGCGAAACCGCCCTTGATAACGAAAGGACCGCTGACCCTTGAACTGAAATCTTTTATATCCCTGGGTTCTTGATTCCAGAGGTAGGGCTTTCTTTGTTTCCGACATCTGTCTAATAATGTCTTCCAAAGGAGTTCCAAAAAGTTTGTTCCTCTCAAAAGGTAATTCACATAAGGCTGCCTTAGAAGCTGAATCAGCTGTCCATGTTCGTAGCCAAAGCGCTCTTCTGGCCACTGATGACAACCCCATAATTCTTGCTGATAAACGAAGAAACTCATCAGAGGCATCCGAAAGGAATTCATTGGATAATTTCAGTAGGAACATAAGATGGGAAGGATCTGTATCGGATTTTCCCATAAGAGACTCTTCCAGGGCTTGTAGCCAAATGCTCTGAGCCCTGAGAACCGCTGAACCTGCAATTTCGGCTCTGCACTGGTAGCCTGCGGCTTGGAAGATTCTTCTACACGAAGTTTCGGCTCGTTTGTCCATTGGGTCTTTAAGTCCTGAGAGTTCGCCAATGGGTATAGTGGTTTTCTTTGACAGCTGGGCAATCTGAATATTTACTTTAAGAAGATCTTCCCATTTTTCTTCAGACTGTAGCTTGAACAGCAGTTTAAAATGTTTTGAAATAGGGGGCGGAGTCTGGCCGGCAAGCCGAACAGCCGCATGTTCACAGGGCTCCCGTTACTTCAGGGGATTTTGGAGGAAAATCGACGCTGCAGCGCTAGAATAAGCACCACTTAGCTCAATCCAAGCTAAGGGGGCTCTGGTGCACCCCTAGACACCTTACCCGAGAGATTCTGGGAGCGGGAGCCTGAGATGTGCAATCGCGGCCTGCGGATGGCAGACAGGGGGAGAGGCGGCCGCTCTCCTCGGCCTGCCAGTGGCGGTGAGGATTCCTCGGGGTTTTACCCCCCCCCCAGGGACCGGCGGGGGTGATCCCGGTCCACCCCAGGGAGGCAACCCTGCTCCTCAAGCCATATAAGCAGTCACCGATCAAGCTGCAGACAGTCACGACGAAACAGAAAATGGTGGATGCCAAGTGCTCACAAGCAAACTGGGACCTCAAAGCTAGACTGGATAGCCTGTTCAATGCCTTCTGGAGAAAGCTGGAACTCAGGCAGCAACAGGCCCAGTCGCCAGAAGTAAGAGAAAACTTACCTCACAAGCAGCCTTCACGACCACGAGGCAAACGCATGGCGCTTAAGACACAAGGGGCCCGAAAATGGCGGATCAAAAGACCCGGTTTACTACAACAGCGCACCGTCCACTGGTACCCTGCCAGACATCCCAACAAGAGAAAGGCAAAGAAAGACACAACAAGAAGCTCACCACAACCAGCTCTGACCACAACGAAGAACCAGACGCACAGCTCATATCAGATCCCGAGGTCATACAGGAGATGCATCCAAATCTCAACAAATTTGCCTACACTCCAAACCATGCACGCGGGACCCATCTCGGCGAGGCATCAAGGCCAGCCCCAGAGACTAACTTGGCAGGAAAGTGGGGCACCTCAGAGAGGCATTGGCTAACCGCAGCACTGAGCACAAGGACTGAGTAACAAATGTTTAATTTAACTTTACTAGCATGTTTCCTTTATTTTATGTTGTTCTCCTAGAGAGACTTTAGCCTGATTTACCTGGGGAGCCTCCCTCGGGGATTTTTTCTCAAATACAGTGCCTAGACTAATCTATAGTCTAACCCTAACCGGCACAGTCTAAGTTACTTTTGCAACCAGCTTAAATGTAATTATACCGAAAGCGCCTAATGTGTCCAAAATTGTGATATTGTTTTTTGAGGCTCTCTTAACTAGTAGCCGGTGTTGAGGCACTAAAACTCTCATCTCACTCACCTGACGACATACTATAGGCGATAGCTTTAAGATTGCCTCGCACCTATTATACGTACAGAATGCCATAGCTAGCGATGTGTTCCCGCTTCACAATGTTTATCCCTGCCTTTGCCTTAACTTTGAGGGCTAATAACACATTCGCAACTCAAGCCAGGTAGGCATGGTCATTTAAGCATAGTATGGCAAAAAGCAAGCATGGTAAAACTTATAACGCTGCAATGTATACATGGATATAGGCACCTACCTGCCATAAGCATGGAATTAGCAAACATACAGCACTACGAGTCCCAACCCTGCAGCATATAGCCTATTTGCATGTACCTGAAAATGCTGTAAACTCTTAACCCTACACTTAGCTTATATGCACACACCAGTTTGTGACACAGCATACTAATACCATAACCAGATAGTAAAGCACTGATATACTGTGTTCTGAGCATACCTAAGCGACGAAAACATATATTGTTTAGCACCCACCCTACCCCTATATAAAAAATGTGCCAGATTTAACTTGTACCTTTATGTTCAACTGTTAAGTATCAGCTGGAGGATTGCCTTTGGGGTACCTCACATGCTTCTGTTCAAAGCTTATGCACTACAAAAATAAAGAATTAAAAAAAAATGTTTTGAAATAAATGCACGTCTTTCTGGATTCTTCCATTCTCTATGAAGGAGATCCAATATTTTAGGTGACATCGGGAAACCTTTAACCTTACCCTTGGTAGGTTCTGTTTCTTGTACAGCTGTCGTCACTTCTTTAATAAATTTCTCCACACTTGAAGCTAGGCTGGAAATATCCGAAGGTGAAGAAAAAGAGCATTCTCCTAAAGAAATGTCAGACAAAGAAGGAGATCTATTCCTCCTACGTTTCTTAGGCAGCTTCTCTTGAATAGCCGGTTCTTTCTTCACAGCATCTTTAAAATATTTAAAATGTCTGGGACAAATTTTCCTGAAACCAGCCCAGGAAGGATGCCATATCAGTCTACTTGGCTTTTTCTAGCAATTCTGTAGAGGACTGATTACATGTCTTTTTGCGACATCCGTCAGGTAGAGGTACAGCACATTCCAGACAACATAAGTGCTTAGATTTGCTTGTGGCTATTTTGGGAACAGATGTTGACATTTTGTCTTTATCTGTTTTATCCGGAGATATAGGACTGGACATATCTGTGGAATACACCAGAAAATAAAAAATAAATAGGAGCATGCATAATTATAGGTGAATAAAAGGAGAGTTTAAAGAGTTAAATCTCACCTTAAATCACCTAAGGTCCGTGTAGGAGGGCTGGTGACACGGAGAACCAGGACTGTACACCCACCCTTGGGGTCAGAAAGGTTCTGCACAGCTTTTTATTCTAAAATTTAAATTTAGCGCCTAAACACAGTTTCGCGCATGCGCAGTAGGGCAATACCTCCCGGGCGTGCGTTCCATCGCTGTGCACATGCGTAATGCAATTGAGGAGGACCGCCCAGGAACTCACTGTAAAAGCCACAAAAAGGAAGTATCCGGTCGCGTTCCGAAACGCGAGACCGGAAGTACTGTGCCACTCAGTTCCCGCCCGGGGAGCTATCGGGCACTCACCTCCCCGATCAGCAGCCTGTGCTGACCGCACCTTTCTCCACCAGAACTGGGGAACCGGTCCGTCCCGTTGCCGGGACAAGAAGAACTGGTGTGTGAATCTGGCTTGCAGGTTTTATGGAGGCAGCAGGCGGAGCACTGCTATAATATTCAAAGAAGGGGGAGCTTCTTGTCCAAGACCATAAGGAACATCCCACTTGTAAGTACTGCCACTATACGAAGAGAAAAAGTATTATCATTATACTGTCACATATTAACAAGCACACCAGCTAACAATACAGACGCATACATAACTGATTGGCAAAAGGAAATACGCAGAATCATCCCTCCCACAAAATGGTCACTTCCTGCGCATCTCATCTTGAACTTCAACGAAAAAATGCTATAGTCTCCAATAAACGGCATCGTATATGGCCGTACTTCTCAAATATCTGCTGGAGATGGTAATGGCACCATGATGCATGTCTGGTGGTCCTGCACAGCCCTGACTGATTTTGGAAAGAGGCGGGGAAGCTCATTAGTGAGATAACACACTTCCCATTGCACCCAACCATAGATACCTGTATTTTATTAATACAACCAGAAGGGGTTTCAGTCCACATATGGGTGATTATGTACTAACATTGGCCGCCATTACAAGAAATTTCCAGTTTATAAAAATCCTCCACACCTCTTATTTATATATCTTGCGTTCTCTATATATACACTGTCAAAACAAATTCCTTCATGGAGTTTGTGGATTACTACACTGTTTAATGTACATGTGACATGGTTCAGAAGACAAGGTGAAAGTCAATTGATGCACTTCAACTGTGACTCTTTTTTGTATTAATTGTATTGCACAATTTTGTAATTGTAAGAACATTACATTTTTGTATGTTATACCTGAATAACTTCTGAGACAATAAAAGTTTTCAAATTTAAAAGCAAAAAAAATCTGCAAACCAAAAGCATGGCCTTTTTGGCAAAAGAGGCATTATCACTAGAGCCTTTGCCTTATCCATTCTTATGTTCTTCAGAATTTTTAGAATTAGAGACAAACCTTTGGAGTTACTTTTTGTCCCTTGATGCCAAACCTTTGAACAATTTCTTGAAAACAGGCTTAAATTGGAGACCTGTTGGCTTGGATTACCTTTGTTCTGCATAGACAATCTGAAATAATGTTCTTTGTACCTTTTATTTGGACGGCTTGCATTCTTAAAATCCATTGTTTAGACAAAGTCATAATTTTTCCATCCTATATAAACTATCATTCCTCTTTGATAATTTATATAGGATACTCCAGTTAAATTATCTGACTTGTATCCAAAGTTCCAAAGACACTGGATACAGCTTCTTCAGAATCCTCGTTAGACTACTTTCAATTCCTAAAATGTAAAAATTGAACTCTGCCTCTTAGATAATAATTTGGTTAACTACTGGAGTAGAACATATTCTTTTAAAAAGGAATGGGATTCTTAATCACCACAGCAGATTTGACTGTAGAAGGCAAGATGTTCATGATTGTATCCCGGTAATAAGGAGAAGTATTCCATTACTGCAGAATATGCTTATGGAGAACGCATACAAGCCGTTGCCCAATAATCATCTGGGATTGATGAGATTAGGATACCGAAGAGCCTCATGGCTTTCCTTATGCAGCAGGTTTTTTGACAGAAGTGTCTTATGATCTGTTTCTCTGTATCTTTTTTCCTCCAGATCCTCCAGGCTCCTATATCATGTAAAAAAAAAAAAATGGGGGCTTGAGCAAGGGGCTGGCTTAACCCCTTAAGGACACATGACCTGTGTGACATGTCATGATTCCCTTTTATTCCAGATGTTTGGTCCTTAAGGGGTTAAGCTGCAAAACTGTAATTTAAGAAAACTATATAGATATGTACAGCCAGAGAAATACCTCAATACAATGAGGCCCAAACCAAGTTAGCTTAAGCAGTATTGGTGCCCAAAGTGCTCATTTACAATTGAAAATACATATTTATAAATCTTTCAAGATTTTCCAAAATCCATACAACATTACCTCTGCTGCAAGTTCTGCTGGACAATGTCTAATCAAATCCATTAAGAGTACAGTGAGCACAATTAGAAAGTATAAAATAAATAAAAACCCGAGAAAAAACAAAAACAAAACATTTTCGGATCAAAGTAGAAGTAAAATACTTGCATTGTGAGGAAAACAAATCTTAAAATGTGGCAGTGTATACCCACTTATGATGCAGTGCATCATTCTTGCAATGTCCCATATAATATCTGCACACTGCATCCTTCTGGAATCAATCATAATCCACCCTTGCATCATTTTCAGGGGAAACCTTGCCTACATTATTTTAGCAACACCCTACACATACCATTTGGCGTGATTAATGCAACTCCTGCCTATAGCACTTCCACCTACATATTCTCACTGTTCTGTTTTGCCTGAGTGTTGTATTCCTTGTGTTGCTTATATTCCCTTCTTGACCTCTCATTAAGCCTGGCTATCTTAAGTACCAGTAATAACTATCCTGCTTTTCCTCTTTGTGGTGTTGTTAACTTGTCCTATTCTTTGGGACACTGAATTGTGCATATGAAGGCTTGAAAGCTTTGATTTCTCATTTTAACCAGGCAATTAAAGCAAGAGGTAAGAATGTCTAAAATAAGGACTGCCTGCATACATACAATACGTTCCAAGTAAGCATGTTTTTTCAGAAAACGTGTAGACAAGTTGCCAGGGGAGGCGTATCTAAGGTTGCAGAAATCAAGTGGCCCAACTCCTTATTGACAGAATTCAAGTTGTGCTTCTATGATTTTTTTGAGTCTCTATTAAGTATTGAAAGACCAGAGATACAGCACAATGTAATAATTAACACCTCAATATTTCTGCAAGGAATAAACTTACAAAATGTACTCATTTTAAATAAATGCTGCATTTACTTTTGAACAAAAATAACTAGTTAATGGGTTAATGCAAAGCTTAAATATTGGTGAGCAGTTTTTTCTTGTAACCAATGCCTGTAATAACATGTCACATACAGTAGTGCAGTGCAAAAATAGAACTGAGCATCCGTTATACATCAGAGTAAACTTGTCATACAACACATAGGTATCATACACTGTAAAGCAAGCATGTCAAACTCACAGCCGACAATGGACATCTTTGCGGCCCAGCGTGCCGCGAATACATGCTTGGTGTTAAAGCAGAGTAGGCACCTGCTTTCTCCAGATTGCAGGTGCCTGCTTCTCATTGCTCCCGCCGTCTGTAGTGATGCCGGAATAGGACGTCTTATTCCAGCACCACTAAACCACGCACAAGGGAGCAGGAAGGAAATCTCCAGATAGAAGATCCCCACTGAACCCCAGGGAATCATGTGAGTGTGTGCAAGAATGTGTGTGGGTGTCTGTCAGTGAGTGTCTGTCAGTGAGTATGTCGGTGTCGCGATGGCCGCAGCCGGACAATGGAGTACCTGAAGGTGCACGGATGCACGCAATGCCACGTCACATTACACCATGAAGTTGACTTGCTCCACCTTCACAGGCGGGAGGATCCGCTTTGGCACAGCGTGCAGAAGGCGCAATTTGGGGTATACCAGAAGCCAGACTCCAAAGTCACATACTGGCTGCAGCAATGTGAGTGGATTCTGCTTGTTGGCCAGAGGGGGGTACTTTTTTTGCGGCCCACACAAACTTAAACCTTGATTATTTGGCCTGTGCTAGACTTTGAGTTTGTAAAAATAAATAAAATCCCACAGAATGACTTCTACATAACCTTTACATTTCCTACTCATAGAGGAGATCTAGTTAGTCTAGGTTAGAAGAGTGAAACCATTCTAAAAATCATGACAAAATAAATAAAACTTGGTACATTTCAGTTTCAAAATTATCAACTATTTATTTTCTGGGTTCACAAGGCTGATTCAGTGAATTACCCAATTTGTTTCATTCTTAATTATTCACTTTTTTCCCTTTCAGGTATACAGGCGAATGAAAAGCATGCAGATATCAGGACAATGAAAAAACAAAAAAATGTCTTGAGGTGGTGTGGTTTAAACATAAAATTGCACCAAACTATGTAAGATTTGACCCATAAACACCTAGAACTACTGATGCTTCTAATGCCATGCATATTCTCATGGTGTTACATACTAATAATGCAGAAGTAAATTTAGTATACCTAAATACTCTTCATGCTTAGTTAGGCATTAGTATATACTTGGCGTTCTTATATTAGATTACACCATATACAATTAAGCACTTGAATATCACAACAAATAAGCCAAACTTAAAGGTACACTATACTCCAAAATTACTTCACCTTAATGAAGTTATTTTGGGGCATGGATGCTGCTCCTGCAGATGAAAAAATGTCTTAAAATCACCACTGTTTTTATTTTGCAATCCTCACATCTCTAGAGGAATTCAGACAAATAACCACTAGATGCTTTTCACTAGAGTGGATTCTGTAATTTAATGTATTTTATGTCTGGTGTGGACATGCAAAGTTTACAGACACTGGATCTTGTGTATGTGTCCAATGCTTATCTCTAAGGGGAACTGGATTGATGGATCACAGCAAGAACCACACTAAAACCTACCACTATTCCAGGTTATTGAAGTGGTTAGGGCCAGGAACAGCAAATACGATTATGTTTCACTACTCTGACAAACTTAAAAAACAGGAGTGGAGATTGTAGTTTCACTTTAAAGCTCTGTCCATCAAACAGTCAACAGTTACAACTCTCTTCTTGTAGCATAAACATGTAGAGACTGGATAAGCTGAAATAGATATAGCCCTTAGAACATCCCTTTAATTGCCAGATTTGGTACTCTAATAAACCAACATTTAACTTTGCTGTGCAATGCTATTGCGTGCTTTGGTGGTAAACATTTTATAAACAATTCAATTAACTTGTTTATTGACAGTACACAGTCAACTCTCTACAATCACCAAGATACAAAACTCTCCATGATATTCCCTCATGAGTGTGAGGAAGAAAAACAAACAAAAAGAGTTGATGATGACGACGATGACAATTCACAGTACAGCAGAGAGCTTTAAACTATAGTAAAAGAACATGTATAAAAATAGAAATTGTGTTTTCAACAATAATTTATTTAGAACTAGTTAAATTATTAAAAGTGACAATTAGTGTGTTAGGGATTTCATTTTAAGCATGTTTTTAGTGGCACTTTCAGGTAATAGCACCTTGTAAATACATTTAAGCTGAAGACTTTAGAAAACAGTGTAACTCAACACTTACACAGTGAAATCTCAGTGATCTAAATAAAAACAAAATGTAAAAAAGTAAAGTTTGCGACAGAGAACAAAATAAATCAATGTCTTGCTCTTGATTGAAAGCTATATTGCAAGTCCAAAGGCACTGACTATACAGTACATAGTTTTGTTCTCCCATCTCACAGTACAACTCCCTGTAGAAAATAGACAAAGAAAGAAATGACAAGTTAGTTGTACATGTACCGGTATATATTGTGTGAAAGATCATTTCTAATGGACTTTTTCATATAGAATTTTTTTTTAAAGCAATTAATGAATTACGAGTTTTATGCAAAATTAAAACGATCAATTACTAGGTAATTTCACAAATTAGATTTTGTGGATTCTGAAAATAAGCTATTGTTAAGGATATTTGTATTAGGTTAACATTAGAATATTATGCACATGAGCATTTGTAAAAAGGTATATCTATGCAAATAGAGACCACCTGTTCTTAAAACAGGATTGTAAAATAGTCTTGTATTGATTCTATCCGGATAAATAAAAAAAATTAATTTACCTAAAATCCTAATAATAATAATTCATTGCCATTAAAACTGTCCTTACCGTCTGTTGCATTATCCCAGAAACAGGAGCTTGCTGTGTGAAGTCCTGCACCATTTTTCTGCATAATTACACAAGTCACTATCAAGAAGAAAATATATAGTTTTGTTAGATATCACCTCATTCTTCCTCCCTCTTGGCCACCTTATGAAGCTCATACTTAACTATGACACAGTGGTTCACAGTTCCTAACTATAATATTGATTTTAGAGGGGTATAAATTTGCACTAGTCCCCTTAGCAATGAACAGTGAAAAGTTCCCCAATTCGGTGGGTACTCCTCAGTTTGCCAAGAGGTTTAGACGAGCAGTTACAACCTCTTCAGTTGAGGTGGGAGGCCAGTGTTATAGAATCAGCAATGGAGTCTATTAAAAAAACAACAACAAAAATACGACACGGTCCATGTCGCCACGGTCATTCACTAAATGGTTTGAACAGGTGGAGGGAATAAGTAAGGTGAAAGAGTTGCTTATCACCTCCAAGGAAGCTTGGGCAGATAACAAGGACACACTAGCTCACATGTTAGACATCAGAAGACTTTCAGTCCAAGATAAATCAACTTTCTAATTTACTTTTTCAGCTTCTTTCACGCTTTCTCCCATTCACCCTATCCACTTGCCTTTCTCCTTCTCCGTGTTTTTCTGCCACCTCCTTTCATTTTCTTATACTTTTCCAATACCACTTTGTCACCCACAATGATCCAATAGTATTTACTGGTGTGAGGGAATGATGATCTTTATGCTTTAGGTCTATGTGCATCCCAATATTTTTATCAGGACACTTATTTGATGGGACACTAAAGTGCTCAATACCATACACCACCCTGAGATGATTTTTCAGTAATGGCAGGTAAAACCAAAATGCACTAGTTTTGTTTAGTTTTTAGTTTTTTTTTTTTTAATGTTGCTTTTCAATGTTATGTTTATGATCTATGGTTTGAATAGCAGGTACTGTAATGTATACCGGTGGACAGTTAACTGCTACATTCTCTACCATGCAGCCCAGGCCTTGACCAAGACTAAACACTGTATATAAATGAAAAATTACCTTTATAGAGGTTATAGAAATGGCCAACAGCATGCTTTTAATATATTTAGTTTTGTAGTTTCAGTTTTGATTTGTGGAATTGCTATTATTAAATGCTGCTGGTTCAAGGGGGTTTGTACTGGACACACATTAAAGGAGTCAGCAAAAGATACACTCAGCTCTACAGAAAAACGTAATTGTTAGGTGCCAGCAACAACATTTCAAAGAGATGTGGTATCCCAACTCTTTGGTTTGTCAAGCCTTAACTGCAAAATGCCAAACTTTAAATGGAGCGATTACTTACCAATATACTTAAAAGGCTTGCCTAATTTTGTAAGCTGACTGAGGGTTTGTTCCACCACATTGGTAGTCCACTGGTTGACTTTATTATGTTGATACGCATTTCCACCTATGGCACTTTCTATGGACTAAAAACAAAAAATTGTTAACACAGTGCAATATAATGGCCATGGGAGATTGATCTTGATAATTACTTACAAACAACAATCAAAATGTGTCTGTGGCTTGATTCAGTAAACAAACATAAAATCGTTATATTTGAGGACCTTTTATACAAATTCTGACTGGAACAGGAACATTTTTTATATTTCTTTATAATTCTCTTTGTAAAAAAACTTAATAATGCAAGACAGTGTTTGTGTTTTGTCAGCTTTCCAAAACAAAATTATATATTTAGGAAAATGAAGTAGTTATTTATACTACATATCAATAACTCAATGTATTGCATTAAAGCAGCTAGAATTCTTATACAATACTCGTATTGACTGTGTTGGATATTCACTCAAAACCCAACGCAGTCAAAAGATAGCAAGACAAATGGACTTAAGTTTGTCTTAAGGGCAAATCTAAAATTTAAGGAAAGGCGAGCTTTGCCGCCAAGTTTTGTCAATTCCCACAGCCAAGCAGGCTTCTTCTTGCAGATTGCAAGACTTTGTGTATGGATGAAACCGCAATCACATTTGTCAGTGTTGCACATGCATGAGAATACAGCACTGATGCAGCTCCTGAAGCAACAAGAGTTGAAGAAAGAAGATGGCAGCGGAACACATGATGAAAGAAGATGGCAGCGGTCCAATTTCAGGTAAGTTTTTCTAACTTTCAACAACTGGGGATCTCGGTAAACTTTTGTGGGTTGTTGCAAGATATCCAGACATGCCATAGTGATAGAGCCTATTTAACTTTGGTTAAAGCTGCACTGTCATGCCGAATTCCGTTTTTTTTTTAACCCCCCTCCCGCCTCCACTACATCCAATCGACCCCCTAGTCACCCCCAAATGCCCCTAAAACCCCCACATTACCTATTTTTTATTCTTTATTTTCTGCCCCGATCTATATTCAGGGCGCCGCCATCTTTGTGTGGGTAGGTGAAGTCCCTGTGGGACACGTCATCTGCCCACACTACACAGACTGTGAGATTCCCGCACATGCCCAGTGAAACACCTGGACATGCGAACGGGAATTTCACCTATTCATTCATTCATTCATTCAGACAGACGAATGAATGAATAGAAAAAAATCAAACGAACAAACAAACACTGTGTATCAGTGTTCGTTTGTTCGATCGGTTTATTACAAGGAGGGAGCTACCAGCGTGCAGCTCCCTCCTTGTAATATGTAAAGACAGAAGCGGCAGGGAGCTGTGCTCCCCACCACTTCATTAGCCCCCCCAGGTCCTCCCCTCACTCTATGGGGGTCAATATGACCCCCATAATAGCACAAGGGAGATTAAAATCTCCCCAATGCCCCTACTCGCTATACCGCGAGTAGGGGCATGTCCACTAAACAGTGAGCAGCCTGTGGCCATTCGACGTCTTTTTTCTAAAATCTTCATTTTTCAGCCCCAAAAAAGGCCAAATAAAAAACCATCACAGCCGTCGAACTAAAAATAAAATAAAAAACCCGAGCGCAAAAAAAAAACCCGACGAAAAAGAAAAAACCCGAGCGCAAAACAAATAATCCATCTTCAGGGCTCCACGCAGACTGAGCTCCGCAGGGCGGGGGCTATAACGATAATGGGGGGGGGCCTACTGTCCTCCCCCCGCCCCCACCCCTGGGCGGCGGGTGGGGGCACTAAGTAAATCCCCCCCCCCCCATCAAGGTGACTAGGGGTCCCCAAGCCCCTAGTCACCCACCCCCCACCCAAATAAAAAATGCCCCTACCTACCCCCCTCACCCTAAAAAATAGTGAGGGGGGAATAAAATTGCTAACCTGTAAAGTAAAATTAAACTTACCATTCAACGTCTTCTTTTTTCTAAAATCTTCATTTTCAGCCCCAAAAAAGGCCAAATAAAAAACCATCACAGCCGTCGAACTAAAAATAAAATAAAAAACCCGAGCGCAAAAAAAAAACCCGACGAAAAAGAAAAAACCCGAGCGCAAAACAAATAATCCATCTTCAGGGCTCCACGCAGACTGAGCTCCGCAGGGCGGGGGCTATAACGATAATGGGGGGGGGCCTACTGTCCTCCCCCCGCCCCCACCCCTGGGCGGCGGGTGGGGGCACTAAGTAAATCCCCCCCCCCCCCCATCAAGGTGACTAGGGGTCCCCAAGCCCCTAGTCACCCACCCCCCACCCAAATAAAAAATGCCCCTACCTACCCCCCTCACCCTAAAAAATAGTGAGGGGGGAATAAAATTGCTAACCTGTAAAGTAAAATTAAACTTACCATTCAACGTCTTCTTTTTTCTAAAATCTTCATTTTTCAGCCCCAAAAAAGGCCAAATAAAAAACCATCATAGCCGTCGAACTAAAAATAAAATAAAAAACCCGACGAAAAAGAAAAAACCTGAGCGCACAAAAAAAATAATCCATCTTCACCCATGGAGGGCTCCGCGCAGACTGAGCTCCGCCCTGCAATTAGGCTAAGAACACTCTGATTGGTGGGTTTAAGCCAATCAGAGTGCTCTGTGTCATTTTACAAGCGTGGGAAAGTTCTTTGGAATTTTACCACGCTTGTAAAATGACACAGAGCACTGTGATTGGATGGCTTGAAATCCATCCAATCACAGTGCTCTGTGTCATTTTACAAGCGTGGGAAAATTCCAAAGAACTTTCCCACGCTTGTAAAATGACAAAGAGCACTCTGATTGGCTTAAACCCACCAATCAGAGTGTTCTTAGCCTAATTGCAGGGCGGAGCTCAGTCTGCGCGGAGCCCTCCATGGGTGAAGATGGATTATTTTTTTGTGCGCTCAGGTTTTTTCTTTTTCGTCGGGTTTTTTATTTTATTTTTAGTTCGACGGCTATGATGGTTTTTTATTTGGCCTTTTTTGGGGCTGAAAAATGAAGATTTTAGAAAAAAGAAGACGTTGAATGGTAAGTTTAATTTTACTTTACAGGTTAGCAATTTTATTCCCCCCTCACTATTTTTTAGGGTGAGGGGGGTAGGTAGGGGCATTTTTTATTTGGGTGGGGGGTGGGTGACTAGGGGCTTGGGGACCCCTAGTCACCTTGATGGGGGGGGATTTACTTAGTGCCCCCACCCGCCGCCCAGGGGTGGGGGCGGGGGGAGGACAGTAGGCCCCCCCCATTATCGTTATAGCCCCCACCCGCCGCCCAGGGGTGGGGGCCGGGGGAGGGGAGGACAGTAGGTCCCCCCCCCTTATTACTATTATGGCCCCCACCCGCCGCCCAGGGGTGGGGGCCGGGGGGGGAGGATGGTAGGTCCCCCCCCCCTTATTACCATGATGGCCCCCACCCGCCGCCCAGGGGTGGGGGCCAGGGGGGGAGGACAGTAGGTCCCCCCCCTACTACTTTTATGGCCCCCACCCGCCGCCCAGAGGTGGGGGGCAGTAGGTCCTCCCCCCTTATTACTATGATGGCCCCCACCCGCCGCCCAGGGGTGGGGGAGGACAGTAGGTCCCCCCGCTCTTTTTACCATTATGGCCCCCACCCGCCGGCCAGGGGTGGGGGGCCGGGGGGGAGGACAGTAGGTCCCCCCCCCCTACTACTATTATGGCCCCCACCCGCCGCCCAGGGGTGGGGGCCAGGGGGGGGGGGGGAGGACAGTAGGTCCCCCCCCCTTTATTACCATTATGGCCCCCACCCACCACTCAGGGGTGGGGGCCGGGGGGGACAATAGGTCTCCCTCCCTTATTTTACTTTACGGCCCCCACCCGTCGTTTAGGGGTGGGGGCAATAGTTTTTTTTTGTTTTGTTTTTACAGTGAGCAGCCACAGGCTGCTCACTGCTTACTAGACATGCCCCTACTCGCGGTATAGCGAGTAGGGGCATATTATTTACTAATACTAAGTCATCTTTACTTAGTATTAGTAAAGTTGGCTGAAAGACCAGTTTAGGTCTTTCAGCCTTTTAGTAGATAGCTCCCTGATACCGTGGGAATTAGGGAGTTATCTACTAAGCGGCTGCAAGATGCAGCCGCGGCAATGAATAGGATCGGAGTTTCATTCATTAGAATGAAATTCCGATACGATCAAAGTACCGAATTGCATCCTAACACCAATGGAGAAACTCTTCTCTTCTCATTCTGTTAGGATGCAATTCGGCAGTTTTGCCGGCGTTCTGTCTAAGTGACAGGACGTTCGGCAATACTGACAGGAAGCATTGTGGGAACAGGGAGGAAAGCTAGGGATCATGGGAAAATTGCTCTGACCAGCGGAAATGAAGCACACTTTGCTCCTCCGCTGGTCAGAGCTGGTCAAGCGGAGGAATCCTCCATAAGGCAAAGAGTCCCTACTTTGTCTTATGATTTTAAAGAAAACTAAAGAAGACAGGAAGAAAAGAATAACAGATGCCGAGAGAGGGGGAGAAGAGGAAGAGATTGAGGAAAGGCAAGTTCGGCATGACAGTGCCGCTTTAAAGCATATTTTTGTTTGTAAATCTTACCTCTTTAATAATATTAGTTACTTCATCCACAACAAAGGAGGACTGGAAAAAAAATAAAGAAAAAAATAAATAAAAGTGTGGTCATAACAATCCGTTCCTCTACTATAACACAAACATGTCACCGCTATTTATAATATAGTTGTAAATATGGACTGCACTCTGATATAACAAAATGTGGACCCGAAGCAGAATGAATACAATAAAAATCTTGTGTGAGGAAAAAAAGTATAAGAAAGCAGCACTGCCACTTTTGATTTATTATAATGATACGTGCTTGATAAAACTCATAGAATCTTAATCCTTTCATGAAATTCCAATCAAATCAGTATATATTTACAAAGAAAAGTAGATATTGCTTTGCCTCATGTACACATCTAATTCAAGCAAAAGGTATAGTTTCAAACAGCTTTTGCCATCTCATTACGCATGAGAAGATTATGGTATGAAACATGAACTGCATCACGTGTTGATATTTGTTTGCGTACTTTGGTAAACCATTCTCTGTCAGACTTGGGCAAAGCCTATTTTCTTGCAAATGTTTTATTATTAAAAGTTATTCAATAACAATAATGACAACAACACTGTATGAATTACAAATAAACAAAATTAAAACATATATAAACAGGGGAATACAAGGAGCAAATGTTTCCAGTATTAATTGCAAATGTTGATGAAATAGTATGTGTTATAAACATGTCAATTACGGTATGTATTATATCAAACAATAAAAAGATCTCAGATCTGCTGTATCCGGTTTTGTTTAAAAAAATAAAATAAAAAAAAATAATTAAAATTAAAAAAAGAAAGTTATAGTGTAAATCTTTCTGGGTTGGAGTCTGGTCAAGTGAGGTAAGTATTAAAGTGAATACCTTTTTCTGACGTCCCACTCCTCATTCATACCTTTCCAGAGTGTATGAGGGTGCTCTAGAGGCCAATTCACACCTCTTGATCTCTAATATATTGTTTAACACCTCAGCTATAGAAAAAATAGTGTCCGATTTCCAGTATCGAGGTATGGCTGAGATCAGGATATGACGGATTATAATTTCTGTAGCTTTTGTAAACCATCCAGGAGTTTCTTCAGGAGACACATTGTAGGTGTTAAGGTTGGAATTAAAGTGGTAAGGATTCCAATTAATGTCTGTATATCTTTCCAGTATTGTGTGAGTTTGGGAAATGACCAAAAGATTTTATGAAGTGTGCCTACCTGTCCACATTCCCTCCAGCATTGGTTTATATTTAATAGTTTGAAATTGAAAATTTTGGAGGGAGTTAAAGGATCACTGTAGTGTCAGGAAAAGTAAGCGGGTTTCCTGACACTATAGTGCCCTGACGATGCCCCCACCCTCAGGGTCCCCCTCCCGTGGCGCTGAAGGGGTTAAAACCATATTCTCTGGACTTTCTGCCTGCGTTGTCAGGCAAGTCCCTCAAATTGTAATTAATGAAATTACTTAATCATGTATAAAATGTTTGAAAGCTCAGGCAGTCCCCCTGCTGGCACTGCATGAGCCGGCTATTCCGGCCATGTGATCGCAAGGACCTCGCAATCACATGGCCCTGGAGAGCCGGATCGTGCAGAAGGGGGCTGCCTCAGTTCCCAGGCAGCTCCCCGGATCGCGACCACCGTCGTGGGATCGTCGGGGACCCGGTAAGTCCCCTGGACAGTGGGGACGTTCTATGTCGCCCTCCGGCGTTTAGGACCGCCCAAAAAAGGATGGCATAGAACGCCCACCATCTTTCAGGGGTTAAAGAGCAATAGGTAGGCATGATAATTTCACCAAAATTGTTTTATTAGGGGTGTTGGAATCCCGCCATAAACTTGTAGCATCTGAACCACTAAACTGAGAAAAACAGTTATGGCACTTAATTATTTTTCCAATAAACACTCAAATCATTACAAATAAAAAGCATTGTAATGCTTGGAGCCAGCCCACTCCAATGTTAAATTTGACGCTCCATAACAAATGAGGGTTACACCCTTGTTCTACAGCATGCACACTGTACTGTTCCTAAGTTACTGGTATAGACAATCCAATAATTGTCTCTGAGACAGTCTAACAGCTGACTACTTTCATTCCAGAAAAATGCAGGCTAAAAGCTACTTAACACATTAAAGGTACATTCTGAACACCATGACCACTAAAGTCTGATGTAGTGATTATGGTGAGACGAATGCCCTGGCAAAGTTCCACAGTAAGATATCAAACCATTTTGGCAAGGCTTGATAACTTAATTGAGTTCCGCTGGGAAACCAGGCTTAGAGCAATGCAGTACGATCATTGACTGAAAGTGCTAAGCAGCCAATCATTGCAGTTTTGCTCTGCTTCAAAGCAACATTCGTCTTCTTCTACTGGAAATAAATGGTATGACAGGTGCTGCATAGATGTTGGCCAGTATCCAGGTAAGTTGTCAAACCCTGCTAAAACAGTTTTACATCTTATCGTGCATGGAGTGTTCCTTTCACCAGGCCATAGAGGCTGAATACTTGTCAAGTAACTTTAATAATTTTGACAACTAAACTACATCTAGTGCTCAGTGCCTTGTTTACAGATTACAAGCAATAGCAGCAGACAACAGATTTTATCAGAGGAAATAGATTAATAAATTGAAAAATTGGTTAAAATACTGCCTTGAGTGTCCCCATCAGAACGGTTTCTTGGTTATATATCATATCAGAGTAATATGTTATAATAATCTTGTTATAAATCAATATAATAATGTATTGATTACTGGGAAATGCATGGTCTTTACTAATTAGGACACTGGTAAAGAGGCACTAGAATAAAGATCAAACCCTAAAAACTCAAATGAATTATACCTTCTACATCACTTATGACAGTTAAAAGGATACTATAGTGCCAAGAATATAAATCTATATTCCTAGCACTACAGTTCCCTCTGGTCGCCCACTCCCTCACCCTCACCCTCACCCCCCCATCCCCCCAGCATGCAAAGGGTTAAAAAACCATTGAGTCACTTATCCGATCCAGTGCCAATGTCTCTGGGTGCTGGGTTGGCACCCTGCCTCCTGCACATGCGCTGCGAGTATTAGCATTAAATCTTCCAATGGGGATTTAAAGGGACACTATAGTCACCTGAACAACTTTAGCTTAATGAAGCAGTTTTGGTGTATAGAACATGCCCCTGCAGCCTCACTGCTCAATCCTCTGCCATTTAGGAGTTAAATCCCTTTGTTTATGAACCCTAGTCACACCTCCCTGCATGTGACTTGCGCAGCCTGCCATAAACACTTCCTGTAAAGAGAGTCCTATTTAGGCTTTCTTTACTGCAAGTTCTGTTTAATTAATATTTTCTTATCCCCTGCTATGTTAATAGCTTCCTAGACCCTGCAAGAGCCTCCTGTATGTGATTAAAGTTCAATTTAGAGATTGAGATAAAATTAAGGTAAATTACATCTGTTTGAAAAAGTGAAATCAGTTTTTTTTCCATGCAGGCTCTGTCAATCATAGCCAGGGGAGGTGTGGCTAGGGCTGCATTAACAGAAACAAAGTGATTTAACTCCTAAATGACAGTGAATTGAGCAGTGAAATTGCAGGGGAATGATCTATACACTAAAACTGCTTTATATAGCTAAAGTAATTTAGGTGACTATAGTGTTCCTTTAACAGATACTGAAACGTCCAGCATGAGCTGGCCTAAAGCATGGGTCCTCAAACGCCAGCCCCCCAGATGTTGCTGAACTACAACTCCCATGATTATTTGAATTACATAGATAGCCAAAGAATCATGGTAGTTGTAGTCCAGCAACATCTGGGGGGGGGCGGAGTTTGAGGACCCCTGTCCTAAAGTCTGGTAAAATCCCGGGAACGCCTCTAGTGGCTGTCTGGTAGAGCCACTACAGTCCACAACATCTGGAGTGCCAAACATAGTCTACCCACACTAAAGGCTGTCTTATTACTGCAACATAACATTGCTGTTTCTTTAAAACTACAATGTTTTATATTGCAGGACTAAGTGTGACAGGGACACCCAGACTACTTCAATCAGCCGGAGTGTTCTGGGTGACCATACTGTCCCTTTAAGCAGTCTATGTTTACACTGTGTTAACCCCAGCATGGTATCAGATCGCAGGACTCTGCCCTCGGGGTGTCAGGTCACCGCGGGCACATGGATGGAGAGTCTGGCTCTCACCATGCTGCTGGCTGACCTGGGAGGCGGTTAGCAGTCATTGCCATCACTCATAGTTCGGAGCAGTTCGCTCACAGGGGGGGGAAGGCCAGGCCCCCCTCACCCCACGAGGAGGAGACAGTCCTAATGGCTGCGGATATCTCCCTCGCCTCATATCCGCTACGTGGAAGTCAGACAAGGACTGTACACAACACAGCCCGGAGGCCTGACCTGCCCCTCTATACTAGGGGAATTGTCGGGACACTTCACCTCTTCCGCCGTCTGAAACTCGTCCATCTTCCCCCAGCTGGTCCCTCACCGACCTGCCCGAGCGCCCTATACAACAGCCGGTAACCCTGGGATACTGCGCGTGCACCGACCGCCAGCACTCCTGGGAAGCCGCGCGCGCACAGCCTTTACAACTGCCCCCGCCCGTTGCCAGAGACGCGCGAGTGGTCAACGCCCATAGTCACGCGGCCCGCCTATTGTGAGTGTATCTGCGGCAGTTTATTGCAGACAGTCTGAGGGTGTGACAGCTGGGACTCCGAGCTCGGGGTCTTTGTCATCCTGTGCGCACAGCTTCCTGTCATAACCCTGCACTACGTGTCCCAACATGGTGTGGGACAGTTACTGCATTACAAATAACAGCTTCAGGGCTATAGCATAAACACATGCTTTCAGAAAAAAATACATAGTGTAGTTTTTAGAGAAGTTTAATGCAGAAACAATTGGTGAAGTATTTACTACATTTCAGTAAAGATAATATTGGTACTAATATTCATGTCTACCCATCTATGAAAATCAATGTATCTAATATAGCCCTTCTAGCAGGGAAAATCAATAGTTTTTTTTTATTGTAATTTTTAAAACTATATATATTTTATCTAAACAGTAGTTTTGTAAAGGACCACAGAAAAGAAAATGTTACTTGCGCTTTCTCCTTAATCCCTATGTATATTTAGACAAATGGAGGTCATTTAGTTGCTCCAATGGCCATTGGAGGGAATGCCCGCCTGCCAACGTCAAGGCAGACCCCCCTAAGCGGGTCCTAACACTGACCCTTCACCTTGCTTCCTTGAGCTTCTGGCAAAGATATCTCTAATGAGACAGAAAGGGGTATTTTTTATATACACCCCTATACTTATTAACCCTTAATAGGGAACACATGGGATGGGCAGCAGCATTGTAACCAGGCTGTGTGATACAAAGTAAATACAAATACAAAAAGAGAAGTCCTGCGCTTAGTCCCAATACTGCTGGACCAGCAGCAACGACTACAATACACATCAGCCCCAATATATAGTAAAAACCACAGAAAAGAAAATGTTACTTGCGCTTTCTCCTTAATCCCTATGTATATTTAGACAAATGGAGGTCATTTAGTTGCTCCAATGGCCATTGGAGGGAATGCCCGCCTGCCAACGTCAAGGCAGACCCCCCTAAGCGGGTCCTAACACTGACCCTTCACCTTGCTTCCTTGAGCTTCTGGCAAAGATATCTCTAATGAGACAGAAAGGGGTATTTTTTATATACACCCCTATACTTATTAACATTTTCTTTTCTGTGGTTTTTACTATATATTGGGGCTGATGTGTATTGTAGTCGTTGCTGCTGGCCCAGCAGTATTGGGACTAAGCGCAGGACTTCTCTTTTTGTATTTGTATTTACTTTGTATCACACAGCCTGGTTACAATGCTGCTACCCATCCCATGTGTTCCCTATTAAGGGTTAATAAGTAAAGGGGTGTATATAAAAAAATACCCCTTTCTGTCTCATTAGAGATATCTTTGCCAGAAGCTCAAGGAAGCAAGGTGAAGGGTCAGTGTTAGGACCCGCTTAGGGGGGTCTGCCTTGACGTTGGCAGGCGGGCATTCCCTCCAATGGCCATTGGAGCAACTAAATGACCTCCATTTGTCTAAATATACATAGGGATTAAGGAGAAAGCGCAAGTAACATTTTCTTTTCTGTGGTTTTTACTATATATTGGGGCTGATGTGTATTGTAGTCGTTGCTGCTGGCTGTCACGTCTAAACATTTGTTATGAAGGAACACAACTGCAGATTTCTTATAGTTTGAATATTTATTATAAAAAGTAAAAGGTATTGACTTTAATTCCAATTTACAGGTACTGTAGCTTTAAGTAATAAACGATAACTGAAGTCCACAATTATAGGCACTGTAGCTTTAAGTAGTAAACGATAACTGAAGTCCACAATTATAGGCACTGTAGCTTTAAGTAGTAAACGATAACTGAAGTCCACAATTATAGGCACTGTAGCTTTAAGTAGTAAACGATAACTGAAGTCCACAATTATAGGCACAGTAGCTTTAAGTAGTAAACGATAACTGAAGTCCACAATTACAGGCACTGTAGCTTTAAGTAGTAAACGGTAGTAATTAGTAGACACTGAATCAGAAAGAGTCCTTTAGTAGTATTAATGAATTAGGTGATAAGAAGTTACAATAGCTGTTCCATAGACTTTAACTGAAGCAAGACAGATGCAGCTAACTGAGATAAAGTATGAGTTGAAGTTAGCTGTAACGGGTTTGTTTTATCGAAGGACTTTGGAGACAGGAAATAACAGCTTTGAGATGCAACGCTTATCACAGAGGTTTTACTTAGCTTCCGGCACATAGAACACTGGTTCCCGAGATCTCCTCAGAGGCGGTTATCCTGAATGGAGAGAGTTCAGCTTTAGTCGTGGATGAGGAGAGGTGAAGGGAACTTGAAGTCTTCCAGTCCGGTCCGGTAACAGAGGGCTTTCACAACGATGTTGTAGCCGGTTCGTGAGTACGGAACGTAGTTCAATAATCCAGCGTCGATCAGCTGGTGCGGTCGGATTAAATAGGGAGACCGTGTCATAAAGGGGTGTGGCTAAGCTCCGTGGAACCAGGAAGTAAGAGGATACCATAGTTAAGGCATGACACTGGCCCAGCAGTATTGGGACTAAGCGCAGGACTTCTCTTTTTGTATTTGTATTTACTTTGTATCACACAGCCTGGTTACAATGCTGCTGCCCATCCCATGTGTTCCCTATTAAGGGTTAATAAGTATAGGGGTGTATATAAAAAATACCCCTTTCTGTCTCATTAGAGATATCTTTGCCAGAAGCTCAAGGAAGCAAGGTGAAGGGTCAGTGTTAGGACCCGCTTAGGGGGGGTCTGCCTTGACGTTGGCAGGCGGGCATTCCCTCCAATGGCCATTGGAGCAACTAAATGACCTCCATTTGTCTAAATATACATAGGGATTAAGGAGAAAGCGCAAGTAACATTTTCTTTTCTGTGGTTTTTACTATATATTGGGGCTGATGTGTATTGTAGTTGTTGCTGCTGGCCCAGCAGTATTGGGACTAAGCGCAGGACTTCTCTTTTTGTATTTGTATTTACTTTGTATCACACAGCCTGGTTACAATGCTGCTGCCCATCCCATGTGTTCCCTATTAAGGGTTAATAAGTATAGGGGTGTATATAAAAAAATACCCCTTTCTGTCTCATTAGAGATATCTTTGCCAGAAGCTCAAGGAAGCAAGGTGAAGGGTCAGTGTTAGGACCCGCTTAGGGGGGTCTGCCTTGACGTTGGCAGGCGGGCATTCCCTCCAATGGCCATTGGAGCAACTAAATGACCTCCATTTGTCTAAATATACATAGGGATTAAGGAGAAAGCGCAAGTAACATTTTCTTTTCTGTGGTTTTTACTATATATTGGGGCTGATGTGTATTGTAGTCGTTGCTGCTGGCCCAGCAGTATTGGGACTAAGCGCAGGACTTCTCTTTTTGTATTTGTATTTACTTTGTATCACACAGCCTGGTTACAATGCTGCTGCCCATCCCATGTGTTCCCTATTAAGGGTTAATAAGTATAGGGGTGTATATAAAAAATACCCCTTTCTGTCTCATTAGAGATATCTTTGCCAGAAGCTCAAGGAAGCAAGGTGAAGGGTCAGTGTTAGAACCCGCTTAGGGGGGTCTGCCTTGACGTTGGCAGGCGGGCATTCCCTCCAATGGCCATTGGAGCAACTAAATGACCTCCATTTGTCTAAATATACATAGGGATTAAGGAGAAAGCGCAAGTAACATTTTCTTTTCTGTGGTTTTTACTATATATTGGGGCTCATGTGTATTGTAGTCGTTGCTGCTGGCCCAGCAGTATTGGGACTAAGCGCAGGACTTCTCTTTTTGTATTTGTATTTACTTTGTATCACACAGCCTGGTTACAATGCTGCTGCCCATCCCATGTGTTCCCTATTAAGGGTTAATAAGTATAGGGGTGTATATAAAAAATACCCCTTTCTGTCTCATTAGAGATATCTTTGCCAGAAGCTCAAGGAAGCAAGGTGAAGGGTCAGTGTTAGGACCCGCTTAGGGGGGGTCTGCCTTGACGTTGGCAGGCGGGCATTCCCTCCAATGGCCATTGGAGCAACTAAATGACCTCCATTTGTCTAAATATACATAGGGATTAAGGAGAAAGCGCAAGTAACATTTTCTTTTCTGTGGTTTTTACTATATATTGGGGCTGATGTGTATTGTAGTCGTTGCTGCTGGCCCAGCAGTATTGGGACTAAGCGCAGGACTTCTCTTTTTGTATTTGTATTTACTTTGTATCACACAGCCTGGTTACAATGCTGCTGCCCATCCCATGTGTTCCCTATTAAGGGTTAATAAGTATAGGGGTGTATATAAAAAATACCCCTTTCTGTCTCATTAGAGATATCTTTGCCAGAAGCTCAAGGAAGCAAGGTGAAGGGTCAGTGTTAGGACCCGCTTAGGGGGGGTCTGCCTTGACGTTGGCAGGCGGGCATTCCCTCCAATGGCCATTGGAGCAACTAAATGACCTCCATTTGTCTAAATATACATAGGGATTAAGGAGAAAGCGCAAGTAACATTTTCTTTTCTGTGGTTTTTACTATATATTGGGGCTGATGTGTATTGTAGTCGTTGCTGCTGGCCCAGCAGTATTGGGACTAAGCGCAGGACTTCTCTTTTTGTATTTGTATTTACTTTGTATCACACAGCCTGGTTACAATGCTGCTGCCCATCCCATGTGTTCCCTATTAAGGGTTAATAAGTATAGGGGTGTATATAAAAAATACCCCTTTCTGTCTCATTAGAGATATCTTTGCCAGAAGCTCAAGGAAGCAAGGTGAAGGGTCAGTGTTAGGACCCGCTTAGGGGGGTCTGCCTTGACGTTGGCAGGCGGGCATTCCCTCCAATGGCCATTGGAGCAACTAAATGACCTCCATTTGTCTAAATATACATAGGGATTAAGGAGAAAGCGCAAGTAACATTTTCTTTTCTGTGGTTTTTACTATATATTGGGGCTGATGTGTATTGTAGTCGTTGCTGCTGGCCCAGCAGTATTGGGACTAAGCGCAGGACTTCTCTTTTTGTATTTGTATTTACTTTGTATCACACAGCCTGGTTACAATGCTGCTGCCCATCCCATGTGTTCCCTATTAAGGGTTAATAAGTATAGGGGTGTATATAAAAAATACCCCTTTCTGTCTCATTAGAGATATCTTTGCCAGAAGCTCAAGGAAGCAAGGTGAAGGGTCAGTGTTAGGACCCGCTTAGGGGGGGTCTGCCTTGACGTTGGCAGGCGGGCATTCCCTCCAATGGCCATTGGAGCAACTAAATGACCTCCATTTGTCTAAATATACATAGGGATTAAGGAGAAAGCGCAAGTAACATTTTCTTTTCTGTGGTTTTTACTATATATTGGGGCTGATGTGTATTGTAGTCGTTGCTGCTGGCCCAGCAGTATTGGGACTAAGCGCAGGACTTCTCTTTTTGTATTTGTATTTACTTTGTATCACACAGCCTGGTTACAATGCTGCTGCCCATCCCATGTGTTCCCTATTAAGGGTTAATAAGTATAGGGGTGTATATAAAAAATACCCCTTTCTGTCTCATTAGAGATATCTTTGCCAGAAGCTCAAGGAAGCAAGGTGAAGGGTCAGTGTTAGGACCCGCTTAGGGGGGTCTGCCTTGACGTTGGCAGGCGGGCATTCCCTCCAATGGCCATTGGAGCAACTAAATGACCTCCATTTGTCTAAATATACATAGGGATTAAGGAGAAAGCGCAAGTAACATTTTCTTTTCTGTGGTTTTTACTATATATTGGGGCTGATGTGTATTTTAGTTTTGTTAAGGAGTTAGTTACATTGAATGCATCATGTATCTTTGTGATATATGGTGTAGTCACTGTATAGGGGAGCAATTTAAGGTTAGTAAATGATTCCAGTTCAAGTGATCTGAGGGCTCTTGGATGAGGCTGAAATTTTGTGGTGGCGTAATTTTATTAAATAAATAAATAACCTTTTAGTACTAGTTGTAGCTGTTTGAACAGCGATCAGTAATTTTATTTAAATTTTTGGGTTGGGTGTTTTTATTTTATTTTAAATTTTTAAAAAACCATCAGCAGCTTACTTTACTCCAGCGCTGGGCTCCCTTGGCTCTGGTGACCTCTCCTCCCCCGCCGACTTCAGCTCCCCTGTCCGACGTCAGTGGAGCCGAATGCGCATTCAAAGTGTCCATAGGAAAGCATTTCTCAATGCTTTCCTATGGACGCTCTGTGCGATGGATGCGAAATTCGCATCCAACGTCGCAGATGCACCTCTAGTGGCTGTCCGGAAGACAGCCACTAGAGGCTGGATTAACCCCATATGTAAACATAGCAGTTTCTCTGAAACTGCTATATTTGCATCTGAAGGGTTAAAATCTGAGGGACCTGGCACCCAGACCAATTCATTCAGCTGAAGTGGTCTGGGTGACTATAGTGTCCCTTTAAAAAAAAAGAAAAACCTTCCAAAGATCTCTGCCTTTCTCGGCTTCAGATCTAAGTGAGAAGAAGAAAGGGAAAAAGAGTCAGCCAATGTTTCTTATTATTATTAACCAATTATTTATTCGTTGACGCATTGTAACTGTGATACTGTGCTCATTTACTGCAGATCGCCACCAATTGGCCACAGAGGGACTGCCCGGGTTGCCAGTCAGGTCCGCCAGCGTGAGGGGCGGCTTGGGAAGGAATGGATACATGTTGGAGGCCTTAATAGCAGCAGTGTGCTATGCCGCCCTAACAACATGTAAGCCCATTTGCGTTTTAGGGTTGAGTTAAAGCTCTTTATTTTGGATGACATATTGTTTGCCAACCAGTATCTCACTGCAAATCCAGGGTCACATTAATATAAAAGAACAGATGTCACAGAAATTACATTTTTTTTGGATCTAGCCAGGGCCAGAAAATCTTCCGGTGGACTGGAGCACTTGGGGCTGCACAGTGCAGCAGCCCCTCCTCCCACCATCCAGTAAACACTCACATTGGGGGCCTGAGGAGTGAAGGTACCCTCTTACCTCTGGAAGGCACTTTACTTTATCACTAAATATAGATGCAGGTAGGGAAGAGCCAGTATTCGTAGAAACGCATGTCGGGACAGCTTAGAGCAGTGGGTGGCATGGTTAGATAAGGGACGATGCTGCAGCTATAATATACTTTATATCTCTATGATTAGCCTCCACGCTATGTTTTTAACTAAGTGATATCGATTTAGTGATATTGCTCTACTAGCTGGTATCGGTCAGCGATATCCAGCTATTGGTTAGTAACGGATAGATATTCAGCGAGGGGCTAGTTGTCTGACCTTTTTAGATTTCGACTTTGGGAGTTGGAGATTGGAGACTCTTGGGAATTTGGATAACACTATGGGAGAGTGCACTTGCAGGCACCTCTTTGGATTTTTGCATCTTTTAGATAATCAGTGTATTCCCCTCCATGTTCCCAGGTACTATATATGTTTGTACTTTCTAGCTGAATACCCTCCCCTCCACATGTATATAGCACTTATAGCCACAAGATTTTTAGTTTTAATAGTTGTTTATTAAAGGTTATGTTTTATTTTACTTCATTCTACTATTATTCTATGGGTTGCTTCTGTACTTGCGAGGTTTACTTTATCCACTCGCGAGCAGCAAGTGCTGGAAAGCAAACTTTTAATGCTGCTCGTGAGCAGGGCCGGTGCTAGGATTTTTAGTTACACAGGCGAAGATGCATTTTGGCACCCCCAACCCTGATTAAAAAAAAAAAAAAATGCATCTTCACCTGTGTGTCTTTCCTCCCAAGCCACAGGCACACAGGCATCATTTTTCAGTCACACAGTCAAAGTCATACAGGTACACTGTCATACAAAGACAGCAATAATCATACAGAGACATACAGACACATACAGTCAGAGACATACAAGCAGAGACATACATGCATACAGAGACATGCAGGCATACCGTCATACAGACACATACATACAGACAGGCATACAGAAACATACATACAAAGACATACAGGCATACAAAGACATACACACATACAGATGCATGCATACAGAGACATAACGTCATACAGACACATTCATATAGACAGGCATACAGACACATACATACATACAGAGGCATATCGTCATACAGACACATACATACATACAGAAACATGCATACAAAGACATACAGGCATACAGAGACACACAGACACACACATACATGCATACAGAGACATATATACAGACATTCAGAGACAAGCATACATCCAGTTACATACATGCATACAGAGACATACAGAAACATACGTACAAAACATACAGGCATACGGACACATACATACATACAGAGGCATACCATCATACAGATACATACATACAGACAGGCATACATAAAAATACATACTCACTCACACACACAAACTCAGACACATACTCGAACACACACACACACACACACATACTCACATGCGCACACACACACCGACAGACACACTCACTCACACACAAACTCATAGACACACTTACACACACACTGACAGACACACACACACTCACTCACACACATACACACTGACATACACACTCACACACAAACTCATAGACACACTTACACACACACTGACAGACACTCACACTCACATGCACACACACAGTAATTAATAATAAATTACATTTAAATGTCCCACCCAGCCTCCCTACCTGGAGTGCTGGCGTGGGTCTCTCATTGGTGGTCCAGTGGGGCTGCTGGGAGGCGTGCGGCTGAAGTTGATTAGGAGGCGGCGAGGGAGCTCTCTGATCTCTCTGACCGGCTCCCTCGCAGGCTGTTTTCTGATGCCGCGGGAGCCGGAATATGACGTCATATTCCGGCTCCCACGGCATCAGCAAAAGGCGCGCGAGGGAGCCGGTCAGAGAGATCAGAGAGCTCCCTCGCCGCCTCCTAATCAACTTCAGCCGCACACCCCCCAGCAGCTCCGGGGATCCAGGAGGTGACCAGGCAGGAGGGAGCACTTCCCTCCTGCCGGTCACTGGAATTTTGCGCCCCCAGAGCCGGTGCGCCCTAAGGCGGCCGCCTGTGCCGCCTTATGGACGCGCCGGCCCTGTATACCATGTTATATTTGTAATACCTGTCAAAGAAATGCTTGCAACAGCTGTTGGAGCTGTGCAAGCCCAATGTTATTTTATGCACAACCAAAATAAAAATAAAGAATTTAAAATAATAATAATAATAAAGAATAAAAAAAAAATTAAATATATAAAAAAAAAATTAAATATATAAAAATAAAAAAATTAATCTTACCCCCTTCAAGTGCTGGCAGACAGTTCTAAAGTGATGGGGATCTGAGAGGACTGCAGGCACTCCAACACTATGGGGAGCAGTCTTGCAGAAGAGGCAGCTCTCCCAAAGTAAGTCTGCTGCCGCCTGCCTGCAGGACTTTGACAATATGGAGTCAGGGGAAAGGGGAAGGGGGAAGGGGGAGGGGGCGGAAGTCAGGCCACCTACTCGGCTCACCTTATTAAACTAAAGTCCGCCTGGGCCTATCTGCCTATCTCCCCTCCCCTTCCCTCCCCTTCCCTCCCCTTCCCTTCCCTTACCTTCCTGTTTTCTCCGGGCTGGCCTGGCTCCAAACGCAGGCGGGCTCCACTCTGTCATGGGCGCCGCCATATTGGAGCCAGCAGAGGGAGCCCGGCCCTGATGCATCCGACGGTGGACCGCAGGGGACTCTGGGGGAGGTGTAAGTCGCGCCCTCCTCCTGACATCATCAGGAGTGGGCGGCGCGGCAGGAACTTTACCTCCGGACCGGAAGTAAGGGAAGCAGGCAGCCTCAGCAGGGCAAGGTAGGCTGCGGTATTGTAAAAATCCGAATCCCTAGCCGATGGCTGGGGATTCGGATTTTTGCGCCCCCCCCTGCTCGGGCGCCCTAAGGCGGCTGCCTGGGCCGCCTTATAGACGCGCCGGCCCTGCTCGTGAGTGAGACATAATGAGCAGACAGCCAGCAGGAGCCAGGAATAAGTGCAGGGAGGATGGCAGTCCCGGTCCCTGCCTGACAGCCTTCACACACAGGGCCGGTGCAAGGTCACTGACACACAGAAAAGCTCACTATACACAAGCTCACACTGACACACCATACACAAGCTCACACTGACACACTGTGTGTGTGTATGTCAGTATGGATCACTGTGTGTGTGTGTGTGTGTCAGTATGGATCACTGTGTGTTTGTGTGTGTCAGCATGGATCAATGTGTTTGTGTGAGTGTCAGCATGGATAAATGTGTGCCAGTGTATGTTAATGAGTGTGTGTGCATCAGTGTGTTTGTAAGGATCATAATGTGTATGTATGTGGTTCTTTCTATATCTTCTATATCTGTTGTTTTTTTTTGTTTTTTTTTAAATAACAGATTGCATCTATATATTTGCACACGTGTATATTAATGTTTGTGTATATATCAATTTGTACTTAATAAAATGACTTAATCATGTAAAAATATTATATAAATATACTATATTTTAAAAAAATATTTGTATTGATATATAGATTTACATATATAGATATATATGTATTTATAACGTCATTCTAAATGTATTTTGATTTAAATATATATGTATATTAATATTAAAATACAGTTAGAGTGAAAGTATGTTGGAAGGCCATTTGGCCTGAATTTGTGGGAGGAGTTATGATCCTTTATAAACCCTACCCCCCTACTTACCTTTGTTGTGCAATCTGTTTGTCTTCACCATAGCAACCAGCACTTCCGGTCAGTTGTTCCCGCCAAAGTCAGTCTCCAGCAAACAGTCCGTCACCAGCAGCTCCTACCTCCGTCTTCCGTGCCCGTCCACTGGCTTCTACCCGACTTCCCTACTCGCTACCCGGCTTCCAGTCACGAGACCGGCACGTCCACGTAAGCATAATGTGGGAAATAGCGTTCAGCTATTTCCCACATTCGGGCCTAAAAATGCGAGGATAGGCTCCCTTCATTACTTACCTATTCGTGCTATTACGCTGTTCGTGTACTTCCGCGTTCGTGCGGCTAACAGCAGAAAGCGGAACACACACGCTTTCATTTACTTTCGTTTAATTCTATGTACCGTACGTGCTCACTTACCCTACGTTCATCTGTTCTTTCATACGTGCGTTCAGCCGAACACGTTCAAACGGCTTTTTCATGCAACCTTTCGTCAATTTACACGTTACAGCCTGCAGCTAATTATTCAATTGGCTTTCGTATAAATCCTTTCGTGTGTTCCATTTACCGAATGCAGGAGTTCTTTCTATTTATAGTACTCTTGTTCATTCGGTTAACTGAACAAAAGGGGCTACTGTGTTTAAATTTACTAATCTACTATAAAATATCTAGTTATGTCTCTTACTTATACCAAGCATTCACATATTTTTTTTCCTATATGATGTTAAGTTTGTTATATGGCTCTTAAAGTCACCACTGGTTGAAATATATGTGTTTTACAAATTTTCCGTCCATGTTCACATAATTGTGGGACACCTATTTTTCACAGGGTAATCTTCTTAAAAGCACAGTTTGGCCACTTTCTTTTATAATTTACGTATATAATACACCTCCACTTTCCTCCAATCAGTCTTCAAGAAGTGGTATCCCAGTACCCTGTATTACTGTATCATGTAAGTAGGTTTACCAGTTCTCTTTTCCCTCGATGCCTCATTCAGCCTCCACAGCCTCATTTAGCATCCCCACCTCCCAAAGTGGGTTCTAAACTTCTAGGCCAGTTATGAGATTCCTCACGGCATTTAAAACATCAATCACACAAACCTACACCACCTTGCTACTACTTTTACTTTTCTTAAAAAAGAGCTCAAAGGAGGTACCCAGTATCCTGCATTTCGGTAACCGGTAAGAAGGTTTACCATTTTACGTTTTCCCTTGAGGCCTCATTCAGCCTCCATGGCCTCATACAGCCCCCTACCTCCCAAAATGGGCTCTACACTTCAAAACGTACCTAGGCTAAGATTACTCACAAAATGTCAACAACAATCTCATAATCATAATCCACCGTATTACTACTATATTTAACGGTACATGTTTTGTCATTTATTTCTACATATTATTACTTAGACCTGAGTCATTGCCGCAGCTCACCAAGTCCTACGCCATCGACAACCTACAGGCTACCTGATTCCTTGCATTGCAGTATCAGGTATTGGTAATCTTACTCACTACGATTACGTTTCTCCTTAAGGCCTCACTTTGCCTTCGTATCATTCAAAAAATTCACATTTATGGGAACCCAAGGGCTTGTCTCTAATTTACGGACCAACGTTTAGGTCCCTCAGCTTACCCACGTTCGTACGTTACAGTATCTCTGCTACACACCTTCTCATACGTTCAACATTTTTACACTCATTATATTAGTGGCACGCCTCAGGATTTGTTTTGCCACGTTACTGGATGCTCATGCGCAATGCCTGTAGGCTCATGCGTCCTTTTGAGGAGGTGACAAGCCTAGTAAGTCGAACCGAAGGCACCATCAGCGACATCATACCATTTGTTTTCTTCCTGGAGCGTGCCCTGCGAAGAGTGCTGGATCAGGCCGTAGATCATCGTAAAGAGGAAGAGGAAGAGTTGTGGTCACCATCACCACCAGAAACAGCCTTATCAGCATCACTTGCTGGACCTGCGGCAACGCAGGAAGAGGATTGTGAGGAAGAGGACTCAGAGGAGGAATGTGGCTTTGAGGAGGAGGAGGAAGACCAACCACAACAGGCATCCCAGGGTGCTCGTTGTCACCTATCTGGTACCCGTGGTGTTGTACGTGGCTGGGGGGAAGAACATACCTTCATTGAGATCACTGAGGAATAGTGATGTACCGAACTGTTCGCTGGCGAATAGTTCCTGGCGAACATAGCATGTTCGCGTTCGCCACGGCTGGCGAACACATGCGCGGTTCGATCCACCCCCTATTCATCATCATTGAGTAAACTTTGACCCTGTGCCTCACGGTCAGCAGACACATTCCAGCAAATTAGCAGCAGACCCTCCCTTCCAGACCCTCCCACCTCCTGTACAGCATCCATTTTAGATTCATTCTGAAGCTGCATTCTTAGATAGAGGAGGGAAAGTGTAGCTGCTGCTCATTTGATAGGGAAATTGATAGCTAGGCTTGGGTATTCAGTGTCCACTACAGTCCTGAAGGACTCATCTGATCTCTGCTGTAAGGACAGCACCCCAAAAAGCCCTTTTTAGGGCTTAAACATCAGTCTGCTTTTTTTTTTCTGTGTAATGTAATTGCAGTTGCCTGCCAGCTTCTGTGTCAGGGTCACAGTGGATACTGTGCCCACTTGCCCAGTGCCACCACTCATATCTGGTGTCACAATAGCTTAAGCATACATTTAAAAACAAAAACATTTTTTTCACTGTAATAGATTGAATAGCAGTTAGTTGTCTGCAAGCATCTGGGTGTCAGGCCTTCAGCGTGTACTCTGTCAACCTCTGCCAGTGTACTTTGCCACTCATATCTGGTGTCTCTATAGCGTGCCTTTAAAAAGAAAAAAAGTTTTTCACTGTAAGCTAATAGCAGTTAGTTGTCTGCAAGCGTCTGGGTGTCAGGCCTTCAGCGTGTACTCTGTCAACCTCTGCCAGTGTACTTTGCCACTCATATCTGGTGTCTCTATAGCGTGCCTTTAAAAAGAAAAAGTTTTTCACTGTAAGCTAATAGCAGTTAGTTGTCTGCAAGCGTCTGGGTGTCAGGCCTTCAGCGTGTACTCTGCCAACCTCTGCCAGTGTACTTTGCCACTCATATCTGGTGTCTATATAGCGTGCCTTTAAAAAGAAAAAACTTTTTTCACTGTTATAGATTGAATAGCAGTTAGTTGTCTTCAAGCGGGTGTGTCAGGCCTTCAGCGTGTACTCTGCCAACCTCTGCCAGTGTTCTTTGCCACTCATATCTGGTGTCACAATAGCGTGCCTTTAAAAAGAAAAAAAGTTTTTCACTGTAAGCTAATAGCAGTTAGTTGTCTTCAAGCGGGTGTGTCAGGCCTTCAGCCTGTACACTGCCAACCTCTGCCAGTGTACTTTGCCACTCATATCTGGTGTCTCTATAGTGTGCCTTTAAAAAGAAAAAAAGTTTTTCACTGTAAGCTAATAGCAGTCAGTGTCCTTAAAGCGGGTGTCAACTGTGTAATTTTCCATGGGAGTTTTGCCATGGATCCCCCTCCGGCATGCCACAGTCCAGGTGTTAGTCCCCTTGAAACAACTTTTCCATCACTTTTGTGGCCAGAAAGAGTCCCTGTGGGTTTTAAAATTCGCCTGCCCCTTGAAGTCTATGGTGGTTCGCCCGGTTTGCCGGTTCGCGAACGTTTGCGACAGTTCGCATTCGCCGTTCGCGAACGGAAAATTTTGTGTTCGTGACATCACTAGTCCTTTGTCTTCAGTAATTATATCACAGGCAGAGGGGAGGGATTGTGTACAGTATGTGGAAGTGTTATTCATGATCACACTGTTTCTGATTGGCCTGTATGTTTTATGTATGGTGCCCAACAAGGTCCAGCTGGGCGTCAACCTTGTTGGGAAAATTGTATATAAATCGAGCCTGTGTCATTAAACCTTCAGACTTCTTAACCCTAAATACTGAGTTCTGTCTCTTATATATCTTGTAAGAGCTGTGCCTGCTTCGCCTACAGATGCCTCTGGGATTACTACAGCACCTCTCACTCTTGGGAAAAGGACGTCTCTGGCTGTGAAACCCTTTCTACCCATAGGGGTAACGCTACACTTAGGATTTTGGGAGAGTACGAATCAGCGTATTATGCGAACAAGCTATAATCTCTTAAGCCTCTAGCATTTTGGGAGTATACGAATGAACGGAGTATACGAAATACAAGGAGTTTGTTACATCCACCAATTGCCACTTGTTACTACTGGCATCCACCAATTGCCACTTGTTACTACTGGGGCTTTTTCAGTGTGAGATTCCTCTGAATTTGCCCAGTATTCAAAACCTAAATATTTAAGCCCTTTTTTTCACCAATATTTTGGTCGGTTTATTTAACTTTTAGTAGTAGGGAGTAAGTTACTCAAACTTCGACTTCACAAACTTTTCCGAAAAGAAAACAACAAAAAAAGGAAGATGGAGCAGACTCACGATTTTACTGCACTTCCCTCTATCTCTGTAATCATGCGGGCAAGCTCTGTCTGCCGCCTGAGCCAGGGCCAGTTTTTTTTTTTTCTTAATTATTTCTCTTGTGATGCTCTTCTCTGGCACCGTGTGTCCTCAGGAGATATGAAAAAATGGAGAAAAGCCCCTACAGTCGGATCCGATCCAATCTGTAGGTATGTTCCTTGTGGCTGGACGGGCAGGATTGCGGGTAGCCAAATGTGCTTCCTTCGGCGGGTAGTGAGATTCGGCTTTCCTCAATGGAGGGAATTCCAGGGCATCGTTTAGAGGTCCATATCCCAGAGACCTAGGCAAACCCCGCGAGACGTGGCTACGTCATTACGTCATCACTCTGCACCCCTTGATTGGGGAAGCTTTTAGTAAGCAATCAATTTTATGAGTGGACCTGCCCAGTTTATACTCCAGCACATCACTTTCACAGGTATAACTATTCTGGGCACCCTGCTGCCTTGTTTTCTCACCTCCATCAAGGTTGTTGGGCAGGCAATATTGACATACAGTCCCAGCTGTTTAAAATTATGGAAGGCCCTTTGTGCTTGATCTAACTATTAAAATGCATTCTTTATTTATATATAGTAGCATTAATGGGCTGTACCATTTTTTAAAACTTTACTTGTGACTCTTCAACAAAAGGTATATAAATCATGGAACCAAAAGCAAATATTGAGCTTATTAGAAGTGAGTGACCAATATCAAATTGTATCTAGTTTTTTAGTGTCCAGTCCTAATTGAAGTCAATGGATCAAGGCTTATTTGATTAATGATTGGGTCAGGTCTCATAGATCTCTAAACAATCACCTTCATATTCATATATTCATAGAGATGTATTTGACGTTAATAGAATTCATAGAGACTTGAACTAGTATATTGTTTATAAAACAGCCACTAGCAGTAGCATCAATCATGGTAGAAAGAATGAAAGGATATTCACTCTACCATACAAATAGAAATAGGCAGACAAGCAAAGAGTAAAGAGTTGCAATAGCATCTCAGAATAGAGGATGCTTACTTCCACTGCATCGTAGGTTCCTGCTAAATTTACAGACCTAGTGCATTAGATCTCCATAGTATTGAACGTATATTCCCTATTCTTGGCTTCTTGAGTCTTCTTGGTTTCTGAAGAACAGGACACTGACTGTGTGATGAATAGCAGGAGTTAAATGTGTCAGAGCTACATTAAGGAAATTTGTTATTAAGTCAGTTTCTAGAATAGGAAAAGGGTAAAAAGTTGGAAGGAATACCTATTTAAATCAATCCATCTTTTAGTGCTCCCAATGAAGGTAACCCAGAATTAGGCAAGCAAAACTGGCTCGTTCTATGTAGATTTCAAGGTTAGGCTGAGAATATTGGTCAAATAATGCTCAACATTCCTCTTCTCTAGGATACTTGTGGCATTGGCTGATAATGTCAAATGTGACTTGTGAGTCTTCATATTCTCATAAAACATTGATGGACTGGAAAAACAAACACCCATAATTTAATTGTGAATATCTAGCAAGCATTGAACCCAGGCCAGAGGTTCACTCATAAAACATTGATACTGGACTGCACACTGGAATAAAATCGGTGGCATAAAACAAAGTAACAAAAAAATGGCTAACAAATATTATAAATCAATAATAAGTCATGACAGGTCAAAAAATTTAACTTCATTAAGTCTATAATAGTGTACTTAAAGAAATACTCTAAGCACTATAACCACTAAAGCAAACTGTATTGGTTATAGTGCCAGAAGTTCCCTTAAACACTATTAGATTAAATAGTCAAACTGTTCACTGGGCACCAGTCACAGCACCCTGGAGAGTATTTCTAGTATGAGCTCTCATTTGCTTCCCCGAGCGAAGTCCTGGGATGCATGGTCAATCTATGTACATCAGTGTATGTGTCTGTGTATGTTTATATCTCTGTGTTTCAGTGTGTGTGTGTATCTGTGTGCGTTTGTGTCAATGTGTATGTATCTTTTGGTGTATCTGTGTGTGTCTGTGTTTACTTGTATCTGTGTGTGGCAATCGGCCACACTGGCATTGTAACACTGTTTGTAAATTTAAGTGTGTGGCAATGTCCATATGCATGTATGTGTGTGTGGCAGTCATGGCTGGTGCAAGGATTTTTTGCTACACAGGCATAGATTCATTTTGCAGTCACCCCCACCCCTGTTCCTCCCCAACAAATGCATCTTGACCTGTGTGTTGCTTAATTGCAGTTTTGATACTCTTTTGAATGTCTTACTCACTTTAGTGTATCTTATCCCCCTTTTGTATTGCACTCCATTTAGGATATCCTATTCCCTATTTTTCCTTTGTGTGCCTCTTATAACCCCCTTTGTGTGTCTTAGTTCTCTCCAGACCCTTTGTATGTCTCTTACTTCTCTTTAGTCCCTTTGTATGTCTCTTTCTACCTTTGTGTGTTTCTTTCTCCTCCCAGCCAAATGTGTGTCCCTTTCCCTCCTCCAGCCCTTTTGTGCATCTCTTTCTCCCCTTCCCCACCCCCACTAAGTCTCTTTCTCCCCAAGCCCCATTTTGTGTATCTCTTTCTCCCCTCGCCCATTCCCTCTATGTCTCTTTTTCCCCCTCAGGCACCCCTTTGTGTGTCTCTTCCCCAGCACCTTGTCGCTTTTTTCCCATAGCCCCTCTGTATCTCTTTGTCCCCCCCATCCCATGTATGTCTCTTTTATCCCATTCCCAGGCTCTGACTGTCTGTTTGGCCCCTTCCCCAGCTCCTCTGTGTCACTTTGCCTCACTAGCACATCTGTGTGTCTCTTTTTCTCCCCAGCCACTTTTGTGTGTGTCTTTTTCCCCTTTCCAGACCCTCTTTCTGTCTCTTTCCCTCAGTCCCTCTATGTCTCGTTGTGTCCCCCAGCCCCTTCATTCCATGTGTCTCATTTCTCCCAGTACCCCATGTGTCTCATTTCCTACCCCATGTGTCTCATTTCCTTCCCCCAGCCCCTCATGTGTCTCATTTCCTACCCCAATGTGTCTCAACTCCTCATTCCCCCCATTTGTCTCATTACCTCCCCACCTTGTATCTCACTCACCCAGCCCCCCAGGTGTTTAATTTCCTTCCCCCATGTTTCTCTTTCCCGCAGTGCCCCTATGTTTCTCATTCCCTCACCATCATATGTTTTATTCACCAAGCCCCCATGTGTCTCATTCCCTCAGCCCCCCATGTGTCTCATTCCCTCTTCATGTGTCTTATTCTCCAAGCCCCCCTTGTGTCTCATTTCCTCCCCACCACGTGTCTCATTCCCCCAGTCCCCAATCCCCTGTGTTTCATTATACATTGGCTCTGCCACGCTACATGCTGTGGCTGGCTGAAAGGGAGGACTGTGCTGTGCGCTCCCCTACTGCCGGTCAGATGGATCTTGGAAGCTCAGGTTTCGGCCATTTTTTTTTTTTTTTTTAAAAAGAACCAGTTGCACCCAATGTGGTTTTTGTTGTATCTATGCATTTTCATACATGTTAGGACTGTATTATTATTATTATTATTATTATTGCCATTTATATAGCGCCAACAGATTCCGTAGCGCTTTACAATATTTTGAGAGGGGGGATGTAACAATAAATAAGACAATTACAAGAAAACTTACAGGAATAATAGGTTGAAGAGGACCCTGCTCAAATGAGCTTACAGTCTATAGGAGGTGGGGTATTAGAAACATTAGGATAGGAAATATCAAGTAGGAGTGAAGCAGAGCTGGAGGAGAGAGCAAAGCACTATCCCATAGGAGAGCAAGAGACAGGTATGTAAGGGAGAGATTACTCTGGGAGGCCATACGCTTTCCTGAAGAGATGGGTTTTAAGGCCCTTCTTAAATGATTGAAGACTAGGGGAGAGTCTGATGGCGGTAGGCAAGTTATTCCATAGGAGAGGAGCCGCCCGTGAGAGGTCCTGCAAGCGCGAGTTGGCCGTACGGGTGCGAGCAGCGGTCAGGAGGTGGTCGCGGGCAGAGCGGAGGGTACAAGGAGGGGCATACCTCTGGATCAGTGAAGAGATATAAGAGGGGCTGGAATTGTTCAGTGCTTTAAATGTATGGGTTAGCATTTTGAATTGACTCCTATAGGATACAGGGAGCCAATGTAAGGACTGGCAGAGGGGCGAGGTGTGAGAGGACCGACTGGATAGGAAAATCAGTCTAGCTGCAGCATTCATTACAGACTGTAGCGGGGCAGTACGGCTTTTGGGGAGACCAATCAGGAGAGGGTTACAGTAATCCATGCGGGAAATTACTAGAGCATGGACAAGCTCCTTGGTAGCATCTTGCGTAAGAAAGGGGCGGATGCGGGCTATGTTTTTGAGTTGGAACCTACAGGACTTGGCAACAAACTGGATGTGAGACTCAAAGGTGAGACCAGAGTCAAGTATGACGCCAAGACAGCGCGCTTGTAGGGATGGACTTATGTGGATATCACTGACTTGAAGGGAGAGTGAGAGAGGAGGATCAGTATTAGGAGGAGGAAAGACAAGGAGTTCAGTTTTAGAGAGGTTAAGTTTGAGAAAGCGTGACGACATCCAGTCAGAGATGGAAGAGAGGCAAGCAGTGACACGTTGCAGGACGGCCGGGGAGAGGTCCGGTGAGGAGAGGTATATCTGAGTGTCATCAGCGTACAGGTGGTAGTTGAATCCAAAAGAGGCAATAAGTTTTCCAAGAGAGGCAGTATAAAGAGAAAATAGAAGGGGACCAAGGACAGAGCCTTGGGGAACTCCAACCGAGACAGGGCGAGGGGAGGAGGTATCCTTGGAAAAGGAGACACTAAATGAGCGTTGGGAGAGATAGGATGAAAACCAAGAGAGGACAGAGTCACAGAGACCGAGTGATTGAAGAGTTTGAAGGAGGAGAGCATGATCAACTGTGTCAAAGGCAGCAGAGAGGTCATAAACATAAATATAAAACTACAAGTTTAGGAAGGATTTTAGGGCTTAGATAATCTATTCTCCTAGGTGATAAGAACTCAAAATACTTAGCATAACAAGCCAATGCATTGATGTGGGCTGCAGACACATAATTAAGAATAAGTTAAAGTCAGATAAACTGAAATCAGAAAAAAATGTTAATCAAGCTAAAGTCAAAACAGCAAACAGTGATACAATCACACACTCTTAATGATATAAAGATCACAAAAGGGCAATTGGATGTGTGAAATTTAGGGTTACATAGGCACTTTTCAGGCTAGGCCAATCTGTAATTAATAAAGTTATGGAATCTATAATGCAATTTTCTTGTAGACCCACAAGGTAATTCACTAAACACTGAAATTTATCTAGGTGGACAAAATCCAGTTAAAATGTCCAAATTCCGACTGGAATGGCAATTCTGATATTTACTTAAGTCAAATCTTGCTGGAATTCGGCCAACCAAACAAGATTAAAATAAGTTGATTTTGCATCCTAACCATATGCAAAATATAGTATCATACTAAATATTCGTAAATAACTGAATTTGGGAACGTATGCATATGGCAAAATGTAGTTCGCAGTACTATTTGCTTGCTTAAAAAATCTTTTGCAGTGCAAGGGTTAACCAGGTAAAAAAAAAATATGGGGACAATATGATTGGGAAGTCCTCTCTCCCCCATTTTTTAAATTTAATAGCCTGCACCAGCTGCTATTAAATAGTCCACATATAATTATTAAATTTTAAGTCCTCCACCCAATACACAGGAGCGAGATGGGCTCATCCCCACATACCCCATTGACTGCCCAGTTGCTTATTTCATTTTTTTTTCAATTTGGCCACATAGTTAAGCATTGCACCCCTGAGGGTTACTTAACTATATTTAATAGTTAGACTTTTTTTTTTTTTTTTAAATCCACACCGAGATTTGAAACATCCAGGTTTAGATTTTAACAATCAGAGTCCAGATTTCAGCCGCATGGCAGTGTCTGTCTGGATAAAATCTGGACGATATATAGGTTCATTTGGAGCCTTGACTACAAAATACAGATAATACTAAATAACACAAACAACATTGGATATTGCACCAAATTATTTTGTCCATCTGATATTGAGCCATTCAGAGTTTAGTGGATTACTATGTCAATATATTTTTTAGCCACCAGATGGTGCCCATTTACAACTGAGAAGTGCGTAGCTCGAGCAGGCATCCTCTGATGCCGTGATAAAGAGTTTGTTCTCTAATAATAATAACAACCATTATAGTGAGAATTGCTGGAAATTTTAAATCCACTTTGAATTCCTTGCATTTCTCTCTTTAGTGAATAAACCTGGCTGTGTTAGTGTAAGCTACATGTGAGATGAATTAGTTAGTGTGAGACCTGTATGTGTGAGATAAGTGTATGTATTAATAAGAGCTCAGTACAGGACATGAGTCATCCACATGTTTGTTTAGATGGGCTCAGTATGCACTATATAGTACAAGTCCACTAAAAAATGTAGAATGCAATTTAGAACGCAATATATAAAGGGATGATAAAATATATTATACACAATTGTTATACACAAACTAGAATTGTAACCTGTGATGTTTCTATACAGTGTACTATCCTTAAGAAAATGTATATATATATATATATATATATAATATAAATCCTCACAATGACCGCACTCCAAGGCCTTGATTCAAAGTATAAAACTTAACTTTTAATTCATACTGCTAAAAAACAGATTGATGTTTCAGCTCCCATCTGGAGCTTTCATTAGGATGGCAAACATATACAAGTGACAAAAAGATCAATATATAATATGTGTCAGGATAACAAAATCATGTACTTACCCCCAACATGTGTGTGGAGAGATGCTGACCGGACTCTGGAGCACACGTGGTCATGAGGATCGGGCCCTCAACTACCGAAAGGGTACTGGATGCGAACCAACTGCGTTCCACACTGTTGCCATGGCAGCAGCTGGAGCACACACCGCTGCCCAGTCCTCACGAAGTGACTGCCGGAGCAATCATCCCTGGCTAGCCGAAGACAGATATGGCCAGGGATAGGTAAATATTCAGATCCTGTCTGAAATGCACTCACAGTTTGTTGAGGAAAACTGTGCCTTGGGGTACCTCCCCTGGTATAGGCTGGTGGGCCAACACCTTCTTTAGTTTCCTCCCGGTGCAGGATTGGTCCGCAATAAATTTCAGAGAGTCAAAATATTCAGCTCCGTGAAAGATTTATTTAGTACAAAAATAATGAATAAAAACAATATAAAATGGTTGTCCGACGCGTTTCTTCCACTTTATGTGGACTTCCTCAGGGACAAAATTAATAATACAATTAAATCTCGACATAATGCTGCTCCCACCTAACTATCCTCCCTAATACACAAGTATGTCTCGTCTAGGCCCTTATGCTCTGCTGAAGACTTACGTCTATCTTCTGTCCATACTCCCACCTCTTATGCTCGCCTTCAAGACTTCTCGAGGGCTGCACCGTTCCTGTGGAACTCACTTCCCTCCTCCATTAGATGCTCACCCAGTCTCCACTCCTTCAAAAAATCATTAAAAACCCACTTCTTCATAAAAGCGCATCAATTAAACTGTTAATAGCTCCTGACTGATTCTTCTCTTGCAACTGTCATTAGTCTAACACTATCCTTACCTTTTATATCACTTTACCCCACTCCCTCTAGCATATAAGCTCATTTAGCAGGGCCCTCAACCCCGCTGTTTCTGTGTGTCCAACTTGTCTGGTTAAAACTACATGGGGGGCGGGGCCTGACCGCTAAGCCGAGAGGTCGCAGAAAAGAGGTGCTCCAGCGATACGGGCAAATCTTCGGTGCTACGAGCCCACACAGTACCTCAATCACCTCAAACATACACTTAATGGAACAGAGACACCAAGAGCTGCCTGGGGATACCAGACATGTGGCACAATAACCGGGATCCACCGAAATGCTCCTCGAGGCCTACCAGCATAATCGGCGCGGGGGAGACGGCCGCTCCCCTGTCGCCTACAACAACTTTAATCCTGACAGAAGGCCCTCGTCCCCCCCTATGGACCGGTGGGTGTCATACCGGTCCCAGGTGGGCCCCCCTGGAGGCTGGGGCGGCAGACCCAACAGAGGCAAGCCTACTCCAATATGGCAGAGAATACTGGCGGGCTACACAAGACCACACAGGAGACAGACATCCTGGTGCGGCTAGAGGCCACGTTTGCAGCGTTCTGTGAGAAACTATATGACCGACTGAGCACTACACACGCCTCGGGCACTACATCGCCTATCACACCACCTTACTGCTCCTGTCCGACCGGCTCGCCCGCCCAGATTAAGTGCGCCGAAAACGACATCCTCACCCACCGACAGGGACACCCAAGCGGAGACGACCACCAGCGGCTACTACCCTGCACAAGACAAAGCCAGCCTCACCCACGCATGCAACCAAAGAGCAGCGACATAAGAGATTCGGCACAAACCTAATCCCCTACCCGAGCAGGGACCGAACAACACCGGCAAACATCCCGGAGAGACCCGACAGCTGCCAACAACCAAGCAGGTGGAGGAGCACGTCTATGGGACACATGGAACATACAGTTGAGAAGGGTGAGACTCCTGACTGGATAGACACCCCTGAAGGCATAGGTTAAAGAGGACTCCCTGGGACATGAGGCCTGGGACACACAGCCTCCCGTAACGCCACATGATGACTGTGAGCAGGTCACCTCTGGAATCTATCTCCCTTTATTGACCCATCGACAAGGCAAGCTGAAGGAAAAACATGGGAATTGACGCTTGTTATGTGTACCTAAGCACAGTTTTGGCAAATAGGGTCGTTAGGGGGTCCCAGGATTCTATACTCTTCAAGTGGTTTATCTTGTTCAATTACTTTTTCATGTGGTTGTATGCATGGGAAATTATTATTATTTGTTACCAATATATGGCTGCAGGCTCAACACGGTAATGTTCTTTACATGTCAAGCCTGTTTTTTCCCGCTATACGCAATATGTTGCTGCTCACCAGTGCCTAGGGCTGGCCCACCTGCCTCGCTAACTAGTTCTCCATACTAAGCATCTTATTCCCTATCGTTGTTATCTCATATTTCCTAATTACTAAATACAATCGCTGCCAGAGAATAGACCGCTCCTATAAGTTAGATAAACTTGGTAAGCTAAATCTCTAGGCACGGTGTAATGCGTGTTTTCATAGTTTCTTATACCATAAAAATTGTGCAGAACAACTGACATGTACAGTAAGCTACCTGATGACAAATCAAAATGTTATACTTGAACATGCCCTGTCTATATGTGAAACTAACAATGCACAAAAATTTTTTTTTAAAAAATGAGGGTCCAATGCTGTATACGTGACATAAACTATGCACTGATTCACCGCTTGTTTTACATTAGAGCAATACCACTTACTCTAAGAGCATATGTTTGTTTTCTCCTTTTGTTTTTCCTCATAGTATCTCACTAGAAATGTACCAGATCCCTCATATATGTTCTTTTACTTTTCAAAAATCGTGCAGTAATATTAACATGCCCTGTAACTGATCTGATGTGTCTTTGGAATGCTTGAAAATGCTGTTGGGGCATTGCATGCCTGATTGTACTATTATGCACGCAAAAAAAAAATAATAATAAAAAAAATAAAAAATACATGTTTGTTCGTCCACCCACTGTAAAGCGCTGCAGAATTTGTTGGCGCTGTAGGGAAAAAAAGTATTTGATCCACTGCTGATTTTGACAAAGAAATGATCAGTCTTTAATTTTAATGGTAGGTGTATTTTAACAGTGAGTGACAGAATAAAAAAAAAAATCCAGAAAAACACATGTCAAAAAAAGTTATAAATTGATTTGCATGTCAATGAGTGAAATAAGTATTAGATCCCCTATCAATCAGCAAGATTTCTCTTAAAGGGAGTGCTCCTAATCTCAGCTTGTTACCTGTATAAAAGACACCTGTCCACAGAAGCAATCAATCAGATTCCAAACTCTCCACCATGGCCAAGACCAAAGAGCTTTGCAAGGACATCAGGGACAAGATTGTAGACGTGCACAAGGCTGGAATGGATTACAAGACCATCGCCAAGCAGGTTGGTGAGAAAGTAACAACAGTTGGTGCGATTATTCGCAAATGGAAGAAACCCCAAACAACTGTCAGTTCCCCTCGGTTTGGTGCTTCGTGCAAGATCTCACCTCATGGAGTTTCAATGATCATGAGAACAGTGAGGAATCAGCACAGAACTACATGGGAGGATCCTGTTAATAATCTCAGCGCAGCTGGGACCATTGTCACCAAGAAAACAATTGGTAACACACTACACCGCGAAGGACTGATATGCTGGAGTGCCCTCAAGGTCCCCCTTCTTAAGAAAGCACATGTACAGGCCCATCTGAAGTTTTCCAATGAACATCTGAATGATTCAGAGAACTGGGTGAAAGTGTTGTGGTCATATGAGACCAAAATTGAGCTCTTTGGCATCAACTTAACTGTGTTTGGAGGAGGAGGAATGCTGCCTATGAACCCCAAGAACACCATCCTCACCATCAAGCATGGAGGTGTAAACATTATGCTTTGGGGGTGTTTTTCTGCTAGGGGGAAAGGACAACTGCACCGCATCAAAGGGACGATGGACAGGGCCATGTATCGTCAAATCTTGGGTGAGAACCTCCTTCCCTTAGCCAGGGCATTATAAATGGGCCATGGATGGGTATTCCAGCATGACAATAACCCAAAACACACAACCGTGGCAAAAAAGGAGTGGCCCAAGAAGAAGCACATTAAGGTCCTATAGTGGCCTAGTCAGTCTCCAGACTTTATTCCCATAGAAAATCTGTGCAGGGAGCTGAAGTTTGGAATTGCTTAATGACTTGGAGGGGATCTGCAAAGAGGAGTGGGACAAAATCCCTCCTGAGATATGTGCAGAAACGTCTGAACTCTGTTATTGCCAACAAGGGTTTTACCACCAAGTGCTAAGTCGAAGTGGTCAAATACTTATTTCACTCATTGACATGCAAATCAATTTATAACTTTTTTGAGATGCGTTTTTCTGGATTTTTTTTTGTTATTCTTTTTCTCACTGTTAAAATACACCTACCATTAAAATTATAGACTGATCATTTCTTTGTCAGTGGGAAAACTGTGTAACTGTGGTCACAAAATTACGCAACTCAAGGTCTGGGCCCCAGGCCCTGACGATGAGTATGCCCATAAGGCCCACCCATGAGTCCACCTATATGTTCCAGTCATGAATTTGCTCACAGGGAGTGGAGTGTGTAGGGGATGTGTTATTGTAGAGGATCTAATGTGTGTGCTTATGGAATGTAGTGTATAGGGATACCAGTTTGTGTAGGTGGTGCAGTGTGTTTGTGAGTAGTGGAAGCAGTGTGTGTTTGTGTATAAGGGATGTATTGTGTGTTTCTGGTTGTGTATAAGGGATGCATTGTGTGAATCTGTGTTTGTATGCATAAGGGATGAAAGGTGTGTGTCTGTAAGTGTGTGCATTGAGTGTGTGTAAGAAATGCATTGTGTTTCTGTGTATATGTAAGAGAAGCAGTGTGTGTGTTTGCATGTTTGTGTAAGGAATGCATTGTGTGTTTCTGTGTATGTGTGAAAAGGATACATTGTCTTTGTGTGTAAGGGTTGCATTGTGAGTGTAATGGAGGCATTGTGTGTTTCTCTGTGTGTAAGGGAAGCACGTTGTGTTTGTGTGTGTAGGGATGCATTGTGTGTTTCTGTGTATGTATAGACATGCATTGTGTGTGTGTGTGTGTGCTATTTATTTTATGAAAAAAGCAACTATATAGAGGCAGTGTAAATAAGTATAAATTCAGGCCTCAAATTAATTTATATCACCAAATACCAGCCAATTATTATGCCAGACCAAATTTTAGCAGCCAAACATGATAAACAGGTTGGCAATTAGAAAAAAAAATGCTAATAAATGTGCGTCAAAAGCAGATTTATCAGCCTTTTTAATGACCCTGTTAAACCCTGTCATTAAATAATAAATAATTTAAAAGCCCTATGGGGGTCAATATAAAGCCACACTGTATAAAGGAGGCTTTAAATCTCTCTTGTACTCCCACTCTATGCTGCGGGTATGGGCATGTATGTTAAACAGTGGCCAGTGGCTGCTCAATGTAATTAACAAACAGTGTGGCTGCCCAGTTACTAAAATATCACAGGGGGAAACTGGTACCCCAGGGCCCTAGGCAGGGTGCAAGATTGGGGCTACCTCCTAAAGTCATGGGCTCTGCTTCTGTGAGTGGCGTGTGAGTGTTGTGCATGTGGAGGAGACTTAGAGTTGTATGAGGGGAAGAGGGGGTGGGCTGAGTGTGTATAGCAGATACTTGTGCATGTGCCTGAGAGAGTGTGTGTGTGCATTTGTGACTGAGTGTCTCTGGCATTGTGTACATGTGTATGAGTCTGTGTAATTTTTACTGAGTGTGTCTATGTGTCTGAGCTTCTGGCATTGTACATCCTTGTGTGTGCCTGTGTCTAAGATAGTATGTGTATGGAGTAGTTGCTTGTGTTGCGTGTAAGGGGGACTGCTTGTGGTGTTTGTGTATTGTGTTTATGGTGAGGCTGGGCTTTATATGTATGAGTTGACTGTGTATGATAATGTGCACCTGATCTCCAGGTGACTGTGATAGGGTGAGTGTGAAATCTTTAGGTGTGAGTGTGAGTGTTGGGGAGCACTGAGTGTGACTGAGTTAGGGGATGAGTGTGACACAGTTAGGGAGTGGGTGTGACAGGACAGGGGTGTTAAGTGTGAAAAGATGGATGATAGATTCCTGTCGCCTTTTGGTAATCATGCTCTGACCCCTGTGCCAAAACCCTTGGGTGCTGTCTGTGGGCTTTAAATTAAATTTTGGAGGGAGGACAGATCACTCTCATGCCCTACCTATGACTAGTGGGTAGGGGCTCTAGTTAAAATAAATGGGGAGGAACGTAGTGTCCCATCAAGACCTCAAAGTGTGTTAACTTCTTACTGTCACATATTTACTAGTATATCAGGGAATATAATCAGAGCTGCTCAGTTATGTAAAAAGTATTCAGTCAAAAGCAAAAGTAGCTGTAGTAAGATGAAACTGCTAGTATGATGAAGAGGACCAAAAGACATATAAAAACCGGCTAATTAAATGTATGCCAATGGGATGAAGATAAAAATAGATAAATGGGGAATAAAATAGTCTGAATAGTGCCTCAATATGAGAAGAGGAATTAATAGAATTATGGATAAAACACATTACGCAATAAGTGAAATTGCAACTAATAAAAGGTATGAAAAAAAAAGGGTCTGTAACCTATAGTCTGTAACCTATAGACCCATTCCATTTCTGTTTTTCCTTTTTTTAGCATATATTTAATTAGCCGTTTTTTATATGTCTTTTGGTCCTCTTCCCTATCCTTATCTGAGCTGCTAAGGAGTGGGAACAGCTGACTATCGGCAGTTATGAGTCAGTCGCTCGCCACTCCTTCTATATGCACAGTGACCAGCAGGACTACTCTTCCCTGGGAGCTTTGCTCCCACCTGCCAGTCACATGTTGCTGGGGGCTGTGCTATGCGTACGAGTGAGCCGCCCATCACTCGCCGCTCGTTACAGCATACTACATTTCCCATGCGGCATTACCCCGATCACGTGACACTTTATTTATAGTTATATTTCGCTATTTAAGCCTCGTTTTCCAAATATAAATATATTATATGCTAAGCATAAGTCATGCCTATAAAACTGTAAAGTTTGAGAACTGTTTTAAATGTGTTTTAAACAAATGCTCCAATACTTGCTTGCAATTGGTGTAACCGTTTTTTGGCGCCAATTTTAACCACTGTGTATTCTTATAAATACTGTTCTATGCCAGGTATATTGTTCTATTACCATTTTTGATAAAGCCTTAAAGGTGAAACGCGTTAATGGTTTTAAATTGTGTATTTTAAAGCAATAAAAGTACTTTTTGGTTACCCTTTTTATATAGGACCAATCCTTTACTTATTTTATTGTATTTAAACACACTTTTATTATTATTCTTCCTGGCATTTTATTGTATCCTGTTTCAAGAAATCCATAGGTGGGGATAATTCCACCAGCGCTGTGGTAATAGAGCAGTATCTTCTGCTCTACCATTGTGAGTATATTTTATTTTATTTTTCCAATTTTATTTATTTTTACCACTGAGAGCACTATTGCTGTTTCTTATATTTTGTGGAGTAAGACGGAACCAAAGTCGGACGGAGGGACTCACTTTTCCAGGACATCCTTTAGTGGGGATCATACCACTTAGCGCCCTTCATCCCAGAGCTGGTCTTAGCTCCACCAAATGTGAGTGTACTATCCTCCATTTTATTTATTCTACCTTTGGAGCTACAATATTTCACCATTGGCAGTTTTTCGTGTCTTCTTATCTTCACATATACGGATCACCTGCAACCCGGACGGATCAACTCCCGAGGATTGTATACATACCCTATCCATATATCAGTGAGACGGTTTTATTGATTTTTATTGAACATTTTTATTTGATTTTTACTGAACACTTGGATGGACTCTGTTTTACTTACTTCTTTGATGGTGTTTTAATAGAGACCATAATACCCAGTTTCTTGCTGTTAATTTAATTTGGCCATTTGGTCTTATTTATATGGTACTATTCTCTGTTCAATAGCGCAGCCCTTAACTCCTCCTTTTTTTCTCTCATTTTATCAAGGGTCTTGAGGGATTCCCTTTTAGGGTTGCTGCTTACATCTCCATTACTAAGCAGACTCTTCCCCTTTGCGTTTATCAGGAATATGTGCCCAGTAAATGGAAGTGAATCTCAAAAGCCAGTATTTTCAATGTAAAACATTGGTTTTGGCTTTAAAATACGAAATTATAGGGGGCGTGTCCTGACCGCGCATGTGAACAAACGTGCAATACCGGAGCTCTCCCGGCCCACGGCAACAAACCGGCTATCACAGTGCAACGAACCGCACAAATCGTGTGAAACACAAACCACCCAACGGGTAAACATCCCGGCAAAACATGGCCGCGAAAAAACTTAAACAAAAAACGCTTAGAGAGGTCGCAAAGCACAGAGCCGAAAATCCAAGATGGCGCCGACGGACGCCACTCTCCCGCCCAAGACTCTGAGGCAGGAGACAGCCACTCTGAACATAACTGCCCTGCCACAAATTCGTCTATCAGGATAATTATGCAAGAACTCCAAGCCTCATTCAAAGCTGACCTCTTGCAAATGACTGCAGACATCAAAGCTGACATCCACAGCATGGGGGAACGCACTGCACGTTTGGAAGACAAGACTGAAGAATTAGTGGAGGCACATAACTCCATGGCAGAAGCTTACACTGTCTTGGAACACAAACTAAAATCACTGGTGGAAAAGGTAGCAGATCAGGAAACAGGAGCAGGAGGAACAACATCCGCATCAGGGGTATCCCTGAGACTGTTTCGCAACAAGACCTCCCCAGGTATGTCAAAGACCTGTTCAAAGCACTGATCTCCTCCCTGTCTGAATTTGATCTGATACTAGACAGAACACACCGACTGCCCAAGCCTAAACATCTCTCGCCTGACATTGCACGAGACACCATCACTAGAGTACATCACTTCACTGTCAAAGATAGACTCATGCAAGTGGCCAGAACTACCACCAAATGGCCTGAGACATACAACACAATCAAGCTATTCACTGATCTTTCCTCAGCAACTATGCTTAAACGGCGGACTTTTGCAACAGTCACAGAAGCACTCAGAACCGCGAACATCCCCTACAAGTGGGGCTTTCCTACAAAACTACTCGTCAAAAGAAACGGCATAGACAAACCCATAACAAATCCGGAAGACGGCAAAAGACTGCTACGGGAATGGAATATACCACTTCTTGTCAATGACCGCCAGAAAAAGCCAGCACTTGCACAAGCACCACAGAAGCTCGCTAAAGGATGGTCAAAAATGCCCGGGACATCGCAGGAAGCGAATCACGAAACGGCACTGACCTGAAGGATATATGAACTCACATCACGACACCATTTCCCCAATGGACGTGAAGTTCAGGTTTATTCTGTTTCTGGTTTATGTTTGGGTTTAACTGATGTTTGCTTTAAGACTCACTGAAAGGTTTGTTAAAAGACCGCAAACCAAGTTGCGGCGGTTGGGCACCACCCGGACGCACAATGCTCGGACCTGGACTATTGTAGATCTCAGAATAGGTGAGATCCTGATACTCCAATCCTGAGCAAACCACCCCCTTAGGCTCCAGTAGCCCCTATTTTCCGTTGCCTACGGCAATTGAATGTCACTAAGAAGTGACTTACGGAACACTGTATATAATTTTTCCCCTGTTCTCCCCCCTCCCCCCCCCCCCGAAAGAGTGTGTCTGATACCCGCAACATGCTTGCCATAATGGGCCACCCAGCGCCTAACATACCCAAGACTGAGGTGTCTGCTAATGCTGCCCGACCCCAACATGATAATAGGGCTGTTATAATAGTTAATATGCAGAATTCTATATCACAGCATACCACATGATGGTCAAATGGTACTTAAAATTATGTCACTGAATGCCAAAGGGCTTAACTCGCCCAACAAACGTCGACTAGCCATACAGGAAGCGAAAAGAAGTGGGGCCCAGGTAGCTTTTTTCCAAGAGACGCACTTCAAATGGCACTCCAAACCCAAATTTACCTCCAAATGGTACCCAATTGATTTCCATGCATGCTATTCCGCAAAGAAAAGAGGGGTCTCCACCTTGATCAGTAAAGACGTAGTGTTTTCGCTAATTAGGAAAATTGGTGATAAGAAAGGCCGATATTTAATTTTACAATGTTTGATGAATAATATGCCTTATACCTTAATCAATGTGTATAGCCCAAACGAAAACCAATATGAATTCATGCAAACAATTCTAGCATTGATGGACATGTACAAATACGGGGAGGTAATCATTGGAGGCGACACCAATTTTTTATTAGACAGCAAAATTGATTCCTCCTCCACCACACATGTTGCGAGTTGCACACTCAAACAGAGAACAACGCTGTTGAATAAAATAAGCTCTACCCTGACAGCGGCACACATGATAGACCCATGGCGCATGTTGCATCCCACAGAAATAGATTATACATGCTACACATCGGCACATAACTGCTACTCCCGTATAGACAGATTCCTCATCCCCACCCCTTTGCTACCCCAAATAGAAGAAACCACGATCGGGACAATGACATGGTCAGACCACGCACCCATCACACTCAGTATTACGGAATCATTCACCAACAAAGGGTCGGGTTCCTGGAGACTTAATTAATCCCTCCTTAAAGACCCATCTAGAGTCTCCCAGATAACAACAAATATGGCTAGCACACAAAGCGGTCATTAGAGGCAGCTTTATAAAGCATGCAAGCAGGGCTCGAGTCCTGCAGAAACGCGTGGGAACGGCGTTCCTGCACTTTTTCTAGTGCAGGAACGCCGTTCCCGTTTATGGTCCTGCAGGCACTCAGGGGGCGGCAAGAAATGCCGCCCCCAAATGTCCCCGTGTTCCCCCTGTCATGGGGGGCCCAAGAGGTGGCCTAATGGCCACCTGAAGGACCCCCCTGGCCGGCTCTTGTCTTGCTGTCAGACGCGGCGAGGGAGCTGTGTCCTCTCTGCTCCCTCTCGCCGCGCCGTTTGCTGACGCTGGGAGCCGGAATATGATGTAATTTCCGGCTCCCGGCATCAGCAGCCCACGCGGCGAGAGGGAGCAGAGAGGACACAGCTCCCTCGCCGCGTCTGACAGAGAGAAACAAGAGCCGGCCGCACTGAAGCCCCACTGGATCCCAGGGACAGGTCCACGCCAGCTCTCCAGGTAGGGAGGCTGGGTGGACATTTTTAAATTTAAAAAAATATATACAAATAATTTTTGTGTATGTGAGTGTGTATGTGTGTATGTGTCTGTGAGTGTATGTGTGTGTGTCTGTGTATGTGTCTGGGAGTGTGTCTGTGTGTATGTCTGTGAGTGTATGTGTGTATGTCTGTGAGTGTGTGTGTATGTGTGTGTGTCTGTGAGTGTATGTGTGTGTGTGTGTGTCTGGGAGTGTGTGTGTGTATGTGTGTGTCTCGGAGTGTGTGTGTGTGTCTGTGAGTGTATGTGTCTGTGAGTGTATGTGTCTGGGAGTGTGTGTCTGTGAGTGTATGTGTATGTGAGTGTATGTATGTATGTATGTGTGTGTGTCTGTGTGTGTGTCTGTGAGTCTGTGAGTCTGTGTGTGTGTCTGTGAGTGTGTGTGTGTCTGTGAGTCTGTGTGTGTGTGTGAGTCTGTGTGTGTGTCTGTGAGTGTGTGTGTGTGTGTGTCTGTGAGTGTATGTGTGCACCTGAGTGTGTGTGTACGTGTTTAAATATGCATGCAAGTTTTGTTTTTTTCTAGTGGTGGGGTGAGGGTGGAACTCGAGTGAGTTCCCACACTTTATTCCCCAGGACTTGACCCCTGCATGCAAGCTATGCCAACAAACAAAGAAAGGCGGAATATACCAAACTCCTAGGAGAAATCCAAACCCTAACACACTCTAACAAACATGACCCACACATTCCTACGAAAATGAGACTCTTAACTCTTCACAATAAACTCAAAAACATCGAGCTAGCCAAAACAACATACATGTATTTGAGTAGATGGAATAACGTGTATATTAATGAGGTGTTACACTCACCTATTCAAGAGCATGTACTTGCTCAAGTGTGATTAGCATTCAGTGGCGTTGGACCCCACTGTCGGGATATAGGTGTGGACAATTCCTCAATATGAAAGAGAAAATAGAAACCAAATATAGTGCTCACTGTATTCTTAAAAATGAGTCTGAAAAGTAGAAGGCGTACTCACATTTACATGAGCAGGAAATACTGCTCAATATGATGGCGTAGGTGGTATAATCCCCACCTAGGATTCTTTGGATGATTGTCTGCTTCAAAGTGACGAGTGACCAGGTTAAAAGGATATAAAATAATAAAATAGAATAAAAAGGTATATGGCAAATAAGTGGTAAAAAAGCCAATATTTCTTTAATAATACAGTAACAAAATATATATATAAAAATAGCCAAAGCGCGTTTCGCGTATATTTTTATATATATATATATTTTGTTACTGTATTATTAAAGGAATATTGACTTTTTTACCACTTATTTGCCATATACCTTTTTATTCAATTTTATTATTTTATATCCTTTTAACCTGGTCACTCATCACTTTGAAGCAGACAATCATCCAAAGAATCCTAGGTGGGGATTATACCACCTACGCCATCATATTGAGCAGTATTTCCTGCTCATGTAAATGTGAGTACGCCTTCTACTTTTCAGACTCATTTTTAAGAATACAGTGAGCACTATATTTGGTTTCTATTTTCTCTTTCATATTGAGGAATTGTCCACACCTATATCCCGACAGTGGGGGGCCAACGCCACTGAATGCTATTCACACTTGAGCAAGTACATGCTCATGAATAGGTGAGTGTAACACCTCATTAATATACACGTTATTCCATCTACTCAAACACAGTTTGCACTATTGGAGTCTTTCTGTTTTTTATTCGCATGGCCGCCATTGAGTCAAAAATCCCTAAGCCATAGAAGATCCAGCCTCTCATTGACTACACTATCAAGTCACCATTAGCCTATTGGAATCCACAAGAATCTCACTATATATTGGGACTATTATATACATCTATTTTTACTCTCTGTTTGTTCTCCTTATCACATGTGAGATAATTACTTATTTCTATATTTTTATATATTTTTATCTATTTATTGTAATATTTTCTGTACAGCGCGACCTATTACTGTGTTTTTTTTGCTATTTCTTTCCTGAGGACGTTGGAGGGAACCTCATACCCATAGGTTGCAGCTCTCTTCCTGTTTATTTCCCTCTAGATCACGCAGCGCTGATCCTAAACCCCTTTTTTTGTCTAAAACAACATACATGCTTAGGAAAAGCAAACACAATTTTTTTATGAGTGGCAACAAAGCTGGTGCCATTTTAGCATCACAACTAAAACAGAGGAATGTCGCCTCCAGGATTGCCTTCCTAAATGATTCCACTGGTAAGAAAATAACAAACCCCCAAGACATTGTCGACCACTTTGCCCAATATTACAGTGAATTATACAACCTCAAGCACGACCCTAAGACCACCACCCCATCCCCAGAAAAAATAGATGAATTCCTATCTGACCTAAACCTCCCCAAGCTCTCTGAGGAGGATATAACATCCCTGAAACTGCCATTCTCCCTTGACGAACTCACAGCGGCAATCTCACAACTACAAACACACAACTCCCGTGGGCCTGACGGTCTACCAAATGAATACTACAAAACCTTCTCACCAACCATAGCACCACTATTCCTACAGTTAGTTAACAAATGCGCCACAGATGGCGTACTACCACAATAAATGCTCATGGCACACATTTCCACGCTTCCCAAGCCAGGCAAACCTCCCACCCAATGTAAAAACTTCCGACCCATCTCCCTCCTCAATGGAGACGCTAAACTATACGCAAAAATGATCAGTAACCGCCTCGCACCCCTCCTGCACAAATTAATCCACAACGACCAATCTGGGTTCATAAGAGGTCGTCAGGGCTCCGATAACACTAGGAAGATCCTAAACATGCTATCCGCAATAGAGTCCAAAAAATCGACAGGCCTTCTCCTAGCTCTAGATGCAGAGAAGGCCTTCGACCGCCTGAACTGGACCTACATTACCAAAGTCTTATCACGGTTTAACTTTCCCACATCCACCATAGCTAGCGTCATGGCATTATACCAACACCCGGCAGCAAAAGTCTCACATGGAGGGTTCCTCTCCACGCCTTTCCCCATCACGAACGGGACCCGCCAAGGGTGCCCCCTATCGCCCCTCCTATATATCCTTGCCCTAGAACCCCTAGCACAAAAGATCCGATTACACCCTGAGATCCCAGGCATTCATATCCACAATAAGATGTACAGCCTAGCCTTGTTCGCAGACGACATCTTCATAGCACTGTCAGACCCGAAACGCTCCCTTGACCACCTACTAGATCTACTACAGCAATTTGGTACCATCTCCTATTATCGTCTAAACCAGGACAAGACCCAAGCCCTACCCTTAAACCTACCTAAGCCCCTCATGGAAACATTCCGTGCTTCGTACCAGTTTGACTGGAAATCGAATTCCATCACGGGTTAAAATAGCACCTACCATACTCGCTACCTCCCGATTGAACTACAAACCTCTCCTAACGTTATGTAAATCAGAAATGCACAAATGGCAACACACAAGACTTTCCTGGCTAGGCAAAGTTAACACGTACAAAATGATGATCCTCCCGCGTATCCTTTACATCTTCCGAATGATACCCCTAGGAATCACATCCCAATACTGTAAAGCTCTACAAAAACTATGTGGCTCCTTTATTTGGAGCAACAAAAGACACAGAATATCCTTGGCACTCCTACAGACAACGCCACGGCAGGGGGGTGTGGGACTACCTAACATTCAACAATATTACAGGGCGGCAATACTCTCAACTGGCATACTCCTCCATGCCAAACCTGGCACACTACAGTGGGTTGACATGGAAAGAGCACAATTCAAAGACACGACCCTGACTGACTACCCATGGACACCTAAGAAATTCAAAACTAAATGCACAGATCTATTCTCGACAACACAGCTAACACTCGCATTATGGGACGTTTACATGGACACCATAGGCCATAGGGATACCCTACATGCCAGATCACCAATCTCAGTCCTAAAGGAACTGGTACCTAATATCCCCCTCAAAGACAGGACCGAGGCTGGGATAACAGAGATATCACAACTACTAGATGTTGGGGGCATAATCCCTTTCCCAGACTTACAACTGCGGTAGAAAGTTCCAAACAGAGCAATTTTCTCTTTCCTACAATTGAAAAGTGTCATGCAGGCACATGCGCCACCAACACACAAAACACAAAACCCCGACAGAGTCATCTCACGTCTAGTCATAGACAGATGCTGGACATCACCCACAAGACCCAAAACACTCACACTATGCTACAAGGCATGGCAAGAGCTTACAACAGCCAAATCACACCCCTATAAAGCACACTGGGAAACAGACTGTGGGATGGTTCTGACTGACGAAGATTGGTTGCGGGCCCTTAACGACCTCTCCAAGTGGACCAAATGCTACACACACATCGAAGCCCACAGAAAGCTCCTTTACCACTGGTACATGACCCCACAGAGGCTCAACCGCATATATCCCAACACACCCCAGACTTGCTGGAGATGCCGCGCAGCTGTGGGAACGCTGGAGCACCTGTGGTGGTCATGCGGCGACATCCTACCCCTCTGGACCGCTGTAACCAAGACACTGGAACAGCTCAGCATCCCCAAGTTCCAACTATCCAAAACCTCATGCCTCTCGCTGATACTCCCAGATACCCTAACCCTAGGACAAAAGCAAATCACAGCCCTTACTATACTGGCAGCGAGAAACCTATTAGCACTACACTGGAAGTCAACAATCTGCCCGTCTTTAGCTCAACTCCAAACCAAACTCACCCAGTACAAAATTTACGAAAGAATGGTGATCACGTCTCCACGAAAGAAACTCGAGTTTGACAAGGTCTGGGAAGGCTGGGACGGGGTGTTGGACGAGGTAGATGAAACGGACAAGACTAGTGTGGGATGATAAGGGGAAATAAGCTAACATTATGGCTCCATGTGAGTGTTTCCTAGACCCAGTCTCAACTGAACTAAACTGAGGACGCAATACATACACAAGTGTCGACACACTCTGCCCATCCCCCCCCCCTCACCCCTACCTTCACCACCCGACCCAACTTTGCCTCCCCAATAACTTACGCCCAGTTCTTACCCATTATGGGGAATACCCACCGGCGTACCCATCTGATTAATGAATGAGGCTAATCTATGACACACCTCAAGCTTGACGCTGGGGAGCTCCCGGCTACAAAGGGTAACCACACATCCTAAGGGTGTCACTGCGAATATCCGATGACGCTGAGTAGGGCCTCCAGATATGCAAACTAAGCCTAAGAGGACACACCTCACCTAGCCGGTGTTCACACTTTTGAGACGCAGATGCAATACGGGCGACTGTATAAGACACACGTAACTACCTCACGCAGATAACCAACCTACTGTACCAACAAGAATGTATGTAACAATTTACATTGTTCAATTGACTACAAACCATCTTGTATACCTCTGTAACTTGTATTCTCCCATTAACCCATCCCCTTTTTCTCTTCTGTATCCCAACCTGCATACTGAAAATAATAAAATATAAATAGGAAAAAAAAAAATACGAAATGATATTTAACGGCTCCCAATAAAACAAAACAACATTAATGTAATTAATGCGAAAAGTAAATGGCCTATTGGGGGCCAAAAATGTTTAAAAATATACATGATCAGCTTTAATTTCACTGAGGCCATCAAATTAGTGTTAATGTAAAAGTAATAATAAAAAAGACACTAATGTTAATGAAAAGAAAAAAAACACAAAACACTGAAACATTCGGACAAACTCTGGAATAGTCAGTACTCCCAAGTTAAGAATTTGTCAGCACACTCACAAAATATGACTATACAGCTTTAATAGCTACTGTAGCCTTTAAGTACATTACTGTTATTAAAAGTAATGATATAGCCATAAAATAACTGTACCATAAAACAGTTTATTTTCACAGTCTGACTGTCAGTTCCTGGAAAGTGCACACCATGTACGCATTTGTGAATATGTTTTCTTAAGCTTAGAGATGATTTTAACTTTGGTAACTATGTTTTAATGTCACACAGACCACACAGTGTTTGTTTAGCGCTTACTCATATACATCTGTGGTTAATGGTGTCTTATTTGGTCCAACACTGTTTCACTTGTGCATTGCTGTATCATATTTACAGCAACAATAGGCCTACAATTGGATGTTTTTAACTCCAGTAGACAGATTTAAAAAATGAATCGTTGATCCTGTAGATCGTTCTTTACTTTGCATGGATTCCGATATCTGCTTTCTTTGCTTGTGCTGAGGTAGACTGCTTAGTGCACTGAAGCTCTACTACAAGAGCATTTAATGAGGTCCCCCAGGGTCGGACTGACTGAGCAGGAAGGAAAAGCAATGACGTGTGTTTCCAGAGCTAGAAAAAAAAGTTGGCTTGTGTGAATAGCAGATCATCTATGATAATTCACGGTCCTGCGACAGAGGAGGTAAGAACTGTTTGCTATTAATCCATTTGATTGTGAAATGCTGATGGTCTGTGCAGGAATTAAGATCATTTAAAGAATAAATTCCAGAGTTAAATTAAAGGATGATTATTTAATGCCATGTGTCTAACTGTACTACACATGCAATTGTCATTTATTTTATTCATAAATAGGCAAAGTATTATTTTTAATTTTAAATTTTTTTTTATTTATTCAGTAAAAAGCGAATTGTGGTGAACTGAAAAAAAAATCACACGTTTTAGGCCAAACTAACCGATAAATAATTTTGAACTCATTTAGTTTATCCATTTTTATTGCATTTGGACAGCAATCAAATAATTTATATTTTAATTATTAACTTTAAACAATTGTGTTATATCGGTATCAACTAAAAAAAAAAGTCTTGCATGGTTAGTAAGCCAGTGAAGTATTTGGGATCTGAGCAAATGCAGAAAAAAGTAGCAGATCGAGAAGACAATGAGATGAAGAAAATAATTTTTGAATGCACTATTTAAAACATAAAGCATATATGTGTGCCCATGGGAAAAGCAACGCATTAATTCAATAACTGTAACAGGGTATATGTAAATAAAACCTAAACACTGGGCTCCAAGGAAAAGTATTTAGTAATTTATCACATTGGCAACAAGTAACTTGAAAATCTTTTACTGGTGAACTGAAAAAGCTTAAATGGGTACTGACACTTTCTCTCGGAATTTACACTATCGAATAAAACACACACAATCACTGATAACTTCATGAGAGGCTCTGGTATATTTTAAATTTATATTAAAGATTGAACTGGAGCAAATTGCATAAGATTCCAGTTCAGTCAAGGCAACAACAAGGCAAACATTGCAAACAATGAGGAAAATATAAATTTTGTTTCATTTCTTCACTTTTTGAACATAGAGACACAGAGTTTCAGGAAGTAGATAAAGGATGATGTACATATTTGGTGAATATAGGGATAACAAATATGATACCAGTCCTGCTGTGTTCTGTGAAGAAATTAAATGTAATTATCTGTGTAATATAATGCAGGGGTTCCATTTTAACATGCTAAGTAATTGTTTTTTCTAAGGAATTTATAAAGATTGTAAGGTAAAATAAACTAGGTATGACAGGTATGACAGTTGGCTGTTGCACGAGTAATATGGTACCCAGTGAGTAACAAGGAACAATCTTCAACATTGTAGTATGAATAATTAACCATAATCCCTCTATCCTGTATCCGTTTTAGTGAAGGCTGATTTAGCATTGTGCTCAAACTATAAAGTTTAGTTATCATCACTAGAATAGAAAATAATCTTTAATCACATGCAGGAAGCCATCCGGTTTGCTAGCAGGGGTCTGGGCAACCAATAAACAACTGGGAACATCTATAATCTCCCGTACGATCAACAATCAGAGAAAAGCATGCCCATTTAACAGACAATAGATGTAATGAGAAACTATAGAAGGTCAACAAATTGAGGGTATGTCACAGATCTCTATAAAACAAACAGTGAAGCAATGAGCTTGAGGCTTAGGAAAGTTTAACCCTTTAAGGACCAAACTTCTGGAATAAAAGGGAACCATGACATGTCACACATGTCATGTGTCCGTAAGGGGTTAAATAGGTCATCCATTCAAAAACAAAATGTTAGAACATTGTAAGGATATCAGAGCCAGATTTGAGCAACACTATAGCATTAGTACAAATCTGTACAAAACTGCAATGGTTGAATGACAGGACTTCTGCACCTAGACCGCTTCATCTCAATGAATTGTCATGGGTGACTTTAGTGGCCCTTTAAGGTTGCCCAGGGACCTAGGCAGGAGAGTATGTGTAATGGAGGAGTGTTGTGGGTGTTGAGGGGACTCTGAGTGTGGCTCAGTGTGTGTAGTTTGTGTGGGGAATTAATTTTTTTGCCATTTTTATCTTTTCATGAGGGGATTGTTATCCCAAATGGTCCAGTGAAGGGCCCTCTGAGCTGGATCATTGGTGGTCCAATGTGGGGTGAGCTGGGGAGCATTTTGATCTGCCCCAGTATCGGGTGCTAATCACTTCAAGAGCTCCCTTGCGTTCCAGCACGCAGTTATTGTGGATTCCAAAGCTATTCAAAACTCTTTATAGTTGACATGCAGTCACTGCCTAAAGATATGGTAGAGTGTACCATAGTTGTTGGCTGCCACTCACATGCTGAATGTTACAAAATGTATCAGAAATAGTATTGGAAAAATTATTGTATCAAACTTGAAAATATGCACACATGATCCTCTTTACACGACCACTGGCATACCCTCACATCTACATTATCCCTGCCTGCCCTCCTTCTGTCCTCATTTCACATAAGACACTGTCATACCTTCCAGTATTTCAGATGGATGTACAGAGACACTTTAACTCTAGAGGTGTGATTGGGGGTGTGGCCAGGATGGGGTTGTTCTGGGAAATTTTAGGTGATACTAATAAAAATTTAATAAAAATGTATGCAAATTAAATATAACTTAGAACAAGAACAATGCATCTTATTTACACTGTCTGATTTCTTAACACATATATTGTAGTTTAACACAGTACTGTGAGTATTATTGCTGTTATTTACTCGGGCACATCAATAGCATGGAACTCCTAGAAAATAGGGTCATTAGGATAGAAAAGCAGGACAGAGGGATTTATGCCAAAAATAGGGACTGCCCCTCCTAAATAGGGATGATTTTGAGGTATTGTTGGTCATTATGAAATGGCTTGCACATTTAACAAAAGCAAGGGAAACTCAAACAATGGAAGTGATGATGAAAGCAAGGGTTCTGGGTAATTAGGCAAGTTTTAACTTTGCACACCACTCAGTATAGAGCTCTTCCTTGTTGATGCTCTTTTCCTATAAAGTGTAGTGGACACATATATACCACAATGCACTGGGACCACCATAATCAAATTTGTATTTGCTTCTAGATTTGAAAGCAGCTGCAAAGCTAAAGTTCTTTATCAGTTATACCTTGTAAAATAGCAAGTCATCATTGCATGTTGAATAACATGCATAAAGAGTTGGCTGTTTGAGGCTGCTTATACTGTATATTTGATTTCCAGTCACCACAGCTATTGGCAACTTCTAGCCAGGCTATAATTATTACAAATTTGCTTTGTCAGGGTAGTAGTTGGCGTTGCTGTAACAGCAATCAGGAAATTGTAGTAAATGGAATGTGGATTCATTTTGTGGTATGTTGCTACATGATTTTTTCAGTAGCAAGTTATGATTGTTAAAGTAATAGTTTGGGAGTATGCCAGAGAATCAATTGCGCATAACCTGATTACATTACAATTCAGCTGTTTGAATGACATTAAAGGTTTTAAAATATTTGGGATTTTATTCATCTTCACCTAACCTGGCATGGACCAAATATTGTGAAAATGGATGAAAATCAGTGCATATAATATACAATAAATAGGATTACTCCTAGAGCCTTGAAATGTGTTCTATGAATGGGTGCGACTGAGTGTTCTAAGTGAGAGAGTTCTGGATGCTGAATGGCTGTGTGTGGTGACTGAGTGTTGTGTGTGGATGTGGTATAGTGTTGTATGTCTGTGGGGGAACCTGAGCATACCTGTTTGTGATGGTTAAGTGTTAAATGTGGTGGTTATTTGTGGATGAATTGTTTTGTCGGTGTTGGGGGAGAATGTGGAGTGTGTGGAGAGGCCTTTTTGTTTCCATCTGGGTGTCATCTGTGGTAATGCAGTGGAGTGTATTCTGGACTGAATCCGGTGTGTCCAGTGGATGAGTATTGTGGTCTGCACCTCTCTCAGGTGAAGATCACTGTGACAGTAGTCACCATCACCTGGGGTTTCATATGGACATTTTATGTAGGGCCCAGGACTATTCTTATGTTTAAGTCACCCTGCATCCATTGTGGATTCAGGGTGTGTGTAATGTGGTTGTTTGGGGTTAAAGGTTATTGTGCTCTCCTATCTTGCTAATACTTGCAATCAAATAGGTGGATTTGGTTGTGGAGCCTGTACAATGCCACCTGTTGGTTGCAAGGATCTAGCCACAGCAATATGCACTACCTAAATAGCAAGGTTTGCTAATTTGCCTATTTGGGTAGACTTGCATTTTGCTAATTCTGCAGGCAGGAGAGATATTTTCTGTTAATTATTGTCTTCCCCGTCCCTTTATGAATATGTTATTATGCTATTATAATTTCCTGTATATTTTGTGACATGTTTTGGTCATTTGAATTTTATTATGTTTGTCACAGCAATCTAAATGTAATGATCATATGAGCTAGTCCCAAGAAAAATAAAGTTTAGCATGTTAGTTCCTTTTGGATTTGTGTCCTATGTAGATTTGAAGTGATAGAGTCTTTTGACCTGCTTGCTGGTTGCAGGATCCCTTTAGCCCTGGGATAAATCAGGAGAGCTAGGATTGAGAGCCAGAGTTGCATTTGTATTTACTATAAGCAGAGTTGCTGTGGAATAGGCAGAGGGGACGATACCTGCCTGGAAGAAGGGTTGCAGAGGAATAGGCAGAGAGTAAGATACAAGCCTGGAAGGAGAGTTGCTGCCTGGTCGGGTGTAAAAGCTCCAGGAAGACCCCAGGCAGAATGACTGGGGCAGAAGTGTTCCAGGATCCTTGCAAGTGGCTAGGAAGCAGACTTGGCGGAGCTACCCAGCCGGGGTACAGGGAGCTCCAGCACAATCACTTTAAGAGCTTCCTTGCGATATATGCTCAGACCACAACCTCCCTCAATTTAATGAGGGTGTACTAAGGCCAAGCAGAGAGATCTTTTCTTCTCTCTTGGTCATTCAGATAGCAGTTCCTCAGACATAGAGCCACAGACATGCTGCCTTATGGGTAAACTGGGTCTGTGTATAATGATAAATATTGTAATTTAATTTGATTTAGAGTACTCTGCTGGGATAGTCCAGATAACTGATCAAATAATGTAACTATATGTACACTAAAAACATTAAAAAGTATGGACCAATTAGTGAGACAGCAGCAAATGTCTATGTCAAACCTGAATTAAAGCCTAGTATAAAGGAAATTGCAGATTATAAGATTAAGATCTATTGGGCTTTCATTTGCATTAGAAATCAAGAGCATTAAATTAATCATGGGATATGCTACATTCCCCAAAGTCCTTAGGACTAATGAGAAATATAAGCTAATATTGCAAACTGAAAAAACGACACATTGGAGATTTTATCCAGACATTCTGCGTTAACGCAGCATCCACTACAACAGTCAGTGGCGGAACTACTGCCAGAGCAACCTCAACCTTGGGGTGATCGAATTGGCATTTCTGATCAGGGACCCAATCTGGTGCTATGACAAGGTCCATGTCAAATTGACAGTGCTGGGAGGAGGTGAGAACCAGTTGTTTCTTCCCTGCTTACAGCGAGGGAAAGCTTGCTGTAACAACATGCACCCAGCAGAAAGATCCACTGGACACCAGAAAAGCAACCATCCTGCAACCAAAAGGCATGTCTACAGCAGGCTGAATAAAAATTATGGAAATTATATGTATGAGTGTGTGTCAGTGTGCATGTGTATCTTTGTGTCAGTGTGTATTTGGACGTGCATATATGTTTATGCTTATCTGTGTTTGTCAGTATGTGTGTGTATCTGTGCTTGTGTATATGTGTCAGTATGTGCGTGTCACCATGTGTATATTTGTGCGTGTACGTGTATATGTGCGTGTCACAATGTGTGTATTTGTGTTTGTGTGGCAGTACGTGTGCATCTGTGTGTGTGGCAGTGTATGTGTGCATGCATCTGAGCGTTCCAACCTCAGCACGACGCACAAGAATGCCTCTGCATTCTAAACTCCAACACTACATGCAAATACACCACTGCTACATACAAATACCGTACAACAACCAACACTACATACAAATACCCTACCAACACTACATACAAATAACCTACAACAATCAAATGTCAACACTACGTACAAATGTACTAGTGCAATCAGATAGCAACACCACACACAAACACACTGTTACATTAAAACAAACACTACATACAAATACACACCTACATTCACATACATCCGTTCCATCAAAAACATGCTTACATTGAAACACACAAACACTGCTCACAAATACAGCCTTGTAAAGGTGGGCAAATGCTAGATGCCAGGGATGAAAAGCATTGTGGAAGTTGTATAACAGTTGAGGATCTACCTTTTGGCCTACTTGCACTACCGTGAGGCCTTACATTTTATTTGCATCATGGCCCTCTCTGTATTAGTTCCACCACTGAGAGCAGTAGACCCTAGAATGTTAATACCCTTTTCATTATAGATATAACTATAAAGATGTGTTAGGTTTAATGTGGTGGTAACTATAAGTCTGATATTTTAAAGTGGACATTTTAAAGTGAAACTATGGGGTAAAATTACCACCTATATTCTTCAATGCATTACATCGATAACGCATTTAACCCCTTAAGGACACATGACATGTGGGACATGTCATGATTCACTTTTATTCCAGAAGTTTGGTCCTTAAGGGGTTAAACAAGTGCAAAAAGTATTTTAATAAAATATACATAACTACAGTTTTCCTTGGTGCACGGTTTATTGGATCAACCTGTACCTGCAGACAGTCCCCTCCCACACAAGAAAGAAACAGTTATCTCATAAACCTGCATGTCAGAGGTTTGTGTAATAAGTAGCTTACTCTCAAGAGCAGTTCAACTCTTCAGTTAGGATGAGTGGAACTCCTCTGCTAACTGATAGAAAATAGCTACTCTTTTTTTTGTGCGGCTCTCATCAGTCACTTTTTGGACATGCAAGTTCCACAGCTGCTGGGAGGGCATGCAAGTTCCACAGCTGCATGCATTGCACTTGCTCCTCAGTAAAATGTGGATAACATTGATAGGATTATACACTAAAGTGAGAATTTGGAGTTAATTAAAAATTTAAGGTGAAATTATGCTTTCATTTTGGTACTTTGGCTTCTAATTTGAAGTTCACTTTGAATTTTCTGTGTGAGTAAGTCTTTCAATCTATTTTAGTGGGAGTATAGAGCACCCAGACCTTTGGTAGATGGTAATTTTACACTGCATTTTCTAGCTTGATATGGGTTTCTGTACCGTGTACAACATATTTTTAAAAAAAAGTACTTTATTATTAGAGGCTTCTATGGCTGGACATTTTAGCAGCTGATGAGAGTTGTCAGCGAAAGGTTAGGTGTCTTAGCAGGTAGTATTGCAAAGTGAACACCCTGGTAATTTTACTGGCTGGAGTAATTTCACTAATTTGGTAATTTCACTGGCTGGAGTTTTTTCTTCCATCCACTGCACTAAAGCTGGCATATATGACTTATGCCATTCCTAAATAAACTTCAGTTTGGAGATCTTGCAGTGTTACAATTGTGTTAAAACGTTTGCATATCCAGTTAAAACGTAACTGACCTTATAATAATCTGTTTTGTAATTTACATAAAAGTTATTTTTAATTTGGTCACTATTATTTTGCTATATTTGTTATATGGATTAAAGAAACACTTCACGCACAATATTTATTAGAGCCCACTGTAGTGCTTATGGTGCCAGAAGGACCCTGCTGCCATCCTTGAGTAATCTGGCTATTTTCTCATGCATTAGAATCCAGATGTCTCTATAGAGCTAAGCATTGACAATACAGGACCATGCCCAGTGGCTAAGAGCGCTCAACTGACTTTCACAGCCACTAAGCATGGCTTTGAATAGTTCAGCAGAAAGGAGAAGACTGTTAGCAGGGCAAAAGGCTGTAGCACCCAGCAAGACCCTGATAAGTTGTCAAAACATACTAAACCAGTATGACAATTTGTACTAGGTTGGTGTCAGGACACTCCTAGATTGCAAACAAGGGAGGGATCCAAACTATCATCACTTGTAGACCTTGGTGCACTGTACCTAGGTCTGGCAGACCCCAATTCCATATTGTTAAAACAATGTTGTCCAGGCACTCAGTCTTTATAAAGCAACAGATTTATTGGAAAAACACAGCAAATACAGCAACGTTTCAATCTCCAATGGGATCAAAGATCCCATTGACAAAGATCCCATTGGGGATCAAAATGTTGCTATAGTTCCATGTTTTTCCAATAACTCTGCAGCTTTATAAGGACACTCCTAGAGTCGTAACCACTACAGCTGTTGTGGCATTGGTGCTTGCAGTGTTCCTTTAAGTCTTTTAGTTATATAGTAGTCTAGGTTGAAAAAAAGACTAAAATCTATCAAGTCATGCATTTCTTAATTTCTCAAATTATTTATATTTTATTCATATTAAATTATGTTTCATAGCTAAATATTTGATCAACGAAAGCCCTGTTTTTCCTGAATAAAATTATATATAATAAGTGTGGGTGAACTTAATATGAAAGAGGTGAATTACGGTTGAACAGACATATAGTACAAATTCCAGGTTTTGTTTACGTTTTGTTTTGATCTCAAATTGTACAATTGGCACAGTCCTAAAGGGGTTAAGCCAGGTTTTGCCAGGTAATACATTAATGGCCCCTCTTGAACCTGGAATTTCTACAGGCTCTTGCTCCTAAGTAGAGGAAGTATATATAATATCTGATGAAAACATTAAAACTGTATGATTCATTCTGAATGTCAAATTGAATTTGCAGATTACCATTTTATTACATAATGGTCTATTTCAACAGAAATAGTGTTACTGTGTTAGAACAGTGAGTGTTAAGGTTTGTGTGGTATTTGCCTCATTTCTGTTTTGTCTGTTTGCTTAATATGATTCATTTGTAACATATGTTGTGCTTGGATACACGGTGACTATTTTTTGTTCATAATAAATGTTTCTTTATAGAGTTTTGGCTTTGTCTGGTCAAACTCATGTTGCCAAATATATTTATATAATAACACTGTGGTTTCATAGATATTTCTGCTAAATTGTGTTTTGTTTAGTTTTTTTTGTTGGGTAACCGAAGATTTATAAATTTTCTTGGTGGTAGCAGCTTTTATACTAGAATAGGTGTGGCTGGTGTTAAGAGGGATTATGCATCATTATTCTGGATCTACTGCAGGGAAATAGTGATTTTTCACCCGAGTGTGAGCAAGTTGTGTGTCTGTCTGGGAGTGGGGGTGTTTGGGACACCTACAACCCAGCAACGTATCTTACACGAGGCAAACAAACATTTGCCTTGGGCGGCACTTTGCACAGGGCGGCAAAAAAAGCCGCCCCAAACGCCCAGGCGGATGCCTTGTTTTCCTCGTGTCCTGGGGGGCTCAAGAGCTGGCCGGCTGGCCACTTTTGAGTCCCACCAAGGCGGGCAGCAGCTTCTATTGCAGCGGGCAGCGAGGGAGCATGCTCACCTGAGCTCTTCCTGCTCAGCTCCCTCGTGTGCCGCTTAATGAAGCTGGGAGCCGAAATATGATGTCACTCCAGCTCCCGGCAGCACGTGAGGGAGCAGAGCAGGAAGATTAAAGCTCTGTCACCACCTACTCTGCCTGTCCGCCCCTTGCCTGCCCGCGCAACAGCCCCACTGGACCGCAGGTAAGTAATCCACTCCAGCTCTCCCAGCGAGGCTAGGTGGATTTAAAGTAACATTTAAAAAAAATAATAATGTGTGAGTGTTTGGGGAAATGTGTGTCTGTGCTGTGAGTCAACGTGTGTCTGTCTGTGAGTAAGTGTGTGTGTGTCTGTGAGTAAGTGTGTGTGTGTCTGTCAGTGAGTGTGTGTGTCTATCAGTGAGTGTGCGCGTCTGTCAGTGTGTGCGCGTCTGTCAGTGTGTGCGCGTCTGTCAGTGTGTGCATGTCTGTCAGTGAGTGCGAGTCTGTCAGTGTGTGTCTGAGTAATAGTGTGTGTCTGTCAGAGTGTGTCAAATCAGTGAGTGTGTATGTTATTTTTTGTCAGTGTATGTGAGAGTGTGTGTCTGTCAGTGAGTGTGTTTGTCTGTCTGTCAGTGAAAGTGTGTGTTGGTTAAGCAGTATGTGTGCCAATGACTATCTTATAGTGATTGCATGTCAGTGAATGCATCAGTAAGAAAGTGTCTGTCAGACAAAGTGCGGCCTTGACAGGAAGGGGTGGGGAAAATTTAAATATGGGTGGGGGGTTGCCCCAGCACTGTCCTGCCTAGAGCAGCACAAATCCAAACTACACCACTGCTACAACCAATAGGTTAAAGGTACTTGCTACAGTGTTGAGAAAAAAAGATTCAGGGGTTTAATTAGTTGCCAGTTATACAGTATGTTCATTACAGTATGTGTGAATTTCTGTAGCCTTGTTAAATAAATGCACGTCATTCAACCACATCCCTCAGCTTCCTGATCTAGATTCCGATCACCTAAGATTTATGCTTCATCAGGTATTAAGGAAAGTTTTCTGTAAAGTTCAGTATAAGTGCAATGTCTTATAATTGTCCAGCAAGTCTTTAGTAATTTCACGACTTACATAGTGCTAAGTTTAATCTTTTAAAAATTGTAAAAATGTGTGACACATAAATAATCAAATAATTTGCGTGAGGAAATTTCCTTATTGTAGCTTTTTCCTTAAAGAGCAGTGATAGTAGAAAATTGAGTCCAAGTGAGTGCACTGTACATAATAATGACATAATATTTAGTATAAGCTTTGGGTCACAACTGACAATTAGTCTCTATGGTATTCCTACTTCTGTGCAGGGCACCCCTTCTTTCTCCCTTTTACAACTATAAAAACTCATAGTTACATACAGAGCCAAACTGATGTGCTCTTAACACCGTATCATGCTTATGTGTGAATTGGGCCTCTATACAAATTAAAATTATTATTATATTTAAGCACTAACATACAAAACTGTACAATGGGTGACAGACACATACTTAAATTCAACAAAAAAGATTCTTGTTTAGTAATGTCGCGAAAATAAAATTTTCCGTTCGCGAATGGCGAACGCGAACTTCCGCAAATGTTCGCGAACGGGCGAACCCAGCGAACCGCCATAGACTTCAATAGGCAGGCGAATTTTAAAACCCACACGGACTCTTTCTGGCCACAATAGTGATGGAAAAGTTGTTTCAAGGGGACTAACACCTGGACTGTGGCATGCCGGAGGGGGATCCAAGGCAAAACTCCCATGGAAAATTACATAGTTGATGCAGAGTCTGGTTTTAATCCATAAAGGGCATAAATCACCTAACATTCCTAAATGGTTTGGAATAACGTGCTTTAAAACATCAGGTATGATGTTGTATCGATCAGGTAGTGTAAGGATTACGCCCGCTTCACAGTGACAGACCAAACTCCCCGTTTAACGCACCGCAAACAACCGCAAATTCCCCATTTGCACAAGGTTGGATACAAAGCTAGCCATGTCCCGTTCCTTGTCCTCACTGATGTCATTGAAGGTCTCTTCCTCCACCCAGCCACGTACAACACCAAGTGTCCCCGAAAGGTGACAAAAAAGTTTTTTTTTTTTTTTTAAATGCAAGTTATTGTGACACCAGATATGAGTGGGGGCACTGGGACCACCTTAAAAATATTGGATATCGCTAAAAATCATGATCACTATATACTTTCTCTACAAACCTCTAAAACAAAACAAACTACTCATCCATCCGCTATACCACTTTATCCCACCTAGAACTAGTGCCCAGGTAAAATACTTGACTATTACTTACCCACACTCAGTCATGCCACACACATTTCACCACTACTCTCACTGAATCCCTATGACTACGGCTAAATTCATCTTCTACATCAGAACACTACTCCTAAGATTGGGTTGCATCCATGTCTCGGGTCTTTCATTTAGAATAGGGGCAGCTTCGGTCTCCTTCAACACTGACACTCCAGTGCATATTATTAAAAGATTGGGCAGATGGAAATCCTCAGTCTACAACCGATATATTCCTCACCCCGAGAAAGAAATGAGGAAAGCTTTTAAAAGTTTGTAAATTTGATAAAATAAGTGTGTTTTTCTTTAATACCTTTTCACCCTCTTTGCATGAACCCGATTTACATATATTACTAATATGTTTCTGAACATATATATTATATTATTTACTCACTCACTCACTCACTCGCTCTCTGGGCCGGCCTAAGACATCATGCTGCCTAGGTCCAACGATAAATGATTATGGGGGATAATGTATAATAAACACAGGTTACTGGCTATGGGAGGGATAATGTATAATAAACACAGGTTACTGGCTATGGGAGGATAATGTATAATAAACACAGGTTACTGGCTATGGGGGATAATGTATAATAAATACAGGTTACTGGCTATGGGGGGATAATGTATAATAAACACAGGTTACTGGCTATGGGAGGATAATGTATAATAAGCACAGGTTGCTGGCTATGGGGGGATAATGTATTATAAATAGTGATGTCCCGAACAATTCGCCGGGAACCGTTCCCCGGCGAACATAGCGTGTTCGTGGTCGCGAACACGCGCAATGTTCGGTCCGCCCCCTATTCGTCATCATTGAGTAAACTTTGACCCTGTACCTCACAATCAGCAGACACATTCCAGCCAATCAGCAGCAGACCCTCCCTCCCAGACCTTCCCACCTCCATGACGAATAGGGGGCAGACCGAACATTGCGCGTGTTCGCGACTGCGAACACGCTATGTTCGCCAGCGAACGGTTCCCGGCGAACTGTTCGGGACATCACTAATAATAAACACAGGTTACTGGCTATGGGGGGATAATGTATAATAAACACAGGTTACTGGCTATGGGAGGGATAATATATAATAAACACAGGTTACTGGCTTTGGGGGGGTAATGTATAATAAACACAGGTTACTGGCTATGGGAGGGATAATATATAATAAACACAGGTTACTGGCTTTGGGGGGGTAATGTATAATAAACACAGGTTACTGGCTATGGGAGGATAATGTATAATAAACACAGGTTACTGGCTATGGGGGGATAATGTATAATAAACACAAGTTACTGGCTATGGGGAGGATAATGTATAATAAACACAGGTTACTGGCTATGGGTGGATAATGTATAATAAACACAGGTTACTGGCTATGGGGAGGATAATGTATAATAAACACAGGCTACTGGCTATGGGGGAGATAAAGTATAATAAACACAGGTTACTGGCTATGGGAGGATAATGTATAATAAACACAGGTTACTGGCTATGGGAGGATAATGTATAATAAATAGTGATGTCCCGAACAGTTCGCCAGGAACCGTTCGCTGGCGAACATAGCGTGTTCGTGGTCGCGAATACGCACGATGTTCGGTCCGCCACCTATTCGTCATCATTGAGTAAACTTTGACCCTGTACCTCACAGTCGGCAGACACATTCCAGGCAATCAGCAGCAGACCCTCCCTCCCAGACCCTCCCACCTCCATGACGAATAGGGGGTGGACCGAACATTGTGTGATGGACATTAGAGAATGGACCCAACAAGGGTTTTGTTTCATGGGCAATACCAATGTGTCCCTCTTGGCTGAGAGGCGCTGTGCAGCACTCTTCCGCATTGATCCCAAACTGGGGCAAAAGAACTATCATTGGCCTGCTGTCCTCCTAAATCCAAGCCATATTTCCAGGCCCTCTGCTTTATACTGCCATGCAACGACTTAAGGCCCGCTTCCTCAGATGAAACCCCATATACAACCAGACAGTTCCGCTGACAGACAAGGTTCATCAAGAACTAGAATGGTGGCTCAATTGCATGCAAGCATTGAATGGTCGTGCCATCTTTGGCAGCCACCTGGACTTCATACTGGAGGCGGACGCCAGCCGTGGGAATAGGGAGCTACCGATGGAGGTGCATTCATGGGTGAAGAACCCAGGAACTCACAAACCCAGGAACTCACAAAGCCCATCAACTGCCTGGAATTATTGGCCGGATCCTTCACCATCCGCAGCCTGGCAAAGGGGTAATCCAATTGTTGTATTCTCCTTCGGATGTACAACATCTCTGCCGTACGTTACATCAACCACCTGGGAGGTACGCGCTCCCAGGCATTGAAAGGGTTAACAAAGAAAATTTTTGATTATTGCCTCTGTCGCAACATCATGATCAGGGCAGAACATTTTCTGGGGGGGTCAAACCTTACAGCGAATTGGTACTCCCGCCACTGGAGAGACGCCAGCTACTGCCAATGAAACCCTCAGATATTTGCAGTCCTGAATGACCGGAGGGGTCCACTCCTAGTGGACCTGTTTGCCTCACACAACATCCATCAACTAACAGAGTTTTACAGCTGGCTCCCAGACCTCTTCGAGAAAGGTAAGTCATACCCCACCATCAACGTCATCAGGTCCGCTATATCGGCAGTCCACGTACCTGTTTAAGGGAGGACAGTTGGTTAAGACACCTGATTTGTCGAGGAATCAAACTTGGGTGTCCTCCAGCTCCCAAATATCAACATCTGTGGGATGTGGATGTGGTGCTTCAGTTCCTGAGAGAGTGGCCATCTAACAAACTTCTATCCTTACGACAATTGACAGCCAAATTTAACTTTCTACTGTGTCTTGTTTCGACGAGTCTCGGATGTGCGTGCTTTCAGTGTGGATACTTTTACAGTCACTCCGGAGGGAGTCACGTTCCGTATTTCACAACTAACTAAATCGGATTTGCCATCGGACCTTTGTGTTGTAACGGCATTGCAGGCATATGTGAAGGCATATGTGAATTCCACACAACATCATTCCGACAACTGCTGGTTTCATATGTCAGTCCTCACGGTCTGGTTTTGGTCACCACTCTGTCCAGATGTTGGCCGGGATAGACCAGTCTTTCGTTGCCCACTTTGTTCGCGGAGCGAAAGCATCGTCTGCATATATGACAGGCGCGTCACTTTCGGATATCCTACAAGCGGCAGAGTGGTCACGCGAATCCAGGTTTTGGACATTCTATTTCCGTCAGTCATCTAACACCGCGTTTTCTCTTCTTACTAAGCGTTAAAATTGCCAAATATGAAGCCTCCTGTCATGTGGTAAAATTTAAGATTATACTAGTGTAGTGTACTAATAATCTTAATTTTAATAATGACAGGAGACGAGTATTCCCCCCCCCCCCGATTTTGTTGTTCTTCCCAACCCTGGTATAAGGTAAGTCACAGAGTCACAGGAGACTTGGGTTTGTAGTATATATTCATACGGTCAGTTCCGTATCACTATAACTAGTCTCTTTTCTTTCAGCTTAACCCGTCGTCCGCGCTGATGCAAGGAATTTGTTTCCCTTATCGTTTTCAAGGCTGAAGTTGGATTTTCGTACAAAATTACCCGTTTTGTTATGGACTTGTGATGTCGCATATGTCAAGAGGAAGTGCTTTGGATATGCTTTCCCTTATATACACTCTGTGTTCTGATTTCACCTGTTTTTTTCTTTGCTACTATGATGTTAGTAAAGAAAGTTAATGCAAAATACTCGCCTCCTGTCATTATTACAATTAAGATTATTAGTACACTACGTTAGTATAATCTTATTCGTTAGTATAATAATTATTCGTCGGACCTCTTTAGACACAGTAAAGGTATACATGTGAAAAACGTTGTGACAGGTCACAAAGTTCACTCTGCCTTATTACAATCCTGCTTCTTAATACGCATATAGCACAATGTATTTTTTGGTGGTCTGACTACAAACCAGTATGGATATATATTATATATATTCATATCTCCTATTTTAGTCTACCTTTTGCAAGTCATTTGTCAACACCTCGCTTTTTAGTTAAAAGACAGCTCAAAAGAAATCAATAGTGGTATATTATTATTCAGGAATGAGTGACTTCCCACACTAAAGCTATGTTTGGGGGCTTGCAAACAGAGTGTTTAGAATAAAATTTGTACGATTCTGTAGAGAATGTTCCACTCATTTTGTTAAAATGTTATTTTATACATATAGTGGTTGTGTTTCCTGTGGCTTTCTTAAATAGCTATTTTCAAAGAATAGAATAGCAGAAAAAACATAAAATGAGAGTGTATTACATATACAAGCTGACAGTTTCTTTTGATACTGGTATTTGTTCGATATTTCTGCGGGAAACAAATGTTGTTTTTCAGAAAGAGTCACTGATTACTATTTATTATGTAAAATAATAAAAATGGCATCTGGTGTAATGCCATGTGACATGGATTTTAATTTGAAAGAGACCATTAATTTGGCTTTTATTAAGGCTGAGTAAGTTCATGGTGGTGTTCCTGTGATAATGTGATAATCAGGATTTTATAAAACTTGTCTGCTTACTGGATGTACTTTTCTGTCCCTAGACAATGGCACAAGAATTATCACGAGCTAGAGACCATTAGGGAGAGAGACAAATTTATTTCTGTCTGCCTGCATATCGTAAACCAGTAAACAGGTGGAGATAGTTCTGGACTGTGCTGCAAGCTAGAATTATGGCTGTGGATTTTAATCTGAGCTTTCTGAAGGAACTGGAACGAGAGAAGGTGCTGGAGGTCCTGTATAGAGACCAATCGCTTCAAAAAGCAGAGGAAGAAAGGATACGGTAATGTAGATATTTCAATTTCATGTTTTTTTTGTTTTTTTATTTTAACAAACAGTATTATTTTTTTAGTCTTTATTACATAGTACATGCACAATCAAGTGAGTTCCACCATTCCAAGAATTAAACGTACATTTAAATAGCACTCAAAGATCATATTCATTGTTGGTTGCCATACAAGACATACAGTATGCAATCATCACATCTGGTATTTGGTGGAACTATATAAACCATTGTGGCTTTAAGTTTGAACAAAAATCCTACTTGGTTAATGAACTAGTAACATAAACAATAAAGTATACAGTAACATAATCATACCCTGGTTTGTTTGCTTTTTTATGCAAATACCATCTAAATAAAAGTTTGCATTATAATTCAATGTGATTCATGCATCATGAAATTCAGGCATTGTTAAGAAGACATTGTCTCCATTCTTTATCTGAAAATGTATTTGTCAAATTGGTCGCACAGCCCATCTAGCAGCAAGGAGATCTGTGATAATAATAGTGTAAATAAACTTGGTAACATATCGACACTGCCCTCCATGCATTAGGTGCTGATTTGACAAGTTTAGCTAAAGGACTCTCTGTAAGCTCGGGAGAGTGTGGAAGTGGATACATGTGTTGTATGGTGAGCTTGCAAGTTTTTGTAAAAATCTTGGCAGGAAGATTGTATTCCTGATGGAGATTTGTGAAGAAATTTGTCTGTTATTGATAAGTTGGCCTATGTATTGCAACCCTTTAGCATGCCACCCACTAATATCCAAACCTGGGATAATTAACTGAAAGGTAAGTATTGGAGCCAAGTCTGCCATAGTAGATAGCAATGAAATGTCACAACGAAGACTCTTCCAGCACTGGAAGCTATGTTTGGTTGTGGAAGGTATCAATGACATTTTTGAGGCTCTGTTAGAGGACCATAATAGATGAGCCAATCTGCAAAGGGACAATGCACTCTTCTATATCCACCCAGGCAAGTTGTCCACATTCAGAGCAGAACAATAGTAACTAGTCCAGAGGAGTCACTCAATAAAATTTGGAACGACAAGTTTTCTTGACCTATATAGCATAGCTAGAGGGATTCTTCCATGCTTATAAGCATGTATATATTTATTGAGTGATTGTTGCGGTCACCGGTCTAGTCAGGATTAAGGCCGTGTCTAGTCAGGATTAAGGACGGTCACGAATGGATGACCGCATTTAACACCAGAATGGGACATTACGAATACCTGGTTATGCCGTTTGGATTATGTAACGCTCTAGCGGTATTCCAGGATTTTATTAACGATGTCCTAAGAGAGTACCTTCACATGTTCGTTCTAGTGTACTTGGACTTGGACATTCTCATCTATTCCCCAGACCTAGAGACACATCACGAACATGTGAGAATTGTACTGAAAACCCTGTTACAGAACGGCCTTTACTGTAAACTGGAAAAATGCCAGTTTGACCAAACGGAGATACAATTCCTTGGATACGTTATATCTCCGTCTGGTTTCCAAATGGATCCCCGTAAACTGGAGGCAGTCTTACAGTGGCCATTACCCAAGGGCCTTAAAGCCACTCAACGCTTTATAGGTTTTGCGAATTACTACCGCAAATTCATAAAGGGTTTTTCCTCCGTGATTTCCCCTATAACCAATTTAACCAAAAAAGGAGCAAATTGTACATCTTGGCCCAAAGAAGCAAGAGAGGCATTTGAACTGTTAAAATCTTTATTTTCCTCAGCACCTGTCCTGACCCATCCTGATCCAACCAAACCATTTATCCTAGAGGTGGATGCATCAGAGACAGGAGTTGGAGCCATTCTGTCTCAAAGAGAAAGTCCTGATACACCTTTACATCCTTGTGGATTTTACTCTCGCAAACTCACACCTGCAGAGAAGAATTATGACATAGGGAATAGGGAACTTTTGGCCATTGTACTTGCCCTTAAGGAATGGAGGCATCTCTTGGAAGGTTCCAAAGAGCCACTTTTGATCTTTACTGATCATAAGAATTTGGCTTATATTGGGGACGCTAAGAGACTGTCCTCTCGTCAGGCTAGATGGTCATTGTTCCTCTCCCGATTCAATTTCATAATTACGTACAGGCCTGGTACTAAAAACACCAAGGCAGATGCACTTTCTAGGCAGTTTGAGACAGATGAAGCTCCGGAACAGGTGATATATCCTATTATACCTCCTGAATGCCTCATTGCCACTACAGTTACCGAAGTGTCTTCTCCACTCTTCTGTGCCATAATAGCAGATCAAACTCAGGCACCTGTGGGAAAACCTCCGGACAAACTGTATGTGTCACCTCAGTTTCGAAAGAAGGTACTAGATTTGTTCCATGACAACCTCACAGCAGGCCATCCTGGAGTCCATAAAACCCTCTCTGCCATCTCCCGGAGGTTTTGGTGGCCTGCTCTTAGAAACGATATCAAAGAATATGTTGGGGCATGTCAAATATGTGCCGTTTCTAAAGTTCCTCCTAGATCGCCTCCTGGACTCTTACAACCACTGCCCATACTCAGTGCTCCTTGGACCCACTTAGCCATGGATTTCATTGTGGATCTACCCAGTTCAAACGGGTTTAATACAGTCCTTATGGTTATCGATAGGCTCACAAAGATGGCACATTTTGTCCCCCTTAAAAAATTACCATCTGCTCAAGATCTAGTTCAAATATTCTTGAGAGAGATCTTTCGGTTGCACGGTGTACCTAAAAGCATAGTATCTGACAGAGGTACCCAGTTTGTTTCTAGGTTTTGGCGTTCCTTTTGTAAGCAATTAGGCATTGAACTCTCCTTTTCGTCGGCGTATCACCCTCAAACTAATGGAGCAGCAGAGAGGGCGAATCAGTCTCTAGAAGCCTATTTACGTTGCTTTATAAATGCCAATCAGTCTAGCTGGTGTGAGCTCTTACCCATGGCTGAGTTCGCCAGGAACAACGCCACTCATGAATCTTCTAATCATAGTCCATTCTTTGTAAATCAGGGTTATCACCCCGCTGTTTTTCCTTCTGAATTCTCAGACACGGAAATTCCTGCCTTGAACACCCGTTTGGAATCAATTCATGATACCTGGGATTCCGTCCATTCAGCTCTGCAGAAAGCTTCATTATGAGCAAAGGCCCAAGCTGACAAAAAACGGGGCGCTAATCCTGTATATCTTCCATATCAAGCTTAAGGTCCCTTCCATGAAATTTGCCCCTCGGTACATAGGTCCCTTTCGAGTTACCCAACGTATTAATCCAGTGACCTATTCTTTGGCACTTCCGGCTCATATGAGAATTGCAAATACTTTCCATGTGTCTCTGCTCAAGCCCCTTACTTGCAATCGCTACACCAGGTTATCCACTCCGCCCTTGGTAGTGGGTGATCAAGAAGAATACGAAGTCCGTTCTATCATGGACTCCAAATTATCCAGAGGTGTCTTGTCCTATCTAGTTGACTGGAAGGGTTATGGTCCCGAGGAACGTTGTTGGGTTCCTGCTGACCGGGTCCATGCGCCCCGTCTTATCCGGTCATTTCACAACCGCTTTCCTCTTAAGCCGGGTCCTTCCCGCCCGGTGCACGGTCTTCGAGTGCGGGGTACTGTTGCGGTCACCGGCCCGCCGAGCCTCACGGCCGTGCCCGACCGGCACGGCCACGCCGACAACACGAGCTTACCTGCTCGTCGGCGAGCCGGGAACCGCTCCTTCCGTTCTTCCGGGCATCACGCCCGAATCAAACATGGCGCCGACCACGTGGTCGCGCCTAAGAGTAGCTCCGCCCCCGAAAATTATACCAACGTGTGCGTGACGTCACGACGTCAACGCACACGCACGTTTTGGGGTCAGAGGTCGCCCTCTGACCAATCATGGCCTAGAGAGGGGTATTTAAACCCCTAGCTTTTCCCATTACTTTGCCATGTCGTGGTTTCAGTTTCCTGATTTCCTGAGAGTGCTATTTCCGTGATTCTGATTTCCTGGTATCCTGATCCTTGGCGTTTCCCTGGTTATTCTGATCTCTGGTTTCCTTTGGCTTTGGCTTGGCTTTGGCTTGTTTTATCGGTATTGAGTATTTTCTGGCTTCCTTGACCTCGGCTTTCCCTTTGACCATTCTCTGTCTCTAGCGTATTAGTCCGGCCATTCTAAGGTCCGGTTTACGCTCTATCCTGTTATTTTCCTTTTCTTACCTATGTATATGTTTACATAGTTTCTGCGTGCTGGACCACATTACTTGTCGTGACAGTGATGTTTTTATCACCTAAAGAGATTGTCCTGGAACTGGAGGGAGATGGTCATGAATATATACAAAAACTGTATATTATTATGTTATATGATGCTCCCTGTCTCAACCATGACAGATCAAATTTTTATTCACTTGTCTATGTTTTGTTTTACTTGATCCAAAAATGACTTAGACTCCTCATACGGAGGGATTTGATGTCAGCATATTGGTGAATACCCAGGTATTGGAAATATGTGCATTTCCAGTCAAATAAGTAGCTTTTTTTAGTTCTTCAATTTGCGGAGCCCTTAATTTATAGGGTAGGGCCTGTGACTTTCTGTGATAAATCATATGATATGACACTGAGCCATACTGGGAGAGTAACAGCCGCAAATGGGTGAAGCACTCAAGGTGTTAGTTATGAGTAGTATAATATCATCCACAAATAGGGTGGTTTTCTTCAGTGGCAAATTGGGTATCGCAATGCACTCTATTGTCTTCTCATTTTGAATGGCACAAGTTATCCGGCGTTGCCTGCTCAGATCATCTGCCACTATGTTGTCTGAGCCTTTGATGTAAGTTGCTGAGATTGACTCCAATTCTACTTGAGCCCAAGCCATGATCTGTGCACAGAGTCTTTGGAGTGTTATTACCTTTGTACCACTCTGACGGACGGTTTATGTAAGAGAGAGTAGTGATATTGTTCTCACTGATTTGTTTCTAATTTTGTACATTGAAAGCTAGAAGGGCATTCCATACAGGTTTCAATTCCCTGTAGTTTGAGAATTGAGCAGCTTATTTTTGGGACCATGAACCTAGGTGTAAAAGTGATCCCAGATGTGCACCCCAACCTGTCACTGATGCAACTTTATGGTGACCAAATTCTTTGCTTGAATGAGAAATCTATTTTAATGAATCTTGAGTCTATCCACCAATTCAGTTGATTTTTTACTCTGGCTGAAATCTGTATTTCTTTGTCCAGATCTTCTTCTCTGTTGGACCATTTTGAGAAGATGTCACATTGTAAGGGTCTGATCTGCGATCTTGCCCACTTTACTGCCGGGATGGTGGATGCAAGGATGCCTAAGCTGCTCATTGCTTGTCTGACAGAAAAGCGATTCTTATTCTGAAGCATACAAATCTCCTGTTTTATTCTCCTTAGTTTCTTTCTTGGCAAGTAGACTTTTTGAGCTACTGAATCCACCAAAAGGCCTGAAACCATATTCTTGTGGTGGGAAACATCTCAGATTTTTTGGAATTTATTATTCAACCGTGAGCTTGCAAAAACTGAGTGGTAAACAGAAGGATCCTTTCCAGCTGTTCTATTGAGTCTGCCTTTAGAAGCCAATCGTCTAAGTAACAGATGATGGCTATGCCCCTTATTCTAAGCGCGGCTATCAAAGGTAGAAGGATCTTCGTGAAAATGCAAGGGGCTGAAGAAAGGCCCTGAACTGGAAATGGAGAAGTTTTTGTTTGCTTGATTTTTTTGCAAACCTAAGATACCTTCTTGAGCTTGCAGCCAGGAAGATAGGCATCATTGAGATCTATTTTTGCCATATAGTCTCCCTTCTAAAGATGCTGGGTGACAGAAAATATATTTTCCATGCTAAACCATTGGTACGGAATGCAGGAGTTGACTGCTTTGAGGTCTAGAATAGGACGAAAACTATATCCTTGGATCTTTTTTTTTTTCTTTGACTCCTTTGTTTAAAACCCCTTAAGGACACATGACATGTGTGACATGTCATGATTCCCTTTTATTCCAGAAGTTTGGTCCTTAAGGGGTTAAGAGAGTCAGTGAGGCAGTGAGTTTGGCTTCTGATTTTTTTTTTTGAATTGTATGTTGACACCAGGAATTCTAAAAAATGGATTCTTGTAAACTTTATTCTGTAGCCTTCTGCTATAGTATGCCATATCCATCTGTTGGAAGTAGTTTCTTTCCATTTTTGAACTGAATATTTTAGACGGCCTCCCACTCTTCTGTCAATATTGTCTTCTCTTATCTGCCTTTTTTTTGGTATTTTCTCTTGACTTCTCAAAATGGTTTCAGAAACCTTCTAGATTTATCTTGAAACCGAAAGGATCTTTGACTTCTGTATTGAAATCTCCTGGTGCTGGAGGATCTAAATTATCGTAGCAGGGCCTTTTTTGTATCAGCCATTTGTTTTATAATGTAAGTGTAGATCCGAACAGTTTGGTCTTTTCAAAGGGCAGTTTACACAGATTTGCCTTAGATGCTGTATCTGAGGGCCCTTCTGGCTACTGACGATAGACCCATGATTCTGGCGGATAATTTGAGAACTTCTTCGGTCATACATATCTTGAATAAATTCATTACACAGACCTAAAAGGTTAAATAAATGTGACAGGTCTTTGTCTGCTTTTTCTGAAACCATATCCTCCAAGGAAAAGAGCCAGGCACATTGGGTCTTCACTACTGCTGCTCCTGAAATTGCTTCTTTGCATTGATATTCTGCAGCATGATATGCCCTTCTGCACAATGTTTCTGCGTGTTTATCCATAAGCTCCTTTAAACCTGAAACTTCCCCCATAGGAATGATGCTTTTTTTGGAGAGCTGGGCTACTTGGATGTCTACTTTCTTCCCATCTTTCTTCACTTTGTAACTTAAAAATCTGTTTAAAGTTCTTAGAAATAAAAGCATGCATTTCAGGATTCTTCCACTCTCTCTGGAGCAGCTCCAGAATTATGGGATTAGTAGGGAAACCTTTGGCCTTACTTTTAGTGAGTTCCATTCCCTGAAATAAGGCAGCGACTTCCCTAACACACTTTTTCAGTTCATCTAGAGAAAAGCCTTGATCCAGGCTTGAGTCTAGGCTGGAAACTTCTGATCTGGAAGAACTTCACATTCACCCAAAGACAGTTCTGATTGAGAAGATGACTTCAAATGCTTAGGTTTTTTTATCTTCCTTCTCTGGAGTTTTAACAGCATCGGTGTCGTGCTTTACCACCGCTGTCGGGCATTTTTAACATGTTCATTTTGTAAGTGCATAGCTCTTTGTCTATTGATGTACTATAGTGTATAGCACTTACATGGGCTCCTGGCAGTTGAAATGTCAAGAGCTGAAGAAAGAAGATGGCAGCACTTGTAGGTGACAGGATCAATTTAGTCCCTGTCCCTATCTTATTAGGAGCCTTCCCATTTGTGTAAAGGGATGAAAACACTTTTTTCACTCCAGCGCCTTTGGTAATGCCACGCCGATGGAGGACAAAATGCATGTGTGGCGAGCACCACACGTGCACTAGGGATTCCCCATAGGAAAGCATTGAATCAGTGTTTTCCTATATGATTTAAAAGATACTCTTGCACTGTGTGAGGATGTCCTGCATCGTTTCACAGAGTTAAACTGTGTGGAACTGCAGGAAATGCCTCTTGTGGCTGTGTGGAAGAAAGCCATTGGAGGTTATCTTAATGTCATTATCCTTCGCTGTAAACATTACAATTTTCCTGAAAATTGCAATGTTTCCACTTGAATGGCTAAGGGGACTGGAACACTGCACCTAAAAAGGACTGTGGATCCCTTTGTGCTTCAAGCATATTAGCAACACTGCCTTTGGAATTGGGTGTAGGCACACTGCACCCAGATCACTTCAATGAGATAGAGTCCCTCTGCTGCCCCTCCCTCATGCCCCCCTGCCCCCTTAATGCCATATAAACACGTACTTGACTCCAGCAATGAAGTCCATCGGTGCTGGGTCGGGCTACTCCTCCAATGATGTCAGTCCATGGGGGGATCTAATGTGCATGTGCAGAGAGTGCCACATGCGCATTAGGCCTTTCTTATAGGAAAGCATTGACTTAAAGCATTGAGGGTTAATGGAACTGGGACACTGCACCTAAACCACTTCAATGAAATAAAGTGGTCTGGCTGCCTAAAGTGTGTCTTTCAGCTTTTGTGGGTGTGGAAGTTGTGGGTATGTGCTTTTATTTTAAAATTTACATTTGCTTTATAAGGGATATTGACTTTGCTCTGAACGTAGTCTGGTGACTTTCAGTATAGAAATCTGAATGTGTTTGAAAAAATACTCTGCTTTTCTTAGAAGTGTACATTCTAGTAGTGAGTTCTGCAGGCTATCCTGCACTCATGTAATTTCCCATAGGATGATAGGAAGAGCAGTGGTTATCCATGTCTATCTAAATATATTGGCACCCCTTAGAATCATGCAAGAAAACGGTATTAGAAAGCAATAATGTACCCTGCCCAGTCACACCACCTTTTGCCTCTGTAACATTTCTAGAGAAAACAAACACAGCATTAATGCACCATTATGTGTGCCCAGGGCTCCACAGCTACAAGTCACTCAAATGTGAAACCTTCCCAGTGACTGACTGTTATAGAATGATGAGACAAATAACAAAATTCTAGTAATTACCTATCCAATGTCATGACTTTAGACATACTTTCTACAAAAATGCCTTTTTTGTTATTTCAAATGTTTCCGGAATTTAACACACAAATAAATAAATTAGTTGTACATTAGTGCTGTGTTTGCAAAGAGACAGAAACACAAATACATGTGGTGACTTTTTAACCCCTTAAGGACCAAACTTCTGGAATCAAAGGGAATCATGACATGTCACACATGTCATGTGTCCTTAAGGGGTTAAAGATTTTTAACATTTCCCAAGGAAAATGACATCATGGCAGAGAAAAGACATTTTGGAAACAATTGCTGGAAAGAACAAGCAATATTTTACTCATGGGCGGAAAACCTCTCACATTCTTGCCCTGGCATTGTTGAAAGTTATCAAGATAACCCCCCTCACACCAATGCTACCTTTATTTATATTCCATAATCAATGTTATAAGCATTTTGTTTTACAATAATACACTGAGGATGTAAACAAGGACTGGCATACATTTAGTGATGGCAGTGAGAGATAGCATCATTAAAAAAAAAATCAATACTGATGCAAGCAGGAAAATAACAGAGGATACTCTTAAGAATTGGGCGAATTCTTTAACCTGAGTTGAAGTTGGATTGCCATATTTAAGGATAACAACTTAGGGAGCTATGTACTAAACACATAGGCATGTATATACATATGCACACATACACACAATCACAGACCTATACACACAATCACAAATGTACACATACACAATCACAGACCTAGACTAATGGGACACATGGGGGGGCACTAATGGGACACCTGGGGGCTGGGGGGGAACTAATGGGACACCTGGGACTGGGAACTAATGGGACACATGGGGTCTGGGGGGGGGGGGGGGATGATAGGACACCTGGGGGAACCTAATGGGACACATGAGGGCTGGGGGGAACTAATGGGACACATGAAGGGCTAGGAGGGGGTATAGGCACACATGAAGAGCTAGGAGGGGGGTATAGGAACCTATGGAGGGACTGAGAGAAATAATAAGGCACATGGAGGTCTTGGGCAGGTAATGAGACACATGGAGAGCTGGGGGGAATGGATTGATACACATTGAGGACTGGGGGAATGGGTTTAGAAACATGGAGGGGTGGGGGCTAGTGAGAAACATGCAAGGCTGGAGGGGGAGGAATGAGACACATGGGGGGCTGGGAGGGGGCTATAGGGACACATGGGGGGCTAATGAGACACATGGAGGGCTGGGGGTACTAATAAGACATATGGAGGGGGTAATAAGACACATGGAGGGGCTGAGGGAGCTAATGAGACACATGGAGGTCTGGGTGGTTGGATTGAGACATATGGATGTCTGGGGGGATGGATTTAGAAGCATGGATGAGTGGCGGAGGCAATGATGTAATGATGCAATGACACATGTAAGGCTGAAGAGGGTGGAATGAGACACATTACAGGAGAGTAAAAAGACACACGGAGGGGTCTGGGGAGAATGAGACAGGGGGGCTGGGAAAGGGGAACAGGAGACACACAGAGCGGCTGGGGGAGTGGAGAATGAGACACACAGAGGAACTGTAGGGAAAGAGACACACAGAAGTGCTGCGGCCTGGTAAAGAGACCAACAGAAGGGCTGGGGAAGGGGAGAAAGAGACAAAAGGGCTGGGCCTAAGTGACACACAAAAGGGGTTTTGGGGGAGAAAGACACCGTCCCCTATAGAGATGCATTGATGCAATGCATCGCTATGAGGAGATGCTGATTGGTGCGGTGAAGTGCAGCATTTTGCCACACATGCGCAATAGCAATGCTTTCCTCTGGGAATTAAATTGGCATTGACTGAACTCATCCAGTTGTCAGCCAAAGTGAAGAGCACACTCTTGTTACTTCAAAATAAGCAAGATAATGTAATTTTTTTTATCTGCTGTGCAATAACATACATTCATAATTTCAGTCCAATTACGAAACTTTCCTTAACATTTCAAGGTAGTTGGACTAAAACATTGATTATATGCAAATGCACGTCTGCTTACAACAAATCCACCCTTTTGTTGTGTCTGATTTTCTAGTCAGCCATTGACAATCAATGCAGATATTATTGCTCCAGTCAGGGGGTGGATCCATTGCGATTGTTATATATGTACAGATTCATCTTTTGTATCACGGTTGTAGTAAACTTTTATAAACAGGCATAGGATTAGTTGCTTTATGGGCTTCATACACATGGTAGCCTGTTTTCCCCTTATATACTAATCTAGTAAGGTGTATCTTTTTTTCTTGGATCACTATTTATAAAAATATTTTTTTGCATTAACTTGAGTGCTGTATATTTTGTATTATTTGATTAGATGTTTAGGTGTTGTATTTGAGAGGGTAACCTCTATACCTGCACCAATCCCTGGAAAGAGTGCCAACATCACAATTTTGTTTTTGTTTTTTTCATTCCCAGTCCGGCCCTGGTCGCACTGCCCTAGTACTATCCAACTTTTTCTGGGTTTCTAGGAACATTGATGTTTGGTGAAAATAGTCCTAAAAGTTGCCTGAAAACAGAAAGGTGGCAAGCTTAAATTAAATCATTTTTACTCCAGGCAGGATCACTATTAGTGGTTTGGCTGAAAACATGGCTATATACACAAAAACTAGTCTCATTAAATACATTAAACTTCTGGAAAATGCTGCTGGCAATGCAAGAGTTAATTTAGAGCATCCTTGGCACTACTTGCATCTTATTATATAGACTAGACTAGAGGATTGTTCTTTGCAATGAATATAGCAAAATATGTGTACTTTAGCAAATAAACAAGTTTATAAAAAGGACAGCTCTGCATTTCCGGTACCAGATAAAAGCCTGATAAGAGTCATAATGTAGGTTTAACTGCTGAGATAATTATTCTGATTAGACAGGGTGTAGATTTTTTTTTTTTTTTAGATAGTTGGGGCCTCGCTGTTTGTTGACTGGTGATTGGAGCTACTTCCAATTTTGTTTGTGGTTAGCCAGCTTTTTAGATCTTCTGCTTGATTTATAGGAGTAATCGTTCCTTCATGTGATATAATAATTTTCGTGGGGAACCTCCATCGGTATATAATATTATTATGTCTCAGAATTAATGTACCATCAGAAAAGGTTTTCCTATTTTGTCTGGTTTGCCATGACAAGTCTTGAAATATTTTCAGGGTTTCATATTCTTCTGCGCATTTGTTACTTCTTGTAGCTGGTACTATTTACGTCTTACGTTTAGAAGAGGCGCAGCATATCAGCACATCTCTTGGAAGGTGGTCTGGGACACCTTTAGGTTTATTCACTATATGGCATCTCTCCATCATAGGGATTTTGGCATCCTATTCCAGGTGTTTGATTAAATCTTCTATATAGGGCTCCAGATTTTTTGGAATTATTTGTTCTGGTATTCCTCTGATTTTTAAGTTGTTCCGTCTTGACCGGTTCTCCAGGTCTATCAATTTGTTCTCCATGTCAGCCATTTTATTTTCCAGTGCCAGTTGTTCTTCTTTGTGGACTTTTTCCTTGTATTCCATCCCGTTTCATTTCTCTTCTAGCCTTGCATGCATAGGTTAAGAGTCTGCTGTTCTTTCTTAATGTCCAGGGTATTAACTTGGACTTCTCTCAATTTCCCAAATTGTGTATCTAGGTGTCTGAGTAGGTGGTCATATTCATTTCTTTCTTCTCTTGACTCTTGATTTTCCTCAGTTTGTCCTTTATTAATATCTCCCTCTATTGGGATATTTGACAGGAGAGATTCCTCTAGGTTTGACTTATTACCTGGTGGATGTGGTGAAAAAAAGGAAAGGCGTTTTTCTGTTTTGTTTTCGTGTTTCTTTACTTTTTTCAAATGCTTGCCATTTTGTGTCTTTTTAGTAGCCATTGTGTTTCTTGGTTTATTTAATTTCTCTCTAGAGATTATAAACTTTTTTGAGATAGTGATATCTTTGGTTTTGGTATGATATTCCTTTTGTATTTAACGTTTCCTCCTTGACCCCTCTCCTCCTCACCTTCCCCCCCCCCCCCCCCCGCCTTCATGTCTCCGCATTCAACTATATTTGTGATAGATCGAGGGCCAGAGGAATCAAAAGGACACTATATGCACCAAAAACAGTACAGCTTCATGTAATGGTTCTGGACCATAGAGATTCGAGTCTGTCCCTACAGCCTCAGCAGTGGAATTACTGCCTTTTCTGGTAAAAGGCAGCGTAAACATTGTTACCTTATTTCACTGTTAGTTGCTATCAATCGAATAGCCAGTATAGGGAGTCCTGTGTTCAGTCCTGCAAAGATTGCAGGGCCGACATTCATAATTTCTACACTCTGCATTCAGATGCTGAAGGCTCCCCATAGTCAATGCCTCTCTATGAGGAATACATTTTTGCATTCCTAATGCTATAGTGCACCTTTAAGGAAAGATTTTACAAAGTTGATCAGTGAATAAGAATAATAAGTCAAAGAGATAAGTATTTTGTATTGGTTTGAGTTTTGTTTTTGAACAAAAGGAGAGGACATAATTAATATTGACAGCGAGTGAATGAATTAGATTTTTTGGACTAATCTTCTCTAAATAGTACATGCTAGTATAACAATTTTGAAGTAATCTTATTTAATCTTAATTTTTGTATATTTTTTATATGGTGCAGAAAATTGAAAACACACTTGCAGCAACTACGATGGAAAGGTGCAAGGAGTTCAAACAGAGAATACCAAGAAAGATCATGTGCCCGTTGCCAGAAAGCCCTTGGACGACTCCTGAACAGAGGTGCTGTATGTGATGGCTGCAGTCATCGTGTGTGCCCCGAATGCCAAGTCTTCCTACGAAGTCTCATATGGAAGTGTACTGTCTGTTATATGCACGGGTAAGCACATTAACCTTGAATATCATAATGTCCTATCTTATCTTAAAATTACAGTCATGGGTTTTCTAAGCTTGTGCAATGCTGTGTAAAATTGTGCTAATGTATTTTCTTCTTTGTGTTAATTACTTATTTTAATCTCATTATAAAGCCTGAGGAGCATAGTTCTTAATTGTTAAAAGTTCTTTATATGACTAGGTTGAATTTACATGTGGCTAACTTCTAACATTACAAATAATCAGTGTCTTATTCCAAGCACCATCACCAGAACAGTGCACTATAGTGGTTATGTTGCCAGGAGTGCTGTGGAACTGTTTAACTGTTTTAGAACTGTTTAACTTCTTACCTGGGGTCTGCTAGGCACTACTTCTGAAAGAGTAAAGACAACTTCTAAGCAGCTGGTGGGCAAGGAGGGTTGCCTGGGCTTTTGAATGCCTTTCTAAAACTCTTTATTGAGCCAACAGCCAAACTGAGCATGACATACAGACAGACCTATACACACGCACAGAGATTGACCCATACAAGCACAGACTTACCCAAACACACGGACTGACATTACAAACAAACACTGACCCATACAAACACAGACTGCCCCTTATGAACACACACTGACCCATGCACACATAGACTGCATACGAACACATACTATTTCCAAATACACAGAGACTGACCTACACTCCCATATAAAAACACACAGTCTGACCAATACAAACACACAATAATCCATACACAGAGTGGCCCATACACAAACTAACCCATACAAACACACATTGACCCATAAACAGACTTACTCATACAAACACACACACAGTGACCCATACACAGACTGACCCATACAAACACACAGTGACCCATACACAGACTGACCCATACACACCCAGACGGATACTTACACACACACACACACACACTGACCCATACATACACACACAGACTGATCTATACAAACAAACAGTGACCCATAAACACATACTAATACATACACAGGCTGATCCATACACACACACAGATGAACCCATACACACACACACACTGATCCATACTAACACGGACTGACCCATATACACACACACATATATAAACACACAAAGACTGACCCATACCCACAAACTAAGTCATCCATACACAGATAGACTGCCCAACACACACAGACTGCCCCATCCATACACAGACTGAACCAAGCAGATGCACACGCTGCCCCACAAATAGTGCACACTTGGATGCCTCACTTTGCCCATGCTGCTTAGCTGAGCTTCCTCTCCCTAACCCTGTGCTGCTCTTTGTGCAGGGCTGGACTGGGGATACAAAGCAGCCCTGGAAAAATATCTATGCCAGCCGCATAAGTCACAGCGCCATGTATTGTCACATGTAATACGTACTGTTGCCACCCTAGATGACTGAGTAATATATAAACACATTATATGTTTGTATATATTATCATCTGGGGTGGCAAGACATGCATACATATACATATATGCATACATATATGCCTTACATATTATTGGTGTGTGTGTGTATATATATATATATATATTTATTTCTAATATGGTGGGTAGGAGGGCTGTGAGTGGGTAGCGGGATTGTAAGGTGGATGGGGGACTGTGAGGTGGGTAGGGGGACTGAGGTGGGTAGGGGTTCTGTATGGTGGGTAGGGGGGCTGTTTGGTGGGTAAGAGGGCTGTAAGGTGGGTAGGTGGAATGTGAGTGGGTAGGGGGACTGTATGGTGGGCAGGGGGCTGTATAGAGGGTAGAGGGGCTGTGAGGTGGGTAGGGGGACTGTGAGGTGGGTAGGGGGGCTGTATAGTGGGTAGGGGGCTGTATATCCTCCCTCCTTACTCCCCTTGGACTGACAGACCGGCACAGTCCAAGGGGAGGATTTATCATAATAATCATTAGGGCTGTCAGCCCAGCCCCAGCTTGCTGTGGCCCACCGGGAAATTTACCGGTATCCCGGGGGGTCAGTCCGGCCCTGTCTTTGTGACCCAGGATGGCAGTCACTTCCTGAAACAATGTGGGGTGTGTGCAGGGCCAGACTGGGGATACAAAGCAGCCCTGGAAAAAAAAATCTATGCCAGCCCCATTAATCATTGTGCCATATATTGTCGCATGTAATATGTAAGGCTGTGTCTTGCCACCCCAGATGATTGAGTAATATATATATATATATGTATATATATATATATAAATCGCTTTTTATAATATAAAATATTGATCCTTTAAGAGTAAAACGTTTAATTATATAGTGAGCATACTCACATGCAGACACAGACAATCTCACTGACACACACAAGCTCATTGATACACAGGCTCATAGAAAAACAATATCACTGATATACATAAGCTCATTAACATAAAAACACAAGCTTACTCACTAGCAGGCTCACTCACTAGCAGGCGCACATACACACAGCTTAATGTAGTGGTTCTTGTGTCCATAGCCTGTCCCTGCAGACTTGTCAATGCAAACACTGACTTTTCAGAGAAAAGGCAGTGTTTACATTGATTCCTAGTGACACCTCTAGTGGCAGACACTCAGACGGTCACTAGATTTGCTTCAGGTGTCAGTGCTGCACAGTGTGCAGCACCTACATTCAGGGCAATATACGCTCTGGAGGCGCTGAACGTTCCCCATAGAGATACATTGATTCATCGGTCTCATTAAATAGCGCGCAAGGGCGGGGGAGCAGAGACAGCACAGCTCCCCCTGCGGCCGCCAGCACAGTCAGCTGTCTACCCAGCCCCATGTGACGACGGCCCACCTGTAAATTTTCCTGTATCCCGGTGGGTCAGTCCGGCCCTGGGTGGGTGGGCTCAACGTTCTTAGCTTAGTTCTTAAAACAACAACAAAAATAATCCAAAAATCTTCTGGGGGGTTTTGCCAAAAATCTCAAAAATAGATAAAACGTAATAGCCCTGCTTCCCTTGCCTCTATACACCATAATAACAGCAATAAACTCTACTAGTTATAGTGTTTGAAATGCCCCTTAAGCATACACATTCATATTTGTCCAATCAGTTAATTTCCAAATACACATTTTCTTGGTCTTTTTTTATCTTGCAGCCAGCTTCCACAACCTAATGACACAATCATCACTGCATCTGCATGTAGTATTCATAGTGTATAGATTGAGCCTTTAAACATGATATATTGAATCAGGGGTCAAGTCCTGGGGAAAAAAGTGTGGGAACTCACCCAAGATTCCCGCCCCCTAAAAAAATAAAAAAAATACACTCCTATGCATATATAATGCAGTGGACTCGAACCCTGTATTGAATCTTACATGCTAATACATTTTACATAGCTGAATGAAGCAAGTATATCATTGCACAGTGTTTGCACCAATCTAAAGATTTCATGAACCCCTGGACCTTGAGGTTTGTGGCCTGCTACTTCACACCACAATATTTGATATATAACACCAGAAAACGTGATATTTTATATATCTATATACTTTTTATTATGTTTGCAGGTCATATATTGCAGTATTACTATAAAACATGTACAGGATTATTCACTAAAGTTAGAATTTAAAGTGAATTTCAAATTTCAGGTCAACACACAGGACACAGCTCAACGTACACCTCACAAACAATGACGGTCCCACACCCTTGAACACAGGATCATACCCGCACCGAGACGCCCAACTAAAACCCGGCCGACATTAACCATAGACACCGAGACACTGAGAAACAGAAAATACATGTACACATGCGAGCACCAGCCAACCACAACACACCCTATACAAGAACTCACAGATAGGGCCATGAAACCTACACGTCATAGGATAAGTACTAACTAGCAGGGCTCTGACCAGGAATGCTAGGGGGGATGTCACCCACTGTTATCGAATCAACCAAAACCGACAAACGAAGCACCAGGTTATACAGCGCAGCAGTTACTCAAAACACCGTGGCTAACCCTGACAAAGAATAACCCTAGACAGTAGCGACACCCAAGACTACCCAACTACACACACTGGCCAACCCTCAAAGAGATCAAGCCCATACGACCAAGCACCAGGATTCATTGGGCCCACACACTCAACACTACAGACCCACCACACACCACACGCTGACCTACACATGGTTACATACGTTTTGTTTATTGTTGTTTGCAGAAATAGGCCATTATCGAAAGTAACCATATTATTGCACAGGTAGCAAATACAACTCTATGAAAATGCTAAGTAATACCTTACACAGCCTCTGCGTAGGCGCAATTACTACTGTCCTTGCTAAACGAGCAGAGCCTCTGCGTAGGCGATGATGCAGAAACTGTCTGAATGTGTTATGTGTGCGCTAAACATATGTCTACGAAATAAAAACCATTTAACACAAATTTCAGGTCAACATAGCCAAACTGGAAACATTCTCTATGTCAGCTATGCTTTCACTTCAGCTATTATGGCCTTAACTTTGAATTCACTATGAATTTAGTAAATAGCTGCGAATATAACATTATGTATTTTGAGATAAAGTACTGATTTGACCTTACGTTGGTCTACTTGGTTGTAATAGATCCCAAAGTCAAATGTTGCCAGCACTCCACTGTATAAGGTGACTAGGTAAGGGCAAGTTGATGTGAGAGCCAAGGTCATTGCTAAGAATTGCTTACTGTGTGGGATGTCTGCTGATGTTATTTTCAAAAACTTTTAGCATATTAATAGACATAAATTCATATTTTTATGATGATTTATCCAATTACTTTACTTTACTGTTTTACACTAATATATTCATCTTTTCAAGGGACGTTAAAATAAAAACTGGGGAGTGGTTTTTTGAAGAAAGAGAAAAGAAGTTTCCATCTGCAGGTAATTACTACAACCTTTGGACTTGTGACAGTGATCTCATTTATTTTTATGCAGAAATTGTATCACAAATAAAATCTTCATGTGTATTAGTACCAAATGTGCTTGCTGTATTTATGATCACCTACCTAAAGTACAATATAACTAATACAAAATATATATTGTTATGCTTTTAATTACTAAATTGATTCAATGTTTGGATCTGCCTTATTCTATCTCTACTACTTCAAGCAATCTACAATTATTATTAAAAAAATATAACTCCTAAGGGAAAAGTATAAAAAGCATAGATGAGTATTATTGTACTGATATGCTTAATTTCTGTATTTTGCATGGATTATGAAGTTATGTTACTACAAAAGGTAATCAGTTGGTGCTTTGATAAAAACATGTAAGCCTATCTTACTCTGGATCCATATTGTCATGAACCTAGAGCAATATTTTATATCTAGCAGGTCTGTACATCTAAAGTCGCTGTAAGAAAATGTAAAAAAAATTCCATGCTGGACTATACACCTCGATTTTGTTTACTTATAGGGCAGGACTCTGAATATTGAAGTAACAAATTAATAAAATTAATTAATAAAATATTTTAAGAAATTTAAAAAAAATTAACAAAACTGTTAGGTTTCCTTAAGCTATAGAGACAGCAGATAAAATAATTTTTAATTAATATTTACATTAGCTTGTAGTTCGTCTACATTCATACTGTAAGCAGAATGTAAGTATCTATTTAAAGGGACACTTGCACCTTAACCACTACAGCTCACTATAGCCCTGGCACCTGCCCCTGTTCTAAGTAGTTAGACTATTTTTGAATGGTTTGACTGTTTACCTAGGGTTCACTGGGCACTACTCTCAGCTCCCACTACTAATGTCAAAGACCAAAAGTTCCTAAGCAGGAACTTTCATTAGCTCTCTTGAGCAAAGCCCTGCAACGCAAAATTTAGTTTATTGGCGGAAAGTGGTCAGATGACGCTCTGAGCAAATGCAATAAGCCCTGCAATGCAAAAGCACTAAGATGTAGTGGTTATGGTGCTTGGAGTATTCTTTTAAACTTCTGACCTGCAATACAACTAGGATAACTTCTGCGTGCAGTCAGTGCCTTACCAGCATAACAGAATACTAATACCAAACATGCTGGTACGTTTTTACAAAGAGATGCATCACATAATTCCAGTCACTGCTCAGTATCTTTATAAATATATTATTAAAGGCATATCACTTGACTAGACACTGTTAGATATTGTAACTGAAAAACAACATCTGATAATAAAAAGATGATTACATATAATCTGATCAAATTACATAAAGCATTTCCATGGTAATTGCTGTTCATTTGCACTATGCGTGTATGGGTACAAAGAAGATAATATCTGCAGATGTATTGTCCTTATATTACCTTATCAGTTTATAATATTGATGTGGTTGCACTTCTGTCCTGACTTAATTATATTATCTTTATATCTGTTTCTGCATAATTCTTGAACATTTGTTACTTTCTTGGAAATTTTGGGCACATATGCAAGTCAGTTTTATGCTTTTTCATCATAACTGTACACAATTTTAGTGTCTGTGGTTGTGTTTCCTCAGCATAGTAACATTTACTATTTATTTGCAGAGACAAATTAAGTTTGACAGGGTAATTAACTAAAGTTAGAATTCGCAGTGAGTTCAGGGAATATTTCAAATTTAAGGTCAAAACAGTTAAAATGGCAAAATTATTTTAGTCAGTTATCCTTTACGTTTGCTTAATCTCACCTTCAATTTGAAATTCTATTTGCATTCTCACTTTAGTAAAAAAACATGTAAGCCTATCTTACTCTGGATCCATATTGTCATGAAGCCCAAGTCATAATCCTTCTTTTTATCTCATGCACATGTTGCTGTTGGAATTAATTATAGAGTCAATGATAGAATAAGGACTGAAATAAGAATTCCTATAATAACTGAGCAGAAGGCCAGATAATGAGTCATTATTACCCCAAGATTCTAATCACTGGAGAACCATTAAGATCCCATTTAGAATTAAATCTAGGGCCCTTCATACGTCTACAGACTAAAGGGTGTTTGCCCACTGGAAAGGATTCAATCAGATTATGGTTAAAACTGAACGTTACACATTAATGTTGCAGCATGCTTTCCCTGAGTCAAAAGCAGAAGACAAAAAATTGAGTACATTTGCTAAATCGTAATGCATGGGATCCACAGCCCGTTCCATGCACCAATTAAGCCTAATTTTCCAGGCTGATCCGTAACTTGCACAGGTACCTGGTGCCCATACTTCTGAGAGCATGTTTCTAGTTAAATCTGTAAATTCTCTATTCGAGTTGTGTGACCCGAGATAAGTGATGCTATTAGTGGTAATTAGAGGATGGAGATTCCCATCTGGATTGTGAAGAGAATTCTGACGCATTTGTATGAGTCCCGGATAATCAATCAGCATGCTAAGAAGTTGAGGGAACTACGGCTGTTCACTAACACTAGGGTTGATCTCTGACACCATGCTTTTAAAAGAACCCTAGATATCATCGCAAATGGTGGGTATGCATAACTGACTCCGTTGTTCCAGCATTGAAGAAACGCGTCTTGATCTAATGCTTCTGGGTCTGGATGCCAGCTGAAAAATTGTTCTAACTGGTGATTGAGACGTGAAAAAAAGGTCATATTGCAATGGGCCCCATAGGGAGCAAAGGTGTTGAAAAATGCTGGGATTCAGCATCCAGTCGCTGTAATCCACTAGGAAACAGAATTCCCATCTGCTATTGTACTGGACAGGCTGGGAAGATATTCTGCTCATAAAACTATGTTGCGACTGAGGCACTAATGCCAAAATTCTTTGGCAATGTATGCTAGTTGTTTGTGCCTCCTAATCGATTCACGTATTGAACCGTTGAATTATTGTCCATCTAGAGAAGGACGCAAAAATTGGCTTCTGTGAATGACCTTCCGAGCTCGTTTGTCTTCCTCACAAGCAGAGGGTCTTTTGAGTAAATTACTCTAGTCAAAATTGCATGATATATGCATTTCATTATGGTCTTGGTCCTTTCCTTTTTTAGATGCTTTTGAGCAAGAAGGGGAATCATAAGGACTGTCAAAACAGTGTTTACACTTCTGGGTGGCCTTCCCAGACCTCCTGAAACCTAACACCATATTCCTTTCCGACTCTATAGTTCACCAAAATTGGTCAGAGGGAGTATTAATTACCTCAGTCTGTTGCGCAGGTTTGTTAGATTGGTTGATAGCTTGACCCGCAGATTTTGCAATTGCTTCTTGCATAGATGACATAGCAGAAAATGTTGCAGATGATACTGATTTGTTGACTGATAAATCAACAATATTCTGTAGCGAGTCCTCAGTGAGGATTTCACATTCAGCATTAGCACCAGTAATTGGTGACTGTGAAAGAGTTTTCTTAGACTCTTTAGAATTCATAATAATAATCAAATTCTAGTAGTCTGCAATAAAATAATTCTAATAGTTTGCAATAAAGTAAATATTGCTTGATATATTGCAATAAAATTACAATAGTATAAGTATTAATTGGTAAAATAACCTGAACTTGATACAAATTGTGTCAATGTAATCTTTCTCAGAGAAGAAACAATGTCAGCTGAAGGATTCTGCTGAGATAAAGCAGGCAGCAATGGGCGGGTAAAAAGGGTCGGGAAAGAGCTAGCTGCTACCAACTAGCTGTGAAAAAAAGCCTGCAAAATGACGTCAGATTGAATCTGAGGTAATTTGAATGTATGAAACAACAGAACGGCTAAACCCGTTCGTGCCGCGAATGAGAGGAAAAACTGCCGAATTGAAACAAACTGAATAGCGTCGAACCGCGACAGGGGTGTTCGCAAAAAGTAATTGAAGCGCGAATAGGTTAGAAATGCACGAAACATACACAAAATAACCGAACTGTTCACAAACAAAAATAATAAGAGTATAATGATAATACCATTTGCCTCGCAACTTATATTTGGCCAGTAGCAATAACTGAAAGATATATGCCTCAGAAAATGTGAAAATATAATTAGAAAAATATCAGAAAATAAATATCTGTGTTTACAATAATCGCATAAATAAACCAATACACATTATAATCTAAATATACCAAAACTAAAGATTAAATAGAATATAGAATAACTGTAATTTATGTATATATGTTACTAATCTTCACTGGAGCTGCAAAGAAAGAGGAAGAGGATTGGAGGTCATTCACCATATATAGACTATGCCGGATGCTGATTGGCTATTGGATATTCCATTGCAATTACTTGACTTTTTTTTTCTTATATTGTTTCACTAAACTTTATAGAAATATACTTTGCTGCTGGAGTTTAGTAAAGCAAGTTAATGCATAATATGAGCCTCCTATCTTGCTTTAAAATTGCTATTTTTCCGATGCTCAGTATATTTGTCTTTTAAATGTTTTTCATCACATATTTAAGGACAAGTCACTAAAAGCCCGTCCCTGTTCAAAATAAAGAATTATGTGTTAGTTCCATTTCGAACTGTGTGTCGTGGTGGGTTTATTTGGGGATCCCAGTAAAAGTGTCTTTGAGCCTGTTGACTGGTTGCTTGGCCACAAGTGCCTTTGTTAAGGCAGTAGCAGATCAAGGTGCAGGCAGAGGTGTTGATACCTGCCTCAGAGCGGAACAGAAGCAAAGGCTGAAAGAAGAGAGCTGCAACCTGGTAGGGTGGAGGATTTCCTGAGAGATCCCAGTCAAACTTTGTTAACTGGGTTTGAAGTGCTCCAGGGTCCCATGTGGCAGTGAGTAAGCAGACTTGGCAGAAGTACTTGGTCGGAGTAAGGAAGCTCCATCACATTTGGTGGCATCGGCAGGTTTTGCTTTATTATCACAGGGCATTTCCAAAACACCACTCGATGGAAATATTGTCTGTTATCCTGCACTCATAGGCGTGCGCACAAACTTATCCCCGCGTCACGCACTATGTGCCTCTCTCCGTGGGCCGGTGAGGGAGATCAAAGATCTCCCTCACTGACCCACAGGCAGGGAGGGAGGCAGGAGAGGACCCGGGAACAATACACAAAACCGCACACACACACATACATCACCCTTACACACACAGCACCCTTACACATACACACACACACTAAAAGCACCCTTACACACACAGCACCCTTACACATACACAAACACACGCACTAACAGCACCCTTACACACACAGCACCCTTTCATATACACACACACTAACAGCACCCTCACACACAGCACCCTTACACACACACAGCACCCTTACACATACAAACAGCACACACACACACTAACAGCACCCTCAGACATACAACACCCTCACTCACACAGCACACACACACACACACAGCACCTACACACACACACACACACAGTAGTGTGTGATTGTGCTTTAGGGTGCACACCCTTATGCAATGGGTTGCGCACACCTATGCCTGCACTGGCCAAAAAGCTGTGGAAGCCTGCTATCCAAGGCTTCAGTGGACTAGCTTGAAGGAATTGCTATCTGACCTGGCAGAGGCTCCACCAGCAGGAAAACAAAAGTTGTGCTGATCACCGAGCTAGTGGCTGAGGATCAGAAAGCTACCAAGGCCGAAGTGGCCAGAGAAGAACCAGACTTGCAGTGGGTGAGCCGAACCCATTGGCTGAAGATTTCTGGGTGGTCACAGCATCGGCCGATGCTGAGGTAGAACGACAAAGCCCACTAACATGAAATCAAATGGCCATACTGGCCAGTAAGCCATTGGGCTGAACTGCAGAATCTTACAGAGCTATACCAGATGAGGACAGCCTGGAATACGAATGGGTCGAGGACAAGATATTGGCCCGGTTTGCCATTACCCCAGAAGCATATTGACATAAGTTCCGAAGGCTGCCAGGATTAACATATTCAGAATGGGCCCCCCAGCTGCAACTGGCCGTGGAAGGGTCAATGCAGGGATGCCAGGCCACCACTCTAGCCGACGCTATTCAACTTATCCTACTTGAAAGTAAAGACAAATAAGCCAATGGGACCTGATGGAATACACCCAAAGATATTAAAAGAGCTTAGTGGTGTACTAGCAAAACCATTAACAGATTTATTTAACCAATCATTGATAACAGGAGTAGTCCCAGAAGATTGGAAGTTGGTGAATGTTGTGCCCATTCACAAGAAAGGTAATAGGGAGGAGTCGGGCAACTATAGGCCAGTAAGCCTTACTTTAGTAGTGGGGAAAGTGATGGAAACCATGTTAAAGGATAGGATTGTTGAACATCTAAAAACACATGGATTTCAAGATCAGAGACAACATGGGTTTACTTCAGGGAGATCATGCCAAACTAATCTTATTGATTTTTTTGATTGGGTAACTAAAATTATAGATCAGGGTGGTGCAGTAGACATTGCGTACCTAGATTTCAGTAAGGCTTTTGACACTGTTGCACATAGAAGGCTTATCAATAAACTGCAATCTTTGAGTTTGGATTCCAATATTGTTGAATGGGTAAGGCAGTGGCTGAGTGACAGGCAACAGAGGGTTGTAGTCAATGGAGTATATTCGAAGCTTGGGCTTGTCACCAGTGGGGTACCTCAGGGATCTGTACTTGAACCCATTCTCTTTAATATTTTTATTAGTGATATTGCAGAAGGTCTTGATGGTAAGGTATGTCTTTTTGCTGATGATACTAAGATATGTAACAGGGTTGATGTTCCAGGAGGGATAAGCCAAATGGCTAATGATTTAGGTAAACTGGAAAAATGGTCAGAGTTGTGGCAACTGACATTTAATGTGGATAAGTGCAAGATAATGCATCTTGAACGCAAAAACCCAAGGGCAGAGTACAGAATATTTGATAGAGTCCTAACCTCAACAGCTGAGGAAAGGGATTTAGGGGTGATTATTTCTGATGACTTAAAGGTAGGCATACAATGTAATAGAGCAGCAGGAAATGCTAGCAGAATGCTTGGTTGTATAGGGAGAGGTATTAGCAGTAGAAAGAGGGAAGTGTTCATGCCATTGTACAGAACACTGGTGAGACCTCACTTGGAGTATTGTACGCAGTACTGGAGACCGTATCTTCAGAAGGATATTGATACCTTAGAGAGAGTTCAGAGAAGGGCTACTAAACTGGTTCATGGATTGCAGGATAAAACTTACCAGGAAAGGTTAAAGGATCTTAACACGTATAGCTTGGAGGAAAGACGAGACAGGGGGGATATGATAGAAACATTTAAATACCTAAAAGGAATCAACACAGTAAAGGAGGAGACTATATTTAAAAGAAGAAAAACTACCATAACAAGAGGACATAGTCTTAAATTAGAGGGACAAAGGTTTAAAAATAATATCCGGAAGTATTACTTTACTGAGAGGGTAGTGGATGCATGGAATAGCCTTCCAGCTGAAGTGGTAGAGGTTAACACAGTAAAGGAGTTTAAGCATGCGTGGGATAGGCATAAGGCTATCTTAACTATAAGATAAGGCCAGGGACTAATTAAAGTATTTAGAAAATTGGGCAGACTAGATGGGCCGAATGGTTCTTATCTGCCTTTACATTCTATGTTTCTATGTTTCTATGTTTGACCATTCTCCACCTGCTGTCCGGGACTAGGTACATGACCAGCGACCCCTCTCCATCGATAAGGCTGCAACCTTGGCAGACACCCAAACTCCAAGACACCCAAAGAGGTGAAGCTGTTATGGTCCATGACCAGGGCACCCGCTCCTACCCCACCTCCACCATCAGCCAGCATTTCAGTAATACCAGACAGCAACATTGGCAGACAGTCTGGATCAATGGCCAGCCAGCAGTGGCTTTGCGAGACACTGGAGTCACCCTTACTTTAGTACAGCCAAGGTTAGTTAGACAAACACACTGAGTAGTCCATTGCAATTCGAGTGGCAATGTTTTCAGCATCCCAACTGCCTGGTTCCAATTGGATTGGGGAGCCGGGGCTTGTGACCTGGTAGTGGGGATCATGAAAACGCTAGCTTCCCATGTGTGACTGGGAAATGACCTGGGACATTTACAGTCCACCTTTGGCCTAGAAACTGCAGAACAACACCACTGACAGGACCTTGCACCAGTGGGCCAAATGTGCCGTGTCTTACAGGAAATAATATACAGTATTAAGCCAGAACATCAGCATTTCCTATGTACCCCGGCAAGGGAGCCCTGAGCCCTGATATCTAGTGTAAGGTTTTTTTGGGGGGAATGTGCAGTCCCATTACACCAGGCCAGCTGTAGTGGGATTTATACAAAATAACACAAGCAAACCTCAATTAGAAAAAGAACCACCACAGCCAGTGTATGAGGTATACACTGGACATCCACCTTGCAAACCAGGACTGAGTTGCCATGTTCAAGCGGCTATGCTGGGCGGTCGCCCCCTTTACATGTATGTATAATATATGTATGTATGTATGTGTGTTTTAAACTGGCATATGATGTCATATCATGGCAGCTATTGCCAAAAGATATGTTCTACTGCAAAAATGCCTACTAAAGTTGCCTGGTCAAACATGCCTGAGTCGATATATGCAGAGAATGTGTGCATGTTCAGAGGGACACTATAGTGTTATGAATACATCTTTGTATTCCCAGCTCTATACTGTTCCTTTAAGTTACAGGGGGCAGAAGGAAAGGAAAGCCAAAAGAAATAAAAAAACACATAATAGGACTGATTAAAATGAAGATTTTTTTTTCCCCAGGAAACATGCTCATGTGAAATCCTTCATACCCAAATTAGTGAATAATTATATTACTTTCTTACACAACATTATCCAGAAAATATAAATAGTGTTTAAAGAAAATCTTTACCAATCCAGCAATGATGTATGTTCTACATTCAAGTATTGCAATTCCCTGATTCTTTTAATATTTCAAATTACACAAATTGGAGATTTAAACTAGATTTTCTCAATCCAAATTTGTACTTAATAATGATTCCTCAGCAGGTAATTTCCTAACAACAGGCAGTGTACATCCTGCTGTTTTGTAATGACATTTCATTGCTCAATTACTTTATCCAGGTCACAGCGAAATGTGGGTTATGACTTATTTTCTTCTATCTACATTAACCTGGATCTAGCTGTTATGCAGCAGGTCTGCTGCTCTATTTGTTACTATGAGGGTGTACTGATAAGATGAATTATTAGCCTAATTTGTAAGTGTGAGTTAAATGCCCTACTCCGTGTATGTATAATGGGTTAATGTACCAGACTGTTACATACACATCTAGGTGTGGTTTTAATTCCCTCCATATTTCAAACTTGCATCTAATATTTGATATTGAGAGATTGAAGAGAAGAATGTAACTAAATGATCTTATTTTGATTACTTTTTTCTTAAGATTTTGGTGAGTCAATTGTTTTGATTACAATCCCACAGTTTAAGAGTAAGTACAAAGGTCCAGGCAAAGTGTAAAAATGCATGCTCAGAAATGAATTAAGAAGAATATTGTGTACCATAGAACTATGACAAAGCTGGCACTCTGTGCCCTGACCCTCTACATGTCACCTAGTAAAAGACTGGTGGTTAGGCTACTGTTGTGCGTAGACAGTGCCATTTACACAAAGTTCGATTCACGTTTTTTATTTTTGTTAAATGTTTGTTGAAAGAAAATCCTTTTGGGGGGGAATGTTCTCAGTCCATTGTGTGTTGTGCAAGAGTGCAAGCACTGTGTTGTGCACTGAGGACTGTGTGCACTGCAATGCTTCTTAAAGTCGCACAATAATAGTACAGTACTAGTAAAGCCACCAAACAGCAACTAATTTTCAGCACAAACATCTATTGGGGCTAACCAAAGATGTGATAGTTTAAACAATACACATCTATAGCTTAATTTATTTGAATAATAAAAACAAACCCATTATCATCAATGATACATTCTAATCCAAATTCTAATCCAAATAAAAAATTAGGGGTAGGGGTCATGTTCCCAAATCCACCATCAGCAGTAGTGCCATAGCCTCTCACTGTCTTAACCACACTGCCAGCATCGCCATCACCATAAGCACCACCTTGGGATAGTGGGACTAGCATGTCTGTTGCATCCCATTCATCACCCAAGAGACAAATATTTTTTTATCTCTGCCTTTTTATGCTGCAATTGGTGACTCAAAGAATAAAGATGCAGAAGGACCTGTCGTTGCAGCAATAGAATCAACTAGGTCCACAAAGAAGATAACCAACTTCATAATAGCTGCTGCCACTTTCACTGACACTGCAACTCCTTCTACCACAGCTAGTTCAGGCATTATACCTTTTGTGTTTTATAGTAACCCAATCTGGTTCTCCCTGTCTGAGGCTTAACTAGAGTGGGGGCCCTTTGCCGTCGGATGGTCCAGTGTTGCCCTTTGGCCGTTACATTGGGGCTCTGGGTTGGGGGTGCTTCACAGGGTGAGGGCTGTATTGACTCTTGTCTCTAGAGGGGTAGATTCTGCTCTAAGATTGGATCGGTAGTCTTTCTCCCTGATATCATAGGGAATCTGGTTGTCGGTCGGGCCATGCTATTTTCGCTGTCCGCGTCTGGTTTTGGTGTGTCAGGGGATTTCAGCTAGGTCTCATGGCTGCGGGGTCAGTGTGGTGGGGAGGAGAGGTCAGCGTGGGCGGGTGTCCGCTCCGTGCCTTGTCTCTCGTCTGTTTCTGTGTTCGTGCCTGGGTGGTTTATAATTCTATTGCTGTGTCCTGCTAGGTGGGGAGGAGGTTCGGGAGTGTTGTGTTCCTCAGGCTGGCAGGTATCTGGGCCGTGGGCCTCCTGATTTTGTTCATCTACTTGTGTGTCTGAGGTCTGTGTATGTGTCCCGCTAGCAAGTTGAAGGTATGTCTGCCACATCGTGTTAGTGTGGGGGCTTAGTTTGCCGATCTTCGTCTGGTACCACATTGTGAGTTCGTATTCAATCATCGTGGTCACTGCAGATTCAATTTCCCTGAGCACGGGCAGTTTGGGGGTTTTCCAACACCTGGCTATCAGTGTGGATACTGTACTCAATATCAGGTAAATCATCTTCCGGATCGGTTTAGGCGTGTTGTCTGGTAGCAGTCTGAGTAGTATTGTAGCTGGGTCATGCGCCAGTTGGAAGTTTGTGACCTTCATGATCAGTGTTATGGTCTTTTTCCACAGGGAGTTCACCTCCGCACACTGCCACCATATATGAAGCATAGTTCCTCTATTTGTGAGACAGCGCCAGCATAGATCCGATGTGGTTGCATACATAGAGTGTAAGCGAGTTGGGACCATGTACCACCTATATAAGAGTTTTCTGGATGTTTCGAAGTGTGCTGCACAGGTTGACATCCCCTCATAGGCAGTGAAGATCTTGTCCCATTCTGTCGGGGAGAAAGTGGTTTGCAGGTCGTCTTGCCATTGTGTCATGAATTTCCACTTTGTCTCCTCCTCGGGGTTGGCTAGAGTGTTGTAACATACGGACACCATTTTCTTCTGTGGTTTTGACGAAAGGTATTGTATTTCAAACTTCGTGAGGGAGGATTGTAGGGTTTGTTTGATATTGTTGATCACGATGTCATGGACTAGCGCCTTCATCTGAAGGTATGCAAATGTGTAGTTGGAGGGTAGGTTGAATTCTTCTTGTAGAGCTGGGAATGGTTTGAGTCCTCTTTTATCGCAGAGGTGGAATATGTGTGTGATTCCTGCTTTTTCCCATTTTTGATACGGAAACGTACCGTTACATTGGTATAGAGTTTTGATCAGGGTTGTGAGGCCCCATGGGTGTGCTGAGCAAAGTTTGTTTCTACAGGATTCCCATGTTGTTAGAAGGTGCTTGGTGGTTGGTAGTATATTCGGGGGTGGTTGTCGGAGGTGTTGGGGTGTCCACAGCATCGTTGGAAGGTCCATTTCTCCACAGTAGTTGCTCTCTATTGCTACCCATTGAGGTGTGTAGGTAGTCAAATGTGCTCCTATGACAATGGTGAGGATAGTGGATTGATAGTATGCTTTTATGTTTGGGAATCCCATTCCCCCCTTTTTCACATTCATCATTAGTAGTTGTCTGGGAACTCTGGGGTGTTTGCCTCCCCAACTGAAGTAAAGGAGGGTCGTCTGTAATTTTGTTATGTAGCTCTGGGGTAGCTTGATTTGAAGGATTCGGAATAGGTAGAGAACTTTGGGTAGGATTGTCATCTTCAATGCCGCTATTCTTCCCACCCACGACAGGAATATGTTTTTCCAGGATTGCAGGAGGGTGTCGATTTCCTTCAATAGTCTTGTATAGTTGGCGCTAAAGAGTTCTTTGTCTTTGTGTGTAATTTTTATACCCAAGTATACCAGGTCGTCTTCTCTCCAGTCGTATCTGTGTTTCTCTTTTAACCTTTCAACTGTGTGTTTGGGGATGTTGAGGCACATTGCTTGCGTTTTGGTGTATGCTTGGTGTAAGCTTGTAGTATGAATGTTGACTGTATGTGTGTAGTTCTTTGTGGAGGGAGGGAAGTGTTGTCACTGGTTGTGTGAGTGTGAGGAGGATGTCGTCGGCGAATAAGCCGAGTTTGTAGTCTTCATTTCCGACTTGCACTCCATGGATGTCTTTGTTGTTGCGGATGGCTATGGCTAGAGGTTCCAGGGCTAGTACGTAGAGGAGTGGAGACAGGGGGCACCCTTGACGGGTCCCGTTTGTGATTGGGAATGCCTGCGAGCAGAACCCCGCGTTTAGCACTGTGGCTGAGGGTGTGCTGTATAGCGCTTTGATTGCGGAAAGAAACGCGTTTGGGAATCCATAGGCAAGCAGAGTCTCCTGTAGGAAGTGCCAGTTGAGGCGGTCAAACGCTTTTTCGGCGTGTAGGGATAGCATAATGCTTTCTTTATTGGAGTTCTTTATGATGTGGTAAAGATGTAGTGCCTTCCTGGTGTTGTCTGGTCCTTGTCTTCCTTTCACGAATCCTACTTGGTCTGTGTGGATAACCGTTGGTATGATGGTACTGAGACGGTCAGCAAAGATTTTTGCGTAGAGTTTCGCGTCTGCGTTCAGGAGGGAAATTGGTCTGAAATTCTGGCATGTTGTTGGGGGTTTCCCCGGTTTCGGGAGAGTAATGACATGGGCTGCCAGAAATTCTGATGGGAAGGTCTCGTGTTGGGTGGCAGCATTGAAAAACCTTGCGAGGGTCGTGGCAAGTTCCTGTTGGTAGGTCGAATAGTATGTGTTGGTGTAGCCATCTGGGCCTGGTGCTTTCCCTTTTGGCATTTTGTTTATCTGCTGCAGGATTTCGGTCGTGGTAATCGGTGCGCACAATTGAGCAGATTGGTGCGCTTGGATTTTAGGCATGGTGAGCTTCGCTAAGTATGTACGAATCGTTGCTGAGGAGGGGTGGGGCTGGGTAGATTGGTCTTTCAGGTTGTACAGAGTGGTGTAGTAATGCGCGAATTCATTGCAGATTTGTGTTGGTTACTTTGTGGCCAGAGTGTGTGTTTAAGAACGGTATTCTCGCTTGTGCTTGCTTTGTTCGTAGTCTTTGTGCCAGCACTTTTGTCGCCTTGTTTCCCATGGAGTAAGAAGTTGCTTTAAGTTTCCGTAGTGCTATATTTGCTTTCTGTGTATGGATTGCGCTTATGTCATCTTTTACTAATTGGATCTGCTGCTGGAGGGCCGGGGAGGGGTTCTTCTGGTTTTCTCTGTGGAGGTGTTTTAGGAGTGCGAGCAATTTGGTGTGGGTTGTCTTCTTCAGGTGTGATGCGCGATTCCGCAGGAGTCCTCTAATAACAGCTTTGTGAGCAAGCCATAATGTGGCGGGGGACACGTTCCCCCTGTCGTTGGTGGTGAAATATTGTTGGATTTCGCTGCGGATCTCGTCTGCAAATTTAGGGTCATGGGGTAGGTTTTCATTGAGCCACCATGGGCTGCGTCTTTTGTATTGGTATGGATCCGTGAGCGTGAGTGTCACAGGGTTATGATCTGATTCGGTGGAGGTGTTTATGTCACAGGATCTGACTTGGTGTAGGTGTGTGCTAAGCATCATGTAGCCGTCTATGCGGGAGTATGTATAGTGCACTTGTGAATAGTGGGTGTATTCTCTGTCGTTTGGGTGGAAAGTTTTCCAGATATCGTAGAGGCCATAGGAGGCTAGTGTCTTGTTCAGCGCTGGGCATTGCTTGTGGAGGTTTTTTTTCCTTTTGGGTGTGTGTACGGCTGTGGAGTCTGTATTGGGGTTCAGGATATGGTTGAAATCTCCACATATTATCAGGGTACCCGTGTGTATTATCTTGTCTAGCAGCATGGTCAAGTAACTGTGCTGGTTCTCAGTTGGGAAATAGGTGTTGACTATCGTGTACGTGTTGTTGTTTAATGTGCATATCAGGATAATGTACCTACCCTGTGGGTCTAATTGGACTGTTATTTTGTCGAAGGTCAAGGCTTGGCTTACGAGGATTGACACTCCTCTGCTTTTGGTGGAAGAGGTAGCGTGGTATTGGTGAGGGAAGTGCCTAAGGCCCATGATGGGTTTAGTGTCGTGTTTAAAATGGGTCTCTTGCAGGCATATGATGTCCACTTGTGTCTTTCTTATTTCTTTCAATATCGTGAATCTCTTGTGGGGCGAGTTTAACCCTCGAACGTTGTGTGTGTATACTTTCATTGTGGCTCAGTGGTATGAGATCTTGGATGTGTGTTAGTTTTGCGCTTAGGCTTGGAATGTGTGGTTTACTTCCAGTCCAAGCCGGGTATTGTGTGTCCGTTTATGACTTGTGCAAAGGGCAGTCGCGCCCTAGAGAGTTTTTTTTTTTTTTTTTGGGAGGGACAAGGTGTACGTCTTGTCATAGTATGGGGGGAGGGCAGTGTGGAGGTGAGAGTCATGATGGAAGGAGGAGGAAGGAAAAATCAGGGGTTATATATACAGGAGTAATACAGTTTAACCGTAAACAAACTTATAATACAATGGTCACTTTCAAGGTTGTGTACCAGTTGTGACACTTTTCGGGTGGGGGTCGTAGTGGTCGGGTCGAATCCAGCAGGTGGCAGATATGGGCTCACTGGATTTAGGGTTTCCCCAATTGATCCGAGCGGTCCCATGTCCCACCACCGCAATAGTGGCTGTGTTGCGATCTTGGGTTTGTTAGGGGTGCTGGGTGCTCAGGGGGCTGGCGCGTGGGTCGTCTCACTAGGCCTGATTGTTGCCTCTCCGCCAGGGGGGGGCTGATTTGGTCACCAATTAGCTAAGTGAGTACTGCCAGCGCCATGCTGTTATAGCTTGTACTCTTGCAGGCGTGGATTGTGCTTTTGGTATTTTATCTCTAAGCAGGTTGTTCCCTAGACCGTCTATGGGAGTGCTATAGCGGCTGCAGAGGGGGAACACCCCCTGTTGGTTTTAGTGATTGTGCCCGCTACGACTGCGTTTAAGCTCTAAGAGTATATCTGTAGCTATGCAGGTTTTTTTCAGGGCCTCTGCTTAGCCTCGCTCTCTGCAAGGTAGTGGGCATTGTACGCCATGTCCCTTAATGGGGGTGTGGTGGCGGTTGGCTGTGCTATTGGCGCTTACCCCTGGTCGGGCTAGCTGGAGAGCTATTTTGTGGCTAGCCTTTCGGTCTTTTGCGACCTGCCACATATGGGCCTGCCCCTGCTCTGTTTTTATATTAATAATAAACCTGTGGTAACATGGGGTAAGTCCCTAGTGGGTCAACTTAATATCAAGCTTAAAACATTTAAACGCAACATAATTAACAATTTGAAACATTACACTTGCTGGTACGTGGGAGGTCAGCGGCTGCCATCTCTCGGCGAAGCTCTTTTCGGCCTCTGCGGTCTCCATTCTGTATTGGATGCCGTGTTTGCGCCATCTGGATGAAGGTTCTGGGCTATGCCCCACGTTTGCAGCAGTCCCAACCCTTCAGATGGTGAGGCAGCCACGGTGAGTTTCCCACTTTTGGTGATGAGCATTTTCGCTGGGTATCCCCACCTATAGGGGATGTTATGGTGTCTCAGTGTTTCCGCCACAGTTTTAGAGGATCGTCTGCGACGTAGGGTATCCGCTGATAGATCCGTGAACAGGAGAATGTTGTTGTATTTAGGAGGTAAGTCCTTCTTCGTTCTGTGGGCACGGAGAATTTGGTCTTTCACGTGATAGTAATGTAGCCTCATGAATATGTCTCGCGGTGTGGAGGCAGGGAGGTGTTGCGGCCTGGGGATTCTGTGGTTGCGGTCCAGGAGGAACATATCGGTTGGTATGTCAGGTAGGATGTGCTGTAATAGTTCCACTGTGTATGCTGTTAGGCCTTGTAATGCCACCTCTTCTGGCACTCCCCGCAGTCTGATGTTGTTGCGGCGAGATCTGTCTTCCACGTCTGCTAGCTTGGACTCATGGAGTGCCAGTTTGTGGTCTATTTCGCCCATGCGGACTTCTATTGCTGTGTGGGCAGCGTCTTTGTCCACCATCTTACCTTCCAGGCACGTGGTCTGGGCATCAAGGACTGTCATGTCTTTTTGCAGTGCCAGTGGTATCTCCTACACTACTATCAATGTGGGTGATGTTGAGAATTGTTTGCAAATCATTATGGAAATAATTATGGAAATTAGGCAATGAGTGTAGGAGCAGGGCCAGAGTCTGAATGAGCCAGCAAAACTCTGGCATGCATGTATGCCATGATCATAGGGTGTCCAGCTAAGTGGCATTGCTGATCTACCCTTATTTAAAGTGAAAGGGCTTAAATGTCCTTGTATTACTTGATATGGCTTGTAATTCTTGCCTTTTGCAGCGTGAGCAAGTTTAAAAAAACTATTGCATCATACTTTTCTCTGATGTGGTTTTCACATTGTGACAGATTCTCTGTCTGCGGTGATTGAGAGATTTTTTTTATATTCTGTTTCAAGTTATGCAATCATACATACAAAAAACAACAACTAAGAATTAAAGGATAATGTTAACTGTCATACTGTACAAAACTGTGGGTAGATGTGGGTCCATTAAATCTTACTTCTCTTTTTATTGTACAGGTAAACATGAAACAGTTGGTGCCAAACTGTTAAAGTCATACCAAAAAATGAGGTAAATAGTAATAATTTTATTCTAATCAAAGTATTTTTTAATTCTGGACAAAATTACTCATTTATGTTAAATAAAAAATTCCAATAAAGCAGGTTTATTACTATTAACTATATATGTATAGATGCAGGTCCATTAGACGAGCATGTGGGCGTCCGCAGGAATTTTTCCAGGGGGGTGGACATAATTGTAATGACATCCTTGCTTGGTCCCTTTTTGACAGTGTCATGAAAGGGAAGGGGCATAGTCACTATCACATAAAGCCAGGGTGAATATCGTTTTCACAACTATGGTGTCAGGAATACATTTTTGTTAAAGGAACATTCATAACAACTTCATCTAAATGAAAATGCTATGATACCAGGAAGCCCCTGGGTGCTCTCTTTCCTTTAAGGGATTAAACTGCTCTCAAATGGTTTAACCCCAAAGGCTTCCTCCACCTCCAGATGTCCAGGTCGCTTTGTGGTTTTCGACTTCTGAAACGGAGTGTCAGGAAGTGCAAACTGACGTCAGGCATGGGTATCGCTGATTGACTAGAGTGGTCAGTTGACGCTCTAAGCCAATCGCTAGTTCCCGGTTCATAAAAATGTTTTACTTTTTTATGAATGGGGAGCTACTGATTGGCTTAGAGTACCAGCTGACCGCTCTGGACAATCAGTGGCACCCCTACCCAGCAGCACCCTGTCCTTCCTGACACTCAGTAAATACTCACTTCACTTGTCCTTCCTGCTCCAATCTCCTTTTCTTCTCTTTCATTTGACACTGTCTTCTTTTTCTTCTGACACTGTCTTCTCTCCTCCTTGGCTCATTCTTCTCCTTTACCTTTCTGCTACTTTCTGCTTCTTTTGTGCCCTTCTGCTCCTTTCTCTTTCTGATCTCTTTCTGCTCCTTGCAGACACTTTCTGTTCCTTCTCCTACTTTACCTTTGCGCTTCTTCTGCCCCTTCCAGCTCCTTGCTACCCTTTTATGCTCATTCTCCTACTTTACCTTTGTGTTCCTTCTGATTCTTTATGCTCCTATACCTTTGTGCTCCTTCGGTCCCTTCCTGCTCCTTGCTGCCCCTTCCTGCTCCTTGCAGACCCTTCCTTCTTCTTGCAGACCCTTCCTGCTCCTTGCAGACCTTTCCTCCTTCTTGCTGCCCGTTCTTGCTTCTTGCTGACCCTTCCTGCTTCTTGCTGACCCTTCCTGCTCATTTCTGCTCGTTATCCTACTTTACCTTTGTGCTCCTTCTGCCCCTTTCAGCTCATTGCTGGCCCTTTTTGCTCCTTGATGTCCCTTCCTGCTGATTTCTGTTCCTTATCCTTTCTGCTTCTTCTCCTACGTTACCATTGTGCTCCTTCTGTCCCTTCCTGCTCCTTGCTGCCCTTTCCAGCTCCTTGCTGACCTTTCTGCTCCTTGCTGTCCCTTCTGGCTCCTTGCTGCCCAGTTTTGCACCTTCTCCTCCTTTACCGTTGTGTTGCTTACGGACCCTTTCTGCTCCTTGCTGTCCCTTCCTGTTTCTTTCTTCTCCTTCTCCTACTTTACCTTTGTGCTCCTTCTGATTCTTTCTGCTCCTTCACATTTGTGCTCCTTCTGTCTTTTCCTGCTCCTGCTGCCCCTTTCTGCTCCTTGCAGACCCTTTCTGCTTCTTGCTGACCCTTTCTGCTCATTTCTATTCCTTTCTGCTGATTCTCCTACTTTACCTTTGTGCTCCTTGCTGCCCCTTCCAGCTCCTTGCTGCTCATTGCTGCTAATTCTCCTACTTTACCTTTTGTGCTCCTTGCTGTCCCTTCCAGCTCCTTGCTGTCCCTTCCTGCTCATCTCTGTACCTTCCCCTTTCTGCTCCTTCTCTTACTTTACCTTCATGCTCCTTGCTGACCCTTCCTGTAGGCTGTCTCCCCCATCCCTCACTTACTTGATCTATAGGCTGTCTCCACCATCCCACACTTACCTGATCTATAGGCTGTCTCCACCATCCCACACTTACCTGATCTATAGGCTGTCCCCCATCCCTCACTTACCTGATCTGTAGGCTGCCCCCCATCCCTCATTTACCTGATCTATAGGCTGTCGTCGTCCCCATCCCTCACCTGATCTATAGGCTGACTCTCCCACTCTCCCCATCACTCAGTGATCTGTAGGCTGCCCCCTATCACTCACTTACCTGATCTGTAGGCTGTCTCTGCAGTCTGGGAGTTGCAGGCTCCCCTGCAGATTCAGTCAGGAGAGAGAAGCTGGGATATGATGTAGCTTCCTATCCCTGCTTCTCTCTACATACACCTACTGGCCGGCCCCGGTATTGCAGTGTATTCTCAATCTGAAAATAAAAATACCTTCACAAGCTGAAAAATCCAGGGGGGGTGGGGGGGGTGGCAAGTGGTGGATTAAGTAACCAATCAGAGTGTTATGAGTCAAATTACACAGCGTGGGAAAATTACAAAGAACATTCCCACGCTGTGTAAAATGACACAGAGAACTCTGATTGGTGGATTTCAAACCAATCAGAGTGCTGTGACAGGTAAATGTAGAGACTGACCTCTCAGTCTCTTCATTTACCCGTCAGAGCACTCTGATTGGATGGCTTAAACCCACCAATCAGAGTGCTCTGAGCCTAATTGCAGGGCGGGGATAGGCTTTCTAAGCCTTCCCCCACCCTGCAGAGCTCAGTCTGCGCGGAGCCCTCAGCAAGTGAAGATGGATTATGATTTTTTTTGCGCTCGTTTTTTTTTGTTTTTGTTTTTTAAGTGCGTCGGTTATTATGGCTTTTTGTTTGCCCTTTTTGGGGGCAGAAAAAATAAGATTTTAGAAGAAAGAAAACATCAAAGGGTAAGTTTTTTTTCAGGTACTTAGTTAGATGGTCCCCCCTCATTATTTTTAGGGTAAGGGGGGTAGGTAGGGGTTAATTTTTTGGGGGAGGAGGGTGACTAGGGGTTTGGAACCCCTAGTCACAGGGGGGAGGGGGGTTTATTTATTTATTTAGGGCCTCCACCCACCGCTGAGGGGTGGGGGCCAGGGGGGAGGATATTAGGCCCCCCCTAATTAGTATTTAGGGCCCCCACCCACCACTCAGGGGTGGGGGCCAGGGGGGAGGACATTAGGTCCCCCCCAATTAGTATTTTAGGGCCCCCACCCACCACTCAGGGGTGGGGGCCAGTGGGGAGGACATTAGGTCCTCCCCCTCATTCTAATTTAGGGCCCCCACCCACCGCTCAGGGGTGGGGGCCAGGGGGGAGGACATTAGGTCCCCCCTAATTAGTATTTAGGGCCCCCACCCACCACTCAGGGGTGGGGGCCAGGGGGGGAGGACATTAGGTTCCCTCCCCCCATTCTAATTTAGGGCCCCCACCCACCGCTCAGGGGTGGTGGCCAGGGGAGAGGACAATAGGTTCCCCCCCTAATTAGTATTTAGGGCCCCCACCACTCAGGGGTGGGGGCCAGGGGGGGAGGACATTAGGTTCCCTCCCCCCATTTATATTGAGGGCCCCCAACCAACGCTCAGGGGTGGGGGCCAAGGGGAAGGACATTAGGTCCCCCCATTCTAATTTAGGGCCCCCATCCGCCGCTCAGGGGTGGGGGCGGAAGGGAGGACAATATGTCCCCCCCATTATTTTACTTTAGGGCCCCCACCTGCTGCTCAGGGGAGGGGGCCGAGGGGGGGGCAATAGGTCCCCCCCCATTATTTTACTTTAGGCCCCCACCCGCCACTCAGGGGTGGGGCGGGGGGGAGGACAATAGGTCCCCCCCATTATTTTACTTTAGGGCCCCCACCGCCGCTCAGGGGAGGGGGCTGAGGGGGGGCAAAAGGTCCCCCCCATTATTTTACTTTAGGGCCCCCACCTGCCACTCAGGGGTGGGGGACGGGGGGGCAATAGCCCCCCTTTAGTTTAAAAGCCCCCACTCGTGCGTTGCGGGTGAGGGCTCGGGAGGGGGGACCCATTTTTTTTTTTTTTTTTTTAAACAGTGAGCAGCCACTGGCTTAATAAGACATACCCCTATTCGCGGTATAGCGAGTAGGGGCACAATTTACTAATACTAAGTAATTTTTACTTAGTATTAGTAAATTTGGCTTAAAGACCAATTTAGGTCTTTCAGCCTTTTGGTAGATAACTCTGTAATACCGTGGGAATTAGGGAGTTATCTGCCAAGCGGCTGCAAGAGACATTCCGAAATTTCGAAGTTGTCGAAGTTGCCGAAGGGCCAAATTGCCCAGGTCCCGAAGTTCCGAAATTACCGAATTTCCGAAGTGTCGAATTGCCGAAGTCCCGAATTTCGGAATGCCGAACCGAAATTTTTTCCCATACACATGCCTATAAGATACTCTGAACTGGGACACAACAATGTATTGTGACTAAAACTTAGCTTTTATTAGAGTACATAAGAAAAAAGCTTCAGAAGTAAAAGGCCAGCATGATGGAAAAAGTCCTTAAGAGGTTAAAATATACTCCCTCAAAGCAAAGAAAAAAAAAATAGAATAAAAATATACATACATACATAAACCAGTCAGAGATCTAAACTGGAGAACTATAGAATAAATCACTCTTAAAGTGGCGATGTCACCAACTGGGACTTTGCAAAGGCGGTGACATTGCCTTGGGGATTCTGTGGCGTGGGGAGGGGATCACACATATGTTAGGAGCCAACATCACTGCTGAACTCTCGCACATTACAGTCTATGGAGTAGACAGAGTCAATTCACACCGGTGTGCATTGAGTGGGATTCACACTTCTTAACCGCGTTTGCTCTGCCCAGTGTCAAAAAGTGTCAGATGGAGTTTCAGTGAAATTCCAACACAGTCAACATGAGTATTTCACAAAGATTCTATCTTTATGAAATATTCATTTTTCAAGTTGAGATGGATGGGGGAGGGGAAGGGGGGTGGTGACAGTGCTGCTTTAATGAAATGTGAGCGATATATAAACTACTGGGATAGAATATGTAGAATACAAATGTCAAAGTGACGATTTACAATCTGTGTGGTAGGTCTTAACTCAAAACTACAATACAACTTAAGTTAATCACCCTGCAGTTTAAACTTCTGTCTTTTGACAAATCAAACAGATAAGTACAATAGGGACCAACTACCCCTCATGCCTGCTATTTGAACAGAGCTCTGCCTCAATATGAAACTACTCCAGAGGTATACAGCCCCAAGCATTGACATTCACTATCAACAAGATATGAACGTAAATCACCCTCAGCGGAGATGTAGAAGCAAAGAGATCTTACTTTTCCTTCCCTATTCCCTGCCCACAGAGAAAGAACAAATGAACAAAACCAAAAAGGGCTGTAACTTTTCTGTGTAACTCCCTTCCCTTCTCCGTTAGACTTTCACCCAGTCTCCATTCCTTCAAAAAATATTTGAAAACACACTTCTTCAGGAAAGCATGTCAATTAAACAGTTTTCACCCCCCTTACTTGTTACCCCTACTTATACCCTTTGTGTCACTACACCCCACTCCATCTAGAATGTAAACTCATTGAGCAGGGCCCTCAACCCCTCTGTTCCTGTGTGTCCAACTTGTCTGGTTACAACTACGTGTCTGTTAGTCTACCCATTGTACAGCACTATGGAATCTGCTGGCGCTCTATAAGAAATAAAATAATAATAATAATATTAACCCTCCAAACTGATGTTTAACTAGTTCTCACAATTTAGGTGACTAAACAACTAGAAACCATGTTATGCTTATTTCCCTAACATTCACTTAGTTGATCAGGCCAATGTCCATGCTTGGAGGCAATCCTCCTCTGTTTCATTTTGAGGTTAGATCTGTTCACATAGCAGGGCTTAGTCATTAAAGGGGAGGTTTTGCCTGTAGTACTTACCTATTTGATTTGACTTGACAACAGACTGAAGTTTTGAACGGAACTGTCAGTGCCACCGGCTGCAGGGAATTGACTCTGTTTCACAGGATACTCCATAGACCACACTGCTCTACTCTTGTGCATGCATCAGTGACATCAACTCCTGGCACACAGAAGAGGACCGGCTAGAAGAAGATGGCAGCGCCCATGAGGGACAGGTTCAGGTAAATTAAACTCACCTTTTCTTGACCCCTAGCCACCACAACCACAGCGGCAAAGTCACCATCGGGGGTCTTTGCCAATTATGCAAAGACCCCAGATGGTAACAGTGCCGCTTAAACTGCAGCCTCAGGGTGATTTATTGCAGTTTTGAGTTTACAAGACAGATTTTACAGTGTCACATTGACACAGTTTGATATTTTCTGGTAATTGCTTCACAGACTGTTTGAAGGAAGGTTACAGTGTCGCAAGCTTAGCTTGCTTCATATTGGTTACAGTTGTATTCAACATACTCTATCCCAGTAGTTTATATATTTCTCCCATAAGTTATTATTCTCTCCAGTTTAGATCTCTGACTGTTGTAGAAATGTTTTTATTCTCATTTTTTTTTCCTTTAGCTGGTCGCTGTGTGTTTTAATCACCACTCACATCTAGTTAGACACAAACACACATACATAACAAGATGCTTAAAGGAACAATATAATATTAGGAATGCAAACATGTATTCCTAATACTATAGTTATCTGTTTATTGTTTAGATATCTTTTATTCATCGCCGCACTGGTCTCTCAGTGGCTTTCTCCGCCTCCATAGAAAAGCATTAGAAGGCTATTGTGCATGCACGGCAAAATGTCTCATAGAGATACAGTGAATCAATGCATTCCTATACATGGAGCATGGAGACACTGAACACAAGTGCTGTATACAATACAGCACTGAAATAGGAAGCACTTCTAGTGGCCATCTGAGTGACTGTACCTAGAGGTGTTACTAGGCAGCAATGTAAATGCCGCATTTTCTCTGAAAAGGCTTTGTTTACATTAAAAGGCCTGCAGGGACATGCTATAAACACCAGAACCACTGCATTAAGCCGTAGTGTTTATGGTACTATACTGTCCCTTTAAGAACAGATACCTAGCCAATTAGAAATACACTTATACAATTACCCATACTTTGTCTATGGGAACATGTAAAAATGAATTTATGATCAGAGCCGGATTAAGGTTGCTCAGGGCCTTGGCAGGGTGCTAGAATGGAGTCCCCTCCCAGAGACCTGGGCATCTAAACAATAAAAGTAATGTGTGGGAGAGAGCATGTGGCTGAGTGAAAGATTCTAACAGCTGTATATGGGAGAGGCTGAGTGTGTCTATGTGTCTAGAATGATGTACCTGTTTATATACCTGAGAGTGTGTGCATTTGAGACTGAGTGTGTCTGTGTTTCTGGCATTATGTATCTGTGTATATGTATTCATGTGTGTGAATTGTTGGTATCTGTGAGCGTATGTGTGTAGGGTAGTGTCTTGCATTGTGTTGTGTGTAATAAAGGCTGCTTGGGGTCTTTGTGTATTGTAGTTATGATGAGGATGAGTTTCGTGTGTGTGAACTGACTGTGTTTGAGGTGACTATTTTGAGTGGGGTAACTGTGGGTGTAAGTGTGACAGGGTGAGGGTCGTGAGTGTGGCAGAGTGAGGGGGCGAGTGTGACAGGGTGAGGAAAGTGAGGATGTGGGGGTCAAGAGTGGAATAGTGTATGGGGTCAGTGTGACAATTTAAGTGGTGGGAGTGTGAAAGTTGGGGGTGTGACAGGATGAGTGGACTGAATAAGGAATGGTGAGTGTGACAGGATGATGTGGTGGTATGTGGCAGGTTGAGGGGAGTGATTGTGACAAGGTGTGGAGTGGTGAGTGTTACATGATTGTGGGGTGAGTTACTGTGGGAGGGTGAGGGAGGGGGTCATATGTGTGTAGTGGGAAATAACAATATATGGAAAGGCTGTGTTAAGCCGATGGGTATTGCTGAACAGGTGCTTGGTAGGGTGCAGTGACCCTTCAACAGCGCAACAGGGCCCATGTTCAGCAATTACCACCGGGTAGCCCTAAGTGCATGTGCAATGTGCCCCCATAGTGAGCTGGCCCCAATGCAGCGTACAGGCTGCATTGACGGTAGTATCGAATGTTAGGTTTCTTCTCTAATTTAACACATGAGCTAAAATGTGTTTGAGACCTAAACAAAGTTAGTTCAGTTTTTGCTCATGTCCAAGGTATTCCCTTACCCCTTGTTTTGGTTTATTTTTGTATGGCTAACTAAGTCAAAAGGGTTATCCAGACATTTTGTGTTCAGTGATGTTAGCTCCACATAGTTCCATAGAATGCTAAAACAACAAGTGTTGCTATCTCTCTTTTGTTTTAAGTTACCCTTGTGTGTGGGTTATGTAATTGGAATAGGTTCCCTCTGTATTATCACAATTGATTTAAACTTGTGTAACACCAGAGTGGTAAAAAAAATCAAAAAGCTAGAGAAAACTGAGGTTTTTCCCTTTCTTGGTTTTCTCTTATATTCTGTTTTCAGTCAGTGCCAATGTGTAGGGGAATCATATTTTTGATGTGAGCTGTTTTAATCTTGTATACTTGAACATGGAGCCATCTCTCTCTGTAGCCCAGACAAGTTTAATTAATCTACCAGGTATTGTGGGCAAACTACTTATAAGGTGCATAAGAAATATTGTGGGAAAAAAGATAAAATGGATAGAGAAGAGAGGGAATTCAGCACAATTCCTCAACTAATATTTAAATACATAATAGTAAATTGGATATAACTGTAGTTTAAGCACAAGATGAATTGACATGATTCACCCATAGGTGATAACATCTTAACAAAGAGGATGTCATGAGTGATCCAGAAGGCCTAAATCAAAAAGTTATCTATACTGCTCTGACTGTGACTGCTAAACATTTTTGTATGGTTGCTCCTGACAACTTTATCTTTTATAATTTTACTCAAATCTAGAAAAATACTAATTTGCAGAGCATATTAAGCACTAACATTCTAAGAACAACCTATCTATGTTCCAGGAAAACAGGCATAATCCAGCGTACTCACTCACACAGCAATTTCAAGTCTTACAGAATGTAATAGTTTAAAAAACAAACAAAATGTTTATGTTCCATTAAGTTACGTAGTAAATTTCTTTTAGAAACAAACCTGGCAAATCATTTGCCCATTGCCAGATGGATAAAGTGGATCTATTGTCTCATATAACAGGATTTTGATATGACAAGGTGAAAGCAGATAATAATAAAGGGCAACAATTTACCAAAAACAAACTGCAAGAAATCTAAGCCAAAAAAATCATAACATGACAGGCATAGATTGACAGAACACCTTAAATTGACATATCCTTTCAAGAGAAGTCTGAATTTCTTTAGAAGTGTAGACCTTATTACACGCACAAGCCATGCTTGCAATATCAGGTACCTTAGGTTCAAAAGTTCTAGGTAATGATTCAAATTTCAGGATTTGTTTCAAAGCTACTTCAAACGTCCTGATTTCTTTGAAAGAGGCTATACATACCATGCAAGAAATATTATATATTCATTATATTGCAAAAATGGTTGTAGAAAAATGAAAACATTTTTAATTTATTTTCTCTTCTTCACTTCTTCATGATAAAGTAAGATTTCTGTTGTCCCTCCAACACCACCTCCTTTCAGTGAAGCTAATCAAGGAATCTCCTCCATGGTAAAGTACATATGTATTTCCCTTAGCTACTCACACTGACTTGCTTTGTTTTTGTTTTTTTCATTTTGTTTCTAACCAATATATGTTAAAGGGGTACTTCACTGCCCATAAAAAAAATTCATTGTTTAATTGATATACCTCCTCTGAACATGCTTCTGGTTGCGTCTTGCAACTTTATGCATTTCATTGGGGTATATCTAAAAACAGCTTGCAAAAGCTGCAAGTCTCTTGCCTGAAGCATTCGCATGCTCTCCCCATCTAATGCAGATCAATAAGAAGTCTTTGCAGGATAGGTACTCTAGACAATTGCTACATCTTGAGTTTTTAGCTCAGCTGAGCTAATCAAACCAGGAAGTAACATGACCTGTTGTCTGATTGACAGCCAGAGGTTGTACAGCAAGGGTAATTTATAAGTTCCAATTTCTATAGTAACCTGCAATTTTTTTTTAAATGAAAAAAAGAGTACACACTCTTCGCACAAGTACTTCAACAAGCTATAGTTCTTTATGAGTCTGGAGTGTTCATTTATTTGTATTTTTTCCAATGCACAATGCAATATGGTTATTGCCAATACAAAATTTGTTAAAATTCACCCCTCTAACTACTAGATAACTTTTGTTGAGAGCAATTGCTGTGCATTTTCTACATATCTCAGGAAATACATTGGGAAAAAGTCTGCAGTTGGGCACAGTAATTCCAAGAAACCGCTATTTAAACCAATGCATGTGTTATGATCTAAATGGACCAATGACCATATTTCTATGTCCAAGGATGCAAAATCTAGTAATGTGCAGTTTCATAAAGTAAGTGCACATTTTGAAAACATAATTTCTACTCATTTAATGCAATCTATTGTATTGTTTAGACGTTGTTTAGGTTGATGTCGCTTTAAAATATTCATACACATATACAAAAATTAAAATATTCAGACGCACACAGTCAATACCTAAACTTTTAGAAATTAATTTTACTTGTAACCCCTTTTTTTCCCTTTAGGCTTGAACTTTTGTTTGCTGTAGGATGCAAAACAGAAACATACTTTATAATACTAATGATAATATTGAGCATAATCTAATGTCACTCTTTTGCTACAGGAACTCAGCAAATGCAAGGGATTTAATAAATCAGTAGAGAACTTGCTCCTCTCTCTTACAACCCAAGTGAAAAGTAAGTAGCTCATTAAAAAATGACCAGTGATGTTTTGAATTTTATTATAAACATATATATATATATAAACAACACTTCAAAAATAGTACTGACATTTCAAAAGAAATTGTTCAAGATGGTGCCACCAAAATACAGCTAAAGGATCCATAGTGCTGTGTATATAATGTCTTTGTTTCAGATGAATACTTTTAACATTAAAGTTTCATTATTTCTGTTTTTAAAGGAATACTAAAGCATTAAGAATACAAACCTGTATTCCTAACGCTTTAGTGTCCCTGTCGCTAGTAAAATACAGGTGTGCCTCCTGTCTTGTTTGAGATAAAAATAGCAAAATGAATTATTTAATTTACCTTTTTCCAGAGCCAATGCTATCTAGCTGCTGCTTACCTCTCCGGCTTCTGCAATATCATGGAGGAGGCATGTCCTTTTCCACAATGATCCAATCACAATGGAGTATTGGGGAGATGATGTACATGTGCTGCAAGCTCCATACACACATCTTTTAGGAAAGTATTGAATCAATGCTTTTCTAGGTGGGCTACCATGTCACGTGGCCAGATTGTACTCATTCAGTACCACAGGTACGCCTCTCGTGGCTGTCAGAATGAAAGCCATTAAAGGTAGACTTAACCCTGCAATATAAACCTAGCAAATCTTCTGTAAAGGCCCAATGCACACAGGCTACGTCTTTGAGATAAAGTGGCCTGGGTGACATTAGTGGTCTTTTAAGAAGGGACAATTGACAGCTCTCTTTAGTTCACTTCACTACAATTATCCACCTGAAACAGTATCATTGTTGCTTGACTGCATAGCTGAAATCCCCCTGTAAAGTAGAATGTGGCTTACAAAGCAAGAGGCCTGAAGCTGATGTTAAGGTGACCCTGTTCTCTGTGACAGTGATTTTCCTTATACTAATGAGTCAAATATCTTGTAAAGTTCCCCTTTTATTTTTTTATTCAGGTTACATTTTTCAGTCCACTTTTATTTGTATTCTGCCTCTTTCCTATTTACAATTGTTTAGGTGCATGTTGTTATGCATTACCTGATTTCACAGATTATGCAAACATTGTATTGAACACATAAGAAGTATACTAAATAACTGAATTAGTGTATTATTGTCACTATTTAGCACAGATTGCATTATTTATTACGACATATTTATAACCAGTGACAGTATCCAGAAACCTTTATTTTTTTTAAAAACCTTTCATATGGGGTCACAGCCAGACATGCCTACCTACTGTCAAGGCAACCTATGAACCATCAATCAATGGACTGTGTGATCAATATTTCACAAAGCTTTATACAAAATTGTTAAAGTATCTCTAATGCAACTGACGTTTTTTATACTAGCCCTTGAAAGTTATCTCTATGTTAAAGGAATACTTTATTGTTAGGAATATATATCTGTATACATCTAGGAATATATATCTGCTACAGCCCTGATGCCCCTTATCAATTAGGTCACCTCCATCTAAAAAAAACCCAAAACAAATAAAAGTTAATTAATAATTCACTTTTATCCAGCACTGAATCTTCCATTCATGCACTGCCATGATCTCCTCCACGGATTGCGTCATCTGGGAGGCGTACCACCAGGATGACAGGCCAATTCAATGCTATTCATTGAATAGATTCTCTATGGACAACCGTGACAGCACTGTGCATGCACCTGTGATGTCATGGTATGTTACGGTATGAGATTCTGGAAGTAAGATTCCCAGCTCTCACATGTAGAGGGCTTGGAGGCATTGGTTGAAGCCGCACTTACAAGCCCTCTAATTAAGGAACTAAAGGGTTTTGGGGTATAGGAGAGAGGGAGGGCAGGACTGCAGGCACTATAGCAACTTCAATAAAAGTAAGTTGTTAATGTGCCTACTGTGTCCCTTTAAATGGAACAAAATTTAGCATACTTTCCTTTCAAATTAAATAATTACAAATATAAAAACATAATTAATGTCACAATTTTTTTTATAAATAATATTTTAAATCTACAGAGTAGAAATGTATAGTATATGGTAGAACATAATAATTTTCACATCAAACTATGCCCCGTTTGGCTTACAAATTATAACTTCGATTCTTGTCATTCATCACAGCATTTACAATACAAAGCATCTGCTACAGCTTCAAGCTACTTTTTTCAAATTGTAATTAACAGCTAATGAAAGATCCACGTTCCAGCAAAAAATAATCCTAAAAACACGCCATTCAACAGGTCCATTTACGCAAATTTAAGTTATTGAAAGTATTGTATCAGTTTTGAAGATAGAATAGTCAGTACATAGAATGCATATTATTTATTAGATTTGGGTTGCATCATGGCTTTCTTTGTGAGTATGAACATCAATTGTGTTGTTGTTTCAGCCACTAGTAGATACTTGCATAGGTAAAATTATAATGTATTCAGTCATGATAATGATATTTGTGTGGGTGGCTAATAAACATATCGCACATCTGTAGCAAAGTTACCGTCTCAATTAATCTGAACACTGCACACACATTTATTGTAGAAAGCCCCCCCAAAATTAAAAAATTTAAACATAATTATGCTTAATTTTAGAAATTTCCAGATCTCAAAATGATGTGACTGATAGAGTTCACCTAACTACAGACTACGGCCAAAACCAAGAGAAAAAAAAAGAAAGACGGAGCCATTCTGATACTGCCATCAATATAGCAACCCAGGTATATATCATTTCTATATTTCTCTGTTTCAGCATTAATGCTAATGAGAAACATAACCTTCTCACCAAGAAGAGTCGACCATGTTGAGAGAATTTTAACCATAGATAAAATGTGGACCCAAACCCTCAAGGAGACACTCATACAGACATATACTATCTATATATATCTTGTGACTACATTCCAATTTTTCATCTGCACTAGACATGTTGTGCAACTTTGAAATACGGATAGCTTGTTTTATATAAACTGTATGTAGTACCCTTTCCATAGCATAGAATTCGGGTCCTTTGCTAACAGAAAGCATGACATTCATTGATAGTCACTGCAAAAGTCAAGAATTGGATATAAGGCATTAAAACATAATGTTGTACTATACAATAAGATGATACAGATGGACCCTTGGTGCATGTAGATCAAAACTGAAAATGTGCATCTGCATTCAAGGTTTTTGTATAATCAACCACATAGATTGATTCATGCATCATTAAATACATGTGACGTGTACATCTAATGTCTTTCTTTTCTCATGCTCCAAATTTAGTCATGTTATGTTTCATGATAAACTCATGTATATTGAAGTTTTTTTAATTGTGAAATTACATTGTTGTATTTCATAGCTTTTTTATGAGAATTTTTGTGCATAAATCTATGTAATCTAGACACTTTATAAATGGAAGATAATAAAACATAAAAATGATCTACAGGTCTGTGCTGTATGAGAACACACAATGCTAATTTTTACATGGTTTTTAATAAGACCGGATAAGTGTATATAATGTGTCTACAGCTTGAAAAATCACACAGTCTACATCAGCTTATCACCAAAGCCAAGGAAGATGAACTTTCAGAAAAGCTTATGAAGCAGAAGACAGGCGACAGCAGTCCAATGAAACAAACAACATATTTTGGGAATGCAAAGCGAGTGAGTCTAAACATATTACTGCACAGAATAATAAAAACCTTGCAAAACACCTAACTTCCTAACCTAACACCTGACCTCATGGTTTCTAACTTATTAAAACAAATCATAACTGGCATACTAACCCAAATTCCCATTTACACTTTTAAATTACTTTTTTTAGTCCCACTGTAATGGCCATCAAAGTGTCAGCTTACATGCTGTACCAGTACACTAAAATCACAATTAACTTTGCTGCTTTCTTTTTTTTTTTTTTTTTTTTTAAGTCAATCTCCTTTAGTGACATCTGAGCTAGTATAAAAACAACATTGCTATCTCAATATAATTACCCCAAAAACTGTAGTGTAAGTGAACAATGGAAGAAGAAATGAATAGGGTAGAGCATTAGAATATTATTCATAGCCACTTATTAAGTATTTCTGCCTATTTTCAAAAATTAAATAATAGTTGTTCTACAGTGGTGCATCTATGTTCAACTGAAAAACAAATTATAAAAAAGGGAAAGATATGTGGCCCAAAGTGCACCAGACCAGTATGAACTATTGGGTATAGTATGACTCGGATAAGGAAATTTATGGTGACAATGAGCGTCTAAAGTAATTGCCCCTTGTTTATGGAAAAACAAAATCAAAGCAATACCGCACTCAAATAAATGCAAAAAAGAATTTCATCAAGAAAAAAAGTGTATATTGCCATTACGTAGAAGGAGACAGAAACAGGAACTGTGTAATTTCATACAGAGCGAGTATTATAATATATGTACAAAAATAAATCTATGTCCAAAATCTTTAATTCAAAGTCAAGATTGGATATTAATTAATTAAAAAGGCATCAGTTAATCAGTTGCACACAAACAGTAATAATCAGTCAATTGTCTGGTGGATCCATGTAATGCTTAATATATATAGTGTGGTGATATCACTGTAATACCATGTGAGAAAAAATAGGGGGGGGGGGAGGGTGGAAGAGTGTAGATTTCCTTGGAACTCTATATATCTCTTGTTTATGTATTACTATTTGCAGGAGAGGTGTGTCTACACATTGTGGACACCCCTGTCTATGTAAATATAGAAGCAAATAATAGTTAGAGAAACCCAGCAGAGTGGAAGTTTCACTACCAGATTACTATAAATAGGTAGAAGCCACTTCATTAGGGTAAAAACATGTAACTTTATTAATTAGGATTTAAAAGGAAAAAACGTGTCTACAAACATGAACAAACTAGTGTGGCTAGTGGGCTGAAAATATTGTAACAACAGATATTCTTAGACAAAAAAAATGGGATTAACCACTGTTAGATATAAGGTCAGTAAAGAACTAGTTAATGCATTTAGATCTCATAGAAGAGGAGTGTCAGAAAACTGGACACTCTGTGTCTAGGCAACGTTGCCGCAATAAATCAGATAGATTGTCACAAAGTACTATTTAAGAGCTCTTGCTTAGGAGAGGTTGAAATTAAGTAATCATTTTACTCATGTGGTAGTAGGCAGGGAGTAAGAGTAGATGCAGTTATATAAAAGATATACACGTTAAATAAACAGTTTGAGCCATAATGGCATCATTAGATGGATACTTGGAAAAAATGAGTAACGATATGGCAGCGCTAAGTTAGATGAACAGAACATCAATATGTACTCTGCCTATGACTCCTAATAAAATTAGACAGATTTTGAATAAATCTAGATAAACTAATAACTCCCTTGAACTGGAGTGCCGTCAACTGTTTGGATCAACAGCAAAAAACAAATGTGAGGAAGGCTGAACTTGATGGACGTTTCAGCTATGTAACTATGTAACTATGTAACTCGACACAAATTTCGGTGCATATCGCGCCTTTCTCAAGAGATGTGAATAGGGCACTTTCAAGTCTCTTCGTTTAAATATGGTGAAAGCCCACCCATAAGTGAGGTCATGTGTCCAATCCGTCGTTGGGACGTCACAGAATTATCAGGTGCCATATTAAACGGCCGTTATCTACTAATTAGCTCCTTAAAGGGAAACCTCTAATCCAGCACTTAAAGTACTTTTTCAATATGGAAACAAATTGCACAAATATCCAAAGTACATTGTTTGTGGTAGAGTAAATCACTATGTATCCTGGAAGGATCACTGCAGAAAAATTTCACTGTTGGATACATTTTGAAAAGGAAGCCCTTTTCATGTGTATTACAGAGGTGAAAAATAAAAAATATATAAATAAATAAATAATAAATAAAGACATTCACCTCCCAAGAAGTATAGATTATACAGAAAACCATAGACTTTATCCTTATATAGCATTATGAAGTAATCTAAAACAGTAGAGCTTAGTGAATGTATCACACCCACTACAAGGACATAACACGAGTATTAGAATTCTCGTTGTTACTTTGGAGGAAAATGATTATTGTAAATATGTAAACACTTTCAATTAGTTTTAGCATGTCACATAATCAATATTACTTTCTTAGATTTAAACGAGCCTAAACAGAAAACATTGTTTAGGAGATACTCCCAGTCATTTTAGATCAAAAGAAATTACAAAGTCGCACACTTGGTGTGACAAACTCCCCTTTTCCTGTGAGTTTGCCACAAGTTCTTAGAGGGGTCTGCTTGTCAGCCTCCTGCCCACAGACTATGGACCCTGTAAACTGTGAAATAGAAGTCTCCGTTTGTCTATTTGAATTATATGGTTCGGTAACTGAGCAGCTGCACGAACCAGAGACCACCCTAGAGCTTGTTAAGCTTAATTGATACATTGTTGCAATTTCAACTGCAGTGGTCTAAGTGTTCGTCTGGGTGGCCGCAATTCCTATGGCTGACCACGAGGTGGCGGCCATCTTGTTCGCATGGACAAAAAACGTGAATAGACTTCGTGGGGACTTAGCCGCGAATGCCCTGGAACTATTTTTGCCATGAAAACTTTGCGGTTCCCGGTCGGTTCCCCAGCGGCACTTAGCCATGATTCTATGGAACTATTTTCGGCCTGAAAACTTTGCGGTTCCCGGTCGGTCCTCCAGCGGCATTTAGCCGCGAATCTATGGAACTATTTTTGGCTATGGGACCATGCCTGCAGTCGATTAGATAAATGACTTCCAGGAAATTCCTGAACCCTGAACTGATCTTGGTGATTTTTGGATATGTTGGTCACCCAGATCAGGGCTATCAGGGGATGTAACATTTGTGGGGTTTTATGTATTTTAGGGTTACTGATGTTACAGTTACTGATCCAATTATCTCCCAGGCAGAGGGGAGGGATTGTGTTCTGTGTGTGGGAGTGTCGTGCCTTGTAACCTTATTGTTACTGGTCTGTGAAGTTGCAAATCAGTATACCATCATGTCCATGTGGGCGTACCCCTTGCATGGGGATTGTCATATAAGGTCAAGTGTGGCTCCCATTAAAGAGAGATTCGTTACCCCTTCATGAAGTCTTGGCTCATGTTTTGTCACTCAATGTCATGCAAATCAATTTACAAATTTTTTGACATGCGTCTTTCTGCATATTCATTTTTTAATTCTGTCTCTTACTGTTAAAATACACCAACCATTAACATTATAGACTCATCATTTCTTTGTCAGTGGGCAAACTTTCAAAATCAGCAGGTGGATCAAATACTTTTTTCCCTAACTGTATGTAAAATAATCAAATACTAAAAAAAAGCTTCAGTGTCCTCAGGCTCTCCCTCTTTCGAGACGCGTTTCGCCCACTCACTGGGCTGTATTGATCGGTGTTGTGCTGCTTCCTCTTTGTGGTTTAAGATTGTCCCCCATCGTTCCTATTGGTTGCCGCTCTGTCGATGTGTCCAATCGTACCTATCATCCTGGGGACGTGTAAACGTAATAATCTGTTCTTTATATATTCCTAATTGTATGCTCGGAGTGATGTGGCGTGCCTGCTCGCGTCACTTCCTTGTCCCTTTCTGCCATCTTGAATAAGGGTGAATTCTAGGTCTCTTTTTCGGTATCGACATCATGCAAAGTCATGCATACGTCTTACCATATCCTTCCCTAAAGTGGAGGGAATTAGCCCATTGTGGGCAAATCAATTCTGGGTATTCTTGGCTACAATGTTGGGATAGATACTACATAAATATTGTAGCCTCCCAACCATTCCTCCAATAATCTTTTTCTGTATGTATGTTTATTGGTGGTGGAGAGAGATACTGTAGAAACACTATTTAATATTTCTGTTTAAGCGCCTTTTTCACGCACAGAGCACTCATCCAATTTCTATCCTCCAGAACATCCACTCGCAGAGCCAGGGAAGTTTATCTCTTACCATGTGGACGAATAAGACACATGGAGGGGCAGAAGGGAGGGAATTAGATACATGGGGCCTGGACAGGGGGATGAGACACGTGGAGGGTATGGGGGCGAGGGAATGAAACACATGGGGGGGCAGGGCAATTTTTGCACTGGGGCCCTGTGGTTTGTAGTTACGCCTCTGGCATTGAAAGATTGTGCCGATATCATGATTATTGGTTGATGCAGTCGCAGGCTGTGTACCATATTGTGAGCCTTTGGTACCTGTGTGGGGCCCTCAGGTAAGAATGAGAACAGTTCTTGCTAATGCAGGCAAGATTCGTGAAAGTCTAGTCTGCTGAGAGGTACAATAGGCCCTAGTCTGTTGGAGTGCATGTCTGCCCAAGGAAAGGCATCAGGTGAGTACTGTCGGTTGTAGGCTGCAGTACACTGTGTAGTGGCGTAGATGTAGTGTGTTTTAGTCAGAGATAATAGTCTATTTTTCTTATTAGTTTTGGAGCACCCATGAATTCTGTCTGTTCAGATTGGATGCTAAGTTCCACCTCCCACCTTTACAGCTATCATCTAACAGGCAAAAGTGTTGTTGTTTTTTTGTTTTTGTTTTTATAAAACACTACAAACGTATTAAATGGGAAATGCATGAGTTACGCAGCTTCACTGTAACAAAGTCAAGGTTAAAGTAATTTGCAACCAGATCTGTATATAAATCTATAGGGCAGGGGTTCCCAATTAATTTTTCCCGTGGAACCCTTTGACATAGTGTACCAACATTATGGAACCCCAAAATGTGTTTTGCTCCATAGGGCAAATATTTTAATTAGCAGCATATAATTAGCAAATTTGGGTTTGGTGTATATACACTAATTTATATAGATATTAAACAGATTGTAGTACTTGGAAGCAGGTGTGCTTTTGTGTGTAGTGTTGGTGTTTGTATATAATTTTAGCATTTTAATACAGGGACATGTTTGCAGGGCCGGTGCTTCCTATAAGGCGAACTAGGCAGCCGCCTAGGGCGCCATATAGGAGGGGGCGCCCTGCGCCCCCATCGCCGGCCCTTTAAATGCCTCAGCCGCCTGAGCGCGCTATAGAGAGTATTACAGGGAGGGAGGGGAGAATATTACAGGGAGGAAGGGGGAGAATATTACAGGGAGGGAGGGGGGAAAGTATTATAGGGAGGGAGGGGGGGAGAGTATTACAGGGAGGGAGGGGAGAATATTACAGGGAGGGGGAGAGTATTACAGGCAGGGAGGGAGAGTATTACAGGGAGGGAGGGGGTAGAATATTACAGGGAGGGAGGGGGAGTGAAGAAAATGACAGGGGGCAGTGGAGAAGATTGGAGGGAGAAGAAGAGAAGATTACAGGGAATGAGGGGGGAGTGGAGAAGATTGGAGGGAGGGGGGGAGAAGAAGAGAAGATTACAGGGGAAGGGGGGGAGAAGAAGAGAAGATTACAGGGGGGGGGTGAAGAGAAGATTACCGGGAGGGGGGAGAAGAGAAGATTAGGGGGGAGGAGAAGAGATTACAGGGAGGGAAGGGGGGGAGAAGAAAATACAATTACAGGGGGGAGGGGAGAAAATTACAGGGAGGGGGGAGAAGAAGAGAAGATTACAGGGGGAGAAGAAGAGATTACAGAGACGGGGGGAGAGGAAGAGGAGAACACAGGGAGGGGGGAAGAAGTGGAGAACACAGGGAGGGGGGAATAAGAGGAGAACACGGGGGAGAAGAAGAGGAGAACACGGTGGGAATGAGAACACAGGGAGGGGGGGTGGAGGAGAACGTGGGGGGAGGGGGTGAGGAGAGACCACTAAAGGAGGGAGGGGTGGTGGAGAGACCATTAGGGGAGGGGGTGAGGAGAGACCGCTAAGGGGGTGGGGGGGTGGGGGGGGTGGAGGATAGACCACTAGGGAAGGGTGGTGGGAGAGGAGAGACCACTAATGGAAAGGGGGACAGAGGAGAGCAGAGACCACTAAGGGGGAGATGGGAGATCACTAATGGAAAGTCGGGGAGAAAAGGAGACCATTAAGGGAGGTGGGGGGGGAGAGGAGAGACCACAAAGGGGCAGGGGAGATCTCTAAGGGATGGAAGGGAGAGCTCTATAGGACAGGGGGCGGGACAGGGAGCTCTTTCACACTACGCACACACACACACACACACAATTCATCCCTATACACAGAGAAACACAACATGCTTCCCTTACACACAGAGAAACACACAATGCATCCATTACACACACACACACACACACAATGCAACCCTTACACATAAAGACAATGCATCCTTTGCACATATACACAGAAACACAGAATGCATCCCTTACACACACATGCAAACACACACTGCTTCTCTTACACAGACACAGAAACACAATGCATCTCTTACACAAACTCAACGAACCCCTTACAGACACACACACTGCATCCCTTACATACACAGAAACACACTTTGAATCCCTTATGCATACAAACACAGATTCACACAATGCATCCCTTACACACAACAAGCAACACACCGCTTCCACTACACACAAACACACGGCATCACCTACACAAACTGGTATCCCTATACACTACATTCCATAAGCACACACATTAGATTCTCTACAGTAACACATAACACATCCCCTACACACTCCACTCCCTGTGAGCGAACTCATGGGTGAAACATGTAGGTGGACTTATGGGTGGGCCTTATGGGCATACTCACCGTCAGGCCCTGGGGCCCAGACCTTGAGCTGTGTAAGGGGCCCCAAAAAATGGAGCTGCTTGCCGTTTTCCCAGAACATTGAATTTTGTGACCACAGTTACAAACAGCCTCCAGAGATCCTGTTCTACACCAGAACCAGTGGAGCCAGACTGCAGCCAGAGCCCATCACCATCCTCATCTGATTGTAAGTAGGCAATCTAGTATATTATTAGTGACACTAATCTATAATTTACCTCACATTAAAGGGCCACTATAGTCCCCAGAACCACTGCAGCTTAATAAAGTGGTTCTGGTGTCTATAGTTTGTCCCTGCAGGCTTTTTAATGTAAACACACACTGTGTGCAGCACTGGTGTTAGTACATATGGCAGATCAGATGGATGGGGCATTGCGATGTCACTGGGGGGTGGGTGGGAGAGGGGGGGGCGGCAAATCTTTATTTTGCCTAGGGCGGCAAAAATCCTTGTACCGGCCCTGCATATTTGTATGTAATTTGCATTTGTGTGCAGCGGTGTGTTTGGATGTAGTGTTGGCTTTTGAATGCAGAAGTACATTCATGTGTACTATTGTTGTTTGAGTCAAGGCTGTGTTTGAGTGTGTGTATATAAATTTGGAGTTTGAATTCAGGGGTGTTTTTGTATGTAATGTTTGTGTTTGCAGGGAGGTGTCTCCATGTTGTGTTCGTGTTTGATTGCTGGGGTGTAAGCACATACACTGCCACATACATACATACATACATACTTATACAGATATAACTCAGAGTTACACACATATAAACACACTGACACATAGACACACATGCATATACACATTGGCACATATACACACAGACACAAAGATACACAACTTGACACATACACACATACTTGTACATAAACACACACTCAGATGCACACACACACACTGGCATATACACACACACACACAAATATTCACACTGGCACACACACACATATATACACACTGACACACAGATACACACATTCAGATACACACAGTGACACATACACACACCCAAACACACTGATAAACGCACTGACACACAGATAAACACAGTGGCACATACACACACAGATACACATACTGGCACATACACACTGATGCACAGATACACACACTGACACAAAGGTGCACACATGGACTAACAATATACCCACAGAAACACACACACTAGCACATACATACATAGACACACACACACACTGACAGATACACACACTCATGGTTCCATGGAACACCAAAAGGGAAACACTGTTATAGGGAGGTTTATCTACCAACTGGCGAAGACAGGGAGAGCTTTTTTCGGGGTAACGGGTGCCCTCGAAGGCACAATAGGGTGACATACTGGTTATCTGGCATATCTCCCGTTTTATGTACCCACAAACCTTTTCTTTATATAGACTGTTAATATCACACTATACTATTTGCTATACAGTGACCAGACTTTTAATAGAGATTGTACCACAGCTCCTAAATGCGCTATGCTTACGATGTCTGCCACTCTACATCTAATTTAATATTGCAACAGTTAAGTTAATTAAATCTGTGTTGATCTGAAATATTTTCAGTCTGCAACATTTCACACTGTCTTTAGTATACAGTGAAGACTGCCACACCATGGTTAGGAGCCTAATGCCTTTGTAACACAGTAACATGGCACAAATTTGCTGTGGATAGCCTAACAGTACTTCTGTTTGATATACTCTGAAGGAAGAGTTATTAAGCAGTCCACATTGAGCTAGTGTGCATCAATTTATATTTATACACATCATCCTAATGAAGTAGGACTAGGCATTGAGCATTCCATCTGTAGTTGTTAGTAAGAAGTCTACATTAATTTGTACTTAGTGTGCACCATTCAAATGAAGGTCTTATCAGGACAGATTTTTGAAAATTGGGGATATTTAACTGCCTGTTAGTTAAAATGTAAATGTCTGCAAACTACAGAGTACTCTATAATGTACCACGTGTTACACAGATTTTTAGTTTTCTGACATTAATGCTATGATCTTTTACAGGCCAGTATGAGCAGCATCACCAGCACATGCACTGAAGCTGGAAGTTTTGACAATGCCAATGTCACGGGAGAAATAGAGTTTGCCATTATATACAATATCAAGACCAGCACACTGGAAATATCCATCAAAGCGTGCAAGAACCTGGCATATGGGGAAGAAAAGAAAAAAAAGTGTAACCCGTAAGTACACATTATGTACTGCAAATCTTATAGAATTGATGATTTACCCTGGTTCCTCAGATGTTTAGTTACACATAAAGCCTACTTCTTACGGATAAGAGAGACTCCAGCCTGGTTTGTTCGAGCTGCCTTATTGACTTACCAGTAGCTCTCAAGCACTGAACCCTGTCATCTGGTGTTTTTTCCTCAAAGACACATAAAGCGTAGCCAGGCTAAATTGGAAATGCAGTCCACAAGCACACAGAGTAGCTGTTACTGTTCATGACACTAAAATATTCCATCAGTGGCGTGCACACAACGAATGGGGCCCCAGTGCAAAGCTGATCCATGCCCTCCCCCCCTCCCTCTTCCCCCCTACCCTGTGATTCTATTACCTACCCCCCCAACAGACACACACATACATACAGAGAGACACACACACAAGCAGACAGATACATACAGACAAATACATACAAAGAGACAGACAAGCACACATACATACATACATACAGACAAGACATACATACATATATACATACAAACATACAGACATACACACACATACACACATACAAATAGACAGACACACACAAGAGACACATACATATAAAGACACATACATACATAAAAACAGACAGGCACACATACATACAGATAGACACAGCCACATACAGACAGATAGACACACACACACACATACAAACAGACAGGCACACAAACATACAGATAGACACAGACACATACATACAGATAGACACACACACATACATACAGACAGACACACACATACAGACACACACAAACATACAAAGACACATACATACATACAAAGAGACAGGCACACATACATACAGACAGATAGACAAACATATACAGACAGACACACACACACAAGACATACATACATACAAACAGACAGGTGTTTATCATTGTCTGATTTATGCAATAACATAAGGATAAGGTATTCTTGGAATTGTGTTCTATCATGGTGCATCATTTACATCTCCAAACACAGTCCATAGATGTAACAAAAGCCATCTTAAGAGCTCTTGCTGCCAGAGCTGATGGTTTGTATGACCATCTTCTATGCACACCAGAACATATAACCCATGCAATACTCCTCTTGCTTCTTTTTTTCTCACATGTGATTTTTTTTTTTTGTCTGTTTTCATATAATAATGTTTTATCATCATAGGCAATGCGTATAGGTCAGTATCCTTAGTCAGTAGAATCATTTTGTATAATTTTTGTTAGCTCTTCTGAAGGCCTATAATGAAAATAGTTATGAATGATTCATGTGATATTCTCCTTTGTAAAAATGTAAAGCAAGTACAGATGTCTTTATTAGTATAATTTCTTTAATTCCAGCTATGTGAAAATTTACTTGCTTCCTGATAAATCTACTCACGGTAAAATAAAGACCAGCATTAAAAGGAATACAGTCGACCCATTATTTCATGAAACACTAAAGGTAAGCACTATCCTTATCCAGTAATCCTTTAATCAAGTGAAAGAATGATGTAAAATGAAATATTTAAGAAATGTTGTTCAGGTTAGTTGTTAATTAATACTGCTTTTAAGTATTCTTCCCAAACCAAATGTATTCTCACTCAAACCATGAATTACAAATATATTTGTACTTTTTCTAATCACATTTCTTGTATTTAGTTTGGCTGCATTTGCAGTCCAGTCCATCATTCTTTGAAATGAGCCTGGCAGAAGGACTAATTATGATGGCAGAGTGGCCAGTGAAGGAGTCCATACTTTGCTAACAGGGATGACAAGCACAAGTTCTCTCTAAATTCTGTTGTAGCATATTAAACATAGACTGGCCCATTTGTGATTCCAAATACTATCTAGACCAGGGGTAGGAAACCATCAGCACTTGTGGGGATATTTATAGGATAATAATAGTAAACAGTTGAGAATTGCCCACTATTTCAATTCTCAGATCCCAAAGATCGTTATCGTGTAAGTGAAATGTATTCCGTATAAATAAAATCACAATTTGTTATAAAAATAGATACAATTTATTGTGACATTTTAAATAATAATAATAAGTAACATGTGTGACAATAATCAATGAAAATTCAGTATAACATAGTATGCAATACAATATGGTAATGTAAAAACATCTTCCAATGGCTAAGACAAGATTTATGACTGTCTTTCACAGAGAAATGACACAGACACAGCTTGCAGCTTAAGGCCATAAAACTTTAGCTGACAGTTAAAATAACCCTTTCAATGCTGGTTAGACCTCCCAGGTAATTAAGACCTATTCTAATGTGATTTTAAATAAAATAACATTTATACCAGCTCATTAGTCATTTCCTGGAACCATCCAATAAGAGTAATCTACCATGTTCTATAAGCAGAATTTTAACTTGCCTAAACAGATATTTTATCTTATTTTAGAGCAAATCAATACACCTGGATAAATATCACGATATGCTACCATGTGATATGTCACATAAATACTTATACTTATTCTAATTCCATCTGCAGCATGGAATGGTTATAAATATATATTTCTTTGTTAACTAAGATTTCTAAATATCGATATCTGACCGTGATTTATCCATTCATATATCATGCTATAGAAAATTAATTTAGATTATTCAAATGCAACCAGTATAATTACCAGTTAAAGAGATGTTCTCTTGTAAATCTTTCTTTTATTATGGCACGTGCGTAATGGGGTACAGAATAGAAAGAGGAGGCATTGTGGGGTAACACAGGTAAATAATAACAAGATGATATGTATTACACTCCTAAGAAAGACTGCCATATATTTTTTTTTTTAAACGTCATTTGAACAACAGAATGGTACAAGCTTGGTAAACTGAAGTGAATTAAAATAAAATAAAGAAAAGAAAAGAATTGATGCTTAACAGTGCTTGTCAAGATTATGTGTAGAGTAATGAGATCGATATTTCAACAGCTTATGTTCTCGTATAGTTGAAATGGTTTAACAAGATGAACACGTCAGGTAGGAGTAGTCAGAGGAGTGACAAAGAAGGAAACCCTGAAATGTACATTCCTAATACAAACAAGGCTATGCAGTGCATTGTATACTATATGTGTGTCTAAAGTGTGACAGAAGAACAGTGCACGTTTTAAACTGTTACATAGCACAAAATACAACAGATTATGAGACCCCTGGCAACGATTATGAACAAGGAGATAGGTACAAGTGTGTTTGAGAGAGTCCAGGTATGATTTAGGCTTTACAGTCCCACTGTGAGTAGCAATGCTAGCTAGTTCAGTAAAATAACGGTAAATGTGTTAAAGGCAAATCAACGACCAGGGTTATAACAGGCATTTAACATGGGGTACCTTGTGGTGTGGTGTGGTTGAGCAATAGCCTAACTTTCCGATTCAGCTTAATAACCTGGAGCAGAGGGTATTCATACGTGAAGGCTATCGCTATGGGGTATGTGTTCACGTCAGATCAAGCGTGTCTAGCTTCCTCTAGTGGCAATGTTGTGAAACGGTTGAGAATTAGGTAGACCATTCTCTGTGATGACATTCCCCATGTAGGCCACAAGGTGTCAGACTCCCTGTTAACAGGGTTAGTGTGGGAGAGTATTGTAGTGTAACATGCTGATTAACCTAGGTTATACGTAATTGGTGAACTAGGAAAACATATGATCATTAAAATGTTTCCTATGTAGTACGCAATGAGGCTAAGGCTTGGCATGTCATTTGCGAATCCAGCGCCAGTTTGGTAAAGGGTTGAACATTTGTCCATTGACAAGTGTGCTAAACAGGTGAGGGTTAAGGTAGCCATACCAGCCCCTTTCACTGTCATGACATACCCCAGGAGGGCCATAAGGTGTCATACTCCCTGAGAGCAGGCTTGGTGTAAGATATAGTCATAGGGTAACGTGTTATTTAGCCTAAGTTATTCGTAAGTGGCAGCTGAGGAAACATACAGTTATTAAGGCTGAGTTAAACATTATGTGGTGAGGTTAATGCATGGCATTTGTATATCTAACATCAGTGTGGGAAGGTTGTTACACTTGCATCGATCTGTAGATGGGCATTTCAGTTGTCAAATTGGGTCCTCAGCCTACCCCGCTGGGTGGGATGGCGTCGCTAGGAATGAGAGTCAGTCCATCAGGTTGTGGGAGGAAGTCCTCTGTATCCCTGGGATGAGTGGGGAGATTTCCTTGTTCTCGTGCTTGGTTGGGATACCGTCCAGCTTCTCCCGTTTGCCTGTTCAGGCCATCCGGTCGCTTGGCCCGTTGTGCTGCGATTTCCCTCCTGGGTCCAGGTCGTTCGAATGCCTTTTGTCTTCGGCCCGAGGCTTTAGCGGGGGCCCGCACCACATGTCCATTGGCCCCATCGTCAGGGCCATGGGCCCAGGGTTCCACCGGGTCCCGGCTATCTCCCTGGGTGTATGGGTGGTGGTGGAGAGCTACCTCCTGGTGAGCTCCCAGCTCGGAAGAAGAGTGAGGCTGTTAACTAGGTGTGTGGAGGGTTCGCAGCGCCCTGCGGCTTCGCTCCGGTGGTCTTTTCCCTTTCGTGTATTTGCGTACAGGCCGAGGACATTTGCTGCTGCGGCGCCATCTTGGGGCGCTGTGTACTTGAGTGGTAATCCGCTTGCGGCTAGGTTGCTTGGGTGTCTCAGTACTCATGCGTGCGCTTGGAGTGGGCTGCCATGCCCGAAGCTCCAGCTTTGCCCAGAAGGCTGCAAAGATTGCATTGAGCCTGGCTGTGTAATCCAGCACTGTCGTGTGGCATTCTGTCGTCTCATCTGGTGCGTTTGCCGCCGCCATTTTAAGTAGGCCACGCGCTCGGCTGCCCCGGTGCTGCGGGTCGCCGGGCTGTGTGTTCAGCCTGCGGTCGCTTCTTCTCTCGCTTGATGTGGACCGATATAACCCCCATCGGTCCATAGGGGGGGGGTTGGAGGTGAGGTCCGTGTCCAGGTCAGACAGCGTGGGGAGCGGCCGCCTCCCCACTGCTCGATCTCCGGTAGGCCTCATGTTGTTTTGTCGGGTCCCGAGGGATTACAGGCTTGGTTCAGGTATCTGGCGGTTCCCCCGGGTGTCCCCGTCACGATGGCTTATCTCCGGTGTGTGGTTGTGCCGTGTTTGTCGTGGGATACCCCGATAATTGCCAGATTAAGCGGGAGCCGAGGCTCAGCACAACCGCTCAGCTCGGATGCTAGGCTCCGCCCCTTAAAGAGATGTTCTCATCAGCTGTTCTCAGGTATTCTCAGGAATTTGAATGTCATGGGTCTCTTTCTCTGCCTCCTGACTTAGCCTGCTTCCGACTCTTTGTCCCCGACTGCTCACTCTCTTGCTTCCTTGCTTTGCTTTGCTTTCTCTGCATTCTCTCTCTTCCCTTTGTCTTAACTTTTTTAAAGGAAAATTCACTAGGTGATAGACCAATAGAAACATTGGAGGTGTGGTTACCTTCCAGATAACAATTTAAGTATTTGGTCTATAGAGGGCAGTCTTGTCTCACTAAACATACCTATCCAGGAAAGAGTTAACTTTTCCTGGTGGCTATTTTGACGTCATTTACCTTATCTTTATGGTTGTCTATAATTTAAGTTTTCTGTCAGTTCAAGAGTTTCTTTGAGTTTTGTCCAGACTATGTGCCTGGCAAATTCTGCTATAATTTCTAACATGACAGTTATAACTAAGTATGACCCCTAAACTTCCAATGGGACGTTATACAATATCTAAAGAAAAATTAAATAATTTAATCTTCTCTGTCACAAATGTCTGGGTTTAGAATTGATTATATTCCATTAGCATTTAGCTAGCAGTCTGTCCATCCCCCGTTCTCATTTCTTATCAACAGGTTTGTATATACTAAGCATTCCTTAGCTTCTGGCAAAGTGGTTAGTTTTACAGAAAGGATAGAAATTTCGTGTCTCTTTGTTAACTTGAAAATAACAAAATGGAGTCTGCTCTGTTCTGAGTGACTCAGCAATATACACTTTTAATTTCTATCATAGCACACAATGTCTGCCGATATAAATATCCTGACACACTTCTTATGTTGTGTACTACATCTCCCATAATGCTGGCAAAGCATCAGGGGGAAATTTAGTCCACAACATCTGGAGTGCCAAAGGTTGCCTAACCCTGATTTAGGCGCTTGGTTAAAAATGAGAAAATGTCATTGCTATTGTCATGTTGTTTTACTTGCTTTTACAGATTTCATGTTCATAATAATGTACAATAGGCAATAGTGTAGGTCAACATTAGTCATGTACCGAACTGATGTACCGAACATAGCGTGTTCGCGTTCACCACGGCGGGCGAACACATGCACGGTTCAATCCGTCCCCTATTCTTCATCATTGACTAAACTTTGACCCTGTGCCTCACAGTCAGCAGACACATTCCAGCCAATCAGCAGCAGACCCTCCCTTCCAGACCCTCCCACCTCCTGTACAGCATCCATTTTAGATTAATTCTGAAGCTGCATTCTTAGATAGAGGAGGGAAAGTGTAGCTACTGCTCATTTGATAGGGAAATGTATAGCTAGGCTAGTGTATTCAGTGTCCACTACAGTCCTGAAGGACTCATCTAATCTCTGCGGTAAGGACAGCACCCCCAAAAAGCCATTTTTAGGGCTAGAACATCAGTCTGCATTTTTTTTTGTGTAATCTAATTGCAGTTGCCTGCCTGCCTGCCTTCTGTGTCAGGCTCACAGTGGATACTGTGCCCACTTGCCCAGTGCCACCACTCATATCTGGTGTCACAATAGCTTGCATTTAAAAACAAAAACATTTTTTCACTGTAATAGATTGAATAGCAGTTAGTTGTCTGCAAGCGTCTGTGTGTCAGGCCTACAGCGTGTACTCTGCCAACCTCTGCCAGTGCACAGTGCCACTCATATCTGGTGTCACAATAGCATGCATTTAAAAACAAAACATTTTTTTTCACTGTTATAGATTGAATAGCAGTTAGTTGTCTGCAAGTGTCTGTGTGTCAGGCCAACAGCGTGTACTCTGCCAGTGCACAGTGCCACTCATATCTGGTGGCACAATAGCGTGCATTTAAAACCAAAAAACTTTTTCCACTGTTGTAGATTAAATAGCAGTTAGTTGTCTTCAAGCGGGTGTGTCAGGCCTACAGCGTTTACTCTGCCAACCTCTGCTAGTGCACATTGCCACTCATATCTGGTCTCACAGTAGCTTGCACGCATAGTACCACTAATCCAAAAAAAAAGACAGGCAGAGGCAGGCCACCCCGCAGGGGCCATCTTGGTCGTGGTGCTGTGATTCCCTTTTACCCTGAATAATGCCCAATTTTCAGAGGCCACATACCCTGAACTTGAAAAGTTCTGAGGACATAGTTGACTGGCTAACACAGGACACCCAATCTTCTACAGCTTCCGCTCAGAACTTTGATGCACCATCCTCCTCCAGCTTAGCTTCGGGCCCCTCTCAAGATACCACTCACCCGCCTGCTGCCACCACCAACACTAGCACCACAGCTGCTTCACTTTATCTGTCAGAGGAGTTATTTACACATCCGTTTGAAGAAATGAGTGATGCGCAACCATTATTGCCAGAGGATGTAGATAACAGGGATATGTCTAAGTCAGGCAGCATTACACACATGGACGTACGGTGTGATGATGATGATGTTGTACCCACTGCTGCTTCCTTTGCTGAGTTGTCAGATAAAAGTGAAGCGGTTGATGATGACGATGCGTCCATGGATGTTACGTGGGTGCCCGTTTGGCAAGAAGAAGAACAGGGCGAAAGTTCAGATGGGGAGACAGAGAGGAGGAGGAGACGAGTTGGAAGCAGGGGGAGGTCGTCGCAAGGAGCTAGTGGCACAGTCAGACAGCATGCATCGGCACCCAGGGTCAGCCCGACAGCACGCCAATCAACGCATGCTGTGTCCACCACCAGAATGCCGTTGTTGCAGAACTCAGCAGTGTGGCATTTTTTTTGTGTGTCTGCCTCTGACAACAGCGATGCCATTTGCAACCTGTGCCAAAAGAAACTGAGTCGTGGGAAGTCCAACACCCACCTAGGTACAACTGCTTTGAGTAGGCACTTGATCGCACATCACAAACGCCTATGGGATCAACACATGAGTACAAGCAGCACACAAACTCAAAGCCGCCATCCTCCTCCTGGTCCAGCATCTTCAGCCACATCAACCACTGCTGTCCTCCTTGCCCCCTCTCAACCATCCGCCACTCCCTCTCTTACCTTGAGCAGTTCCCGCTCATCTGCCCACAGTCAGGTGTCCGACACGTTGGAATTCAACACTCCTAATGTTCGACCGCCTGCTCCAACAAGAAAAAGCCATTAATGAATATTTGTATGACCGGGGTGCTAGGACAGCCTCTGGGGAGCTGGGATTTTTTTTGCCACATTACTGGACGCTCATGCGCAATGCCTGTAGGCTCATGCGTCCTTTTGAGGAGGTGACAAACCTAGTCAGTCGCACCAAAGGCAATATCAGCGACATTATACCATCTGTTTTCTTCCTGGAGCATGCCCTGCGAAGAGAGCTGGATCAGGCCATAGATGAGCGTGAAGAGGAAGAGGAAGAGTTGTGGTCACCATCACCACCAGAAACAGCCTTATCAGCATTGCTTGCTGGACCTGTGGCAACGCTGGAAGAGGATTGTGAGGAAGAGGAGTCAGAGGAGGAATGTGGCTTTGAGGAGGAGGAGGAAGACCAACCACAACAGGCATCCCAGGGTGCTCGTTGTCACCTATCTGGTACCTGTGGTGTTGTATGTGGCTGGGGGGAAGAACATACCTTCATTGAGATCACTGAGGAGGAGGAACGGGAAATGAGTAGCTCGGCATCCAACCTTGTGCAAATGGGGTCTTTCATGCTGTCGTGCCTGTTGAGGGACCCTCGTATAAAAAGGCTGAAGGAGATTGACCTGTACTGGGTGTCCACGCTACTAGACCCCCGGTATAAGCAGAAAGTGGCTGGAATGTTACCAAATTACAACAAGTCGGAAAGGATGCAGCATTTGCAAAATAAATTAAAAAGTATGCTTTACACAGCGTATAAGGGTGATGTCACAGCACAATGGGAATCTAACAGGGGAAGAGGTGAAAGTAATCCTCCTCCTCCCACGACCACGCCGGCAAGGACAGGACGTTTTAAAGACGTGTTGTTGATGGAGGACACGCAGAGCTTTTTAAGTCCTACACATCGCCACAGCCCTTCGGGATCCACCCTCAGAGAACGACTCGACCGACAGGTAGCAGACTACCTCGCCTTAACTGCAGATATCCACACTCTGAGGAGCGATGAACCCCTTGACTACTGGGTGTGCAGGCTTGACCTGTGGCCTGAGATATCCCAATTTGCGATAGAACTTCTGGCCTGCCCCGCTTCAAGTGTCCTGTCAGAAAGGACCTTCAGTGCAGCAGGAGGTATTGTCACTGAGAAGTCGCCTAAGTCTAGATTACCTCACCTTTATTAAGATGAATGAGGGATGGATCCCGAAGGGACTGACAGTGGGCGATACATTCAACTAAAAAAGGCCTGGTGAGATGAGCTGCCTTGGACTAAAAAACAGTTCCTATACTGCTCTGTGTCAGTGTGTATCAGGGTCTCTGAGGACAGGTGTCAATCCATATCTGCCAAGTGACCCTATGTAGGAGGAACAATCCCTATTCTGCTCTGTGTCAGTGTGTATCAGGGTCCCTGAGGACAGGTGTCAATCCATATCTGCCAAGTGACCATATGTAGGGGGAACAGTCCCTATTCTGCTCTGTGTCAGTGTGTATCAGGGTCCCTGAGGACAAGTGTCAATCCATATCTGCCAAGTGACCCTATGTAGGGGGAACAGCCCCTATTCTGCTCTGTGTCAGTGTGTATCAGGGTCCCTGAGGACAGGTGTCAATCCATATCTGCCAAGTGACCCTATGTAGGGGGAACAGTCCCTATTCTGCTCTGTGTCAGTTTGTATCAGGGATCCTTAGGATAGGTGTCAATCCATATCTGCCAAGTGACCCTATGTAGGAGGAACAGTCCCTATTCTGCTCTTTGTCAGTGTGTATCAGGGTCCCTGAGGACAGGTGTAAATCCATTTCTGCCAAGTGACCCTATGTAGGGGGAACAGTCCCTATTCTGCTCTGTGTCAGTGTGTATCAGGGATCCTTAGGTTAGGTGTCAATCCATATCTGCCAAGTGACCCTATGTAGGGGGAACAGTCCCTATTCTACTCTGTGTCAGTGTGTTTTAGGGTCCCTGAGGACGGGTGTCAATCCATATCTGCCAAGTGACCCTATGTAGTGGGAACAGTCCCTATTCTGCTCTGTAACAGTGTGTATCAGGGATCCTTAGGATAGGTGTCAATCCATATCTGCCAAGTGACCCTATGTAGGGGGAACAGTCCCTATTCTGCTCTGTGTCAGTGTGTATCAGGGGCTCTGAGGACAGGTGTCAATCCAAATGTCAAGGTGTCAATATGTCATATGTCAGGTGTCAATCCATATCCATTGTGATTTAGGAATGTTAGGTGATTTGTGCCCTTTATGGATTAAAACCAGACTCTGCATCAACTGTGTAATTTTCCATGGGAGTTTTGCCATGGATCCCCCTCCGGCATGCCACAGTCCAGGTGTTAGTCCCCTTGAAACAACTTTTCCATCACTATTGTGGCCAGAACGAGTCCCTGTGGGTTTTAAAATCCGCCTGCCCATTGAAGTCTATGGCGGTTCGATCGGTTCGCGAACGTTTGCGGAAGTTCGCGTTCCGAATATTTTATGTTCGCGACATCACTAGTCAACATCAGATTTCACTAAATGATATGATTAACAAGGCATCTGTGATTGCATTCTCATGACATAGAACAGCAGTGTCTATGTTTTAAAAATGTTGTGTCATATACTAACAAGAAATTGGAAGGCCTTCTTGGCTGGGGATAGAGAGACAAAGTATTTATGTATATATAGGGTCCTTTCCACATTACAGAAATTTGCATGTGTTTGTAACTTTAGGGATATATGAGGATATCAAAAACAAATATTAGCATATTTCTGGTGACCTGCTCTTTAAATTGAATTTTAAAATGGACAACAGGTCAAGGGAAATGTCATCTATAGTAGTTGAAAGGGCTCTTCTCATTAAGAACAAACACATTTGGAATTCTTTGAACAGAGAGATTGTTTTATCAAATTCAATAAAAATACTGTAAATGTATATTAGCAAAGTGGGTTATGCAGGACGATTTTAGATAACTTGTTTAAATGATATGCAGATAATCTAACTATTGCAGATTTTTGCCTTTGTTAGACTCAGTTTTAGATTTAATGTGTAGTGCAATTACACTATGTAATTACAGCGGAAGATAAATAATTGAAACAAATCAAATAAGCATTTCCTGTTATTCTGTGTTAGTATGCATGAATGAGTTTGTGTTTGTGAAAGGCTAGGCAGACTGGAGTATATGGTGAGCTATTTATTTACTCAGACCAGTGGGACTGGTCTTGTAAGTGAATAATTACCTGATATGTTAGAATAATATTGCAGTTTTCTTTGACCTTGCACAATGTTTTTAGTAAAGGTACTCGGTTTCCAAAGTCACATTACAATCTTAACTTACACGATAGCAGGTTTTATCCCATTCCCTTGCATCCTTATATAAATATATACTTGTTACACAATACCTTTAGCTATTAAATACGTCCATGCAATTAGTGCTAAATAAAAAAAAAAGCCATGCCTTGTTTCTTCAATCCAATTTTAAATACTGTATACAGCTTATGTTTTCTCCCAGTAAAAGGGAATTGTCACTTCTAAAGATTTGGATTATTATGTCTTTTATCTTTATTTATCTACTATTTTAGCCAAAGTATGTTTGTGAGATCTCAAAAATAAAATGAAATGTATTAATGCACACTCATGTATTTACCTCTGTCTTGGACCTCCTGTGGCGGAACCAGCCCCGCCACTTGTGCCTGGAGAGGACTGCTTGCCAGCCTCTTGCCCTGTGACTATGGCCCTGGGATGTATTGCCCTTCTAGGAACTGATTTGGGCATGTTGTATTGTATTATGCTGCTGGCCCTTTAAGAACCATCTGGGGACATACTGTGGAGTTACTGGGTGCTTACCATTTCATATATCAGAGGCACATGGTGAGAACAATGGATGAAGCACATGGTGAGAACAAGGGATGGCGGCCATTTTAACTCACACACACTGTTTGGACTTTTCTACACGGTGCCATCTCGCCTGTATTTGGTGCACAAAGACATTGTGCAGTAGTTTTAAACTATACAACAGGGGACACATTATACAGTAATTATTTTTCATATAGTCTGTATATGTTCTGCGGAATCTGCATTAAACTGTATCTTCCAAACTACTGAACAGATCTGGGTGAATTTTGGATATGTGGTTCACCCAGATCCCCCGGTTCCGAGGATATATGGGGGTATTGCATGTTTTGGGGTCCCTATGATATGTTTTATAATACTGTATTTACCTGCCTGTGATAATTATATTAACCATTGTGTTCAGTAATCATATCACAGGCAGAGGGGATGATTTTGTGTGGGAGTGTCTGTGTGTATTGTACGGATTGATTGGTTGTACACTGTGTGCAGAATTATTAGGCAAATGAGTATTTTGACCACATCATCCTCTTTATGCATGTTGTCTTACTCCAAGTTGTATAGGCTGGAAAGCCTACTACCAATTAAGCATATTAGGTGATGTGCATCTCTGTAATGAGAAGGGGTGTGGTCTAATGACATAAACACCCTATATCAGGTGTGCATAATTATTAGGCAACTTCCTTTCCTTTGGCAAAATGGGTCAAAAGAAGAACTTGACAGGCTCAGAAAAGTCAAAAATAGTGAGATATCTTGCAGAGGGATGCAGCACTCTTAAAATTGCAAAGCTTCTGAAGCGTGATCATCGAACAATTAAGCGTTTCATTCAAAATAGTCAACAGGGTCGCAAGAAGCGTGTGGAGAAACCAAGGCGCAAAATAACTGCCCATGAACTGAGAAAAGTCAAGCGTGCAGCTGCCAAGATGCCACTTGCCACCAGTTTGGCCATATTTCAGAGCTGCAACATCACTGGAGTGCCTGAAAGCACAAGGTGTGCAATACTCAGAGACATGGCCAAGGTAAGAAAGGCTGAAAGACGACCACCACTGAACAAGACACACAAGCTGAAACGTCAAGACTGGGCCAAGAAATATATCAAGACTGATTTTTCTAAGGTTTTATAGACTGATGAAATGAGACTGAGTCTTGATGGGCCAGATGGATGGATTGGTAAAGGGCAGAGAGCTCCAGTCCGAATCAGACGCCAGCAAGGTGGAGGTGGAGTACTGGTTTGGGCTGGTATCATCAAAGATGAGCTTGTGGGGCCTTTTCGGGTTGAGGATGGAGTCAAGCTCAACTCCCAGTTTCTGGAAGACACCTTCTTCAAGCAGTGGTACAGGAAGAAGTCTGCATCCTTCAAGAAAAACATGATTTTCATGCAGGACAATGCTCCATCACACGCGTCCAAGTACTCCACAGCGTGGCTGGCAAGAAAGGGTATAAAAGAAGAAAATCTAATGACATGGCCTCCTTGTTCACCTGATCTGAACCCCATTGAGAACCTGTGGTCCATCATCAAATGTGAGATTTACAAGGAGGGAAAACAGTACACCTCTCTGAACAGTGTCTGGGAGGCTGTGGTTGCTGCTGCACGCAATGTTGATGGTGAACAGATCAAAACACTGACAGAATCCATGGATGGCAGGCTTTTGAGTGTCCTTGCAAAGAAAGGTGGCTATATTGGTCACTGATTTGTTTTTGTTATGTTTTTAAATGTCAGAAATGTATATTTGTGAATGTTGAGATGTTATATTGGTTTCACTGGTAAAAATAAATAATTGAAATGGGTATATATTTGTTTTTTGTTAAGTTGCCTAATAATTATGCACAGTAATAGTCACCTGCACACACAGATATCCCCCTAAAATAGCTATAACTAAAAACAAACTAAAAACTACTTCCAAAAATATTCAGCTTTGATATTAATGAGTTTTTTGGGTTCATTGAGAACATGGTTGTTGTTCAATAATAAAATTAATCCTCAAAAATACAACTTGCCTAATAATTCTGCACTCCCTGTATTTCAAAACCCGGTGGGCAGTAATAGGTTTGTGGATTGGGAATAAAAGAGGCTGTATGTGCCACTGCAGTCAGTTCTGCTTGACCTCAAAACGAAGTGTTGTCTCGTTATTGGGGGGAATTGGATTGTATGCTGATTGCCACGAGTGTAATCTGATTGTATGCTTTTCCTGTTCAGCTGTTTACAGCATTCATATGCTCGAGAGCATTTGTATGCCTCTCCGATTCGGTGGTTGTGGTGTCTGCTAGAGTGCTTGGAGCCCTCAGTAAGCGCTAGGAGCATCTTTTAACAGAGGTACCCAGTCGGGGTGCCCATCGATCCGTTACACCTCCATCTTGGCTCCTTTCAGTGCTATAAATGTTGCCATTTTCTGACATTGAATGTAGTTACTGGAACAGGAGAAACAGAAACAATGGGGGAGATTTATCAAAGCATTTTGTTCTAAGAAGTAGTAAAAAGATGTAAAAGGGGAGGAACCAGCGCCTGCTGATTCCACTGGTATCCATTCCGATTGCCAGAGTTTTAATACTTTAGACCACTTTTTAGAACGGAACACTGTGATTAATCTCCCTCTATGCTTCTATCCTCCTCATTAATTCACAGATTTTACTATTACCATGAGGTAAAGTCATGATTTTATTAATGACACGGAGGCGAGTATTATGCTGCACTCTTTCTTTATTTCCCTCAGCAGCAAAGAAAATTTTTTTAAAACATAACCAGTACATAACATTAACAGTCTGAGAGCAGTGTCTCCTTAGCAACGGTAACAGCCAATCAGGTTCTTCTCTCCAGCATAATAGGTTCTGTCAACCAATCCAATTCCTCTTTATTTGCGATCCCGAAGAATGATAACCGTCAAACTGAGAAAATTAATCCGGGTATCAATGTAATATCCATAGTGAGACGTAGGTTAGGCTGTAGAAAAAGGAGAAATATGGTAATATTCTAGTATAAAACTGGATGTATGCAACATTACCAGGCATTGTGGATAGTGTCTGTATTTTACGCTATTGTGAAAACGTAGTAATGGGTGAGAAACATAACCGGAGGGGAACTATATGACATCAGGACTTACCGTGCACCCACTTACCACTAATCCGACCTTTGTGGTTAGGATCAAGCAAACCTTTATGACATTACGAAGAAAACTTCCCAAATCAGGACTTACCTTGAGATCAACTTACCCAAAATTCTCTCCTTCTTTCGGGTTGGGTGGGAGGGATAATACTCGCCTCCGTGTCATTAATAAAATCATGACTTTACGTCATGGTAATAGTAAAATCTGTGAATTTTATTAAGACACGGAGGCTCCTATTATGCTGGTTTAAAGCTGGGAGACTACCGTTCCCGCAAAGTGTTGAATAGGTTTAAAATAAAAATCACGAAAGGTGGATTCTGATGACCAATCGGCCGCTTTCATAATGTCTTCCAGTCGGCAACCAATCGCGGAGGCCTTGGAGGCCATCGCTCCCCGAACAGAGTGAGGTGTGAACAATGCAGTGTCAATGCCCGCTGAGGACATAATCCACTTAACCCAGCGAGCTAGTGTCGGAGTGGAAACTGGAAGGTGTGGTTTTTGGAATGAGATGAAGAGTTCATGTTTCGTTATGTCTCGTATTGTTGAGGTACGAGATTCGTAAGTTTGTAGGCATTTGACCGGGCATAGGAGTGGCCTGTCTGGAAACGCTGGGTATGACACACTTTTTGATGATGTCTTTGTTCTTCGAGAAATATCGAAAGTGACCCCTTCGGGGGTATAGGAGCGTGTGGTGAGGTCTAAAGCCCTGACATCAGAAACCCTCTTACAGGATATGAGGCACAGGAGCATCACTAGTTTAGCAGACAGTTGTTTCAGAGACATGACTGCATTGTCTGGCCATGCTTCTAGAAAAGTGAGAACGATGGAGACGTCCCATAATACTGAATATCGTGGTAACGGTGGGCGTGCAAATTTTTTGCCGCGCAGCAGTCTACATATCATTGTCTGTCTTCCTATCGGGATTCCATCTAAGCCCCGATGTGAAGCCGAAATGGCCGACCGATACAGGTTTACCGTACGGTAGGCCTTGCCATCTTGAAATAGTGAGGTCAGGAACTGAAGGATCGAAGTCAAAGGAGCCGATATGGGATCCAAATCTCGTTCCAGGCACCAATCACGCCATCTGTTCCAAGCAGACTTATAAGCCTGTCTCGTGCCGGGTGCCCATGCGCCCTCGAGAAGCTGAAGAGTTGCCTCCGAAACTCCCTGGATTGTCCAAGGTCCCCTGAAATCAGCCACGCTGTGAGCTGAAGAAGACCTTGTTGTATCAAGGGGTGAGGGGACCCGTCCGGGTCCTGGAGGAGGTACTCGAAGTGCGGGAGAGTGCGGGGTATATCTATCACCATCTCTAAGAGGGGAGGGAACCATGGTTGGGAAGGCCATAACGGTGTCACAATCACCATTGTTCCCGTCTGGCGACGCAGTTGTAGTAGGCAACGTGGGATCAAGGCAAACGGTGGAAAGGCATAATTCCTTGTGGACGCCCAATCTTGGGTGAATGCATCTGTTGCCAGTGCGGATGGGTCCGGTCTCCAGCTGACAAATCTGGGTATTTGTGCATTCAAGCGGGAAGCAAAGAGATCTTTGTCCAAGGGGCCCCATAATGACCGTATCTCTTTGAAGACCCTGGGGCTCAGTCGCCAGTCGCTGGGGTCCTTGAGGTGTCGTGAGCACCAATCCGCAGTGGTGTTGCATAGACTGGGAATGTATTCTGCTGTGACTGAAATGCCTTGTGCCAGGCAGAATTGCCAGAAATCTCGTGCCATGTTCGCCAGAATCCTCGATTTCGTGCCCCCTAGATGGTTGATATATCGAACTGCTGATATATTGTCCATCTTCAAAAGAATAGAGCACTGGGCATGGGTCGGCGAAAAACTGCGGATCGCGAAGGACCCCGCGAGAAGTTCCAGGCAATTGATATGGAGGGATGATTCTATGTCGGACCATCTGCCACCTGTAGATACATTCCCACAGCGTGCACCCCAACCGATTAAACTCGCGTCGGATTCTATAATGAGGTCTGGTGTGGTGCCAAAGATGGCGCGACCATTCCAGGCTTCCATATGGAGGAGCCACCATTTTAGTTCTTCTTTTGCTTCTGCGGTTAGGGTGATCCAGTCCGAGTAGGTTACCCCGTCTCTCAAATGGGAAGCTTGTAGGCGCTGTAGTGCCCGATAATGGAGAGGGCCCGGAAAAATGGCTTGTATAGAGGCCGCTAGAAGACCTATCACCCTTGCCAATTGTCTGATAGTGAGCTGGGGCATAGCCAGCGTGCGTCTGATCTCTTTCTTTATACCGTTCAGTTTCGTTAATGGCAGGTGTAAGGTTTGAGACGTGGAGTCCACGATGAGCCCCAAGAATTCTATGTGTTGTGTGGGAACCAGAATTGATTTCTCCCAATTGACGAGAAAACCCAGGTTTTGTAGCAGAGTCTGAGTCCAGTGTAGATGGGTTTCGGCAAGTTGCGAAGATTGGCCCATAACGAGGATGTCGTCTAAGTAGATTACGAGACGTACTCCTCGACTGCGCAGTAAGGCGACCACGGGCTTCATCAGCTTGGTGAAGCACCACGGGGCTGAAGATAGTCCGAACGGGAGACATGAGAATCTCCATTTCCTTCCCTGCCATATGAATTGCAGGAAGTCCTGGTGTTGTAGGGCAATCGGTACCGTGAGGTACGCGTCTTGTAGGTCTAACTTTACCATCCAATCTGCTGGCTGGAGGAGGTCCCTTAGACAATGTATTCCCTCCATTTTGAAATGGTTGTATGCTACGTGAGTATTGAGGTGTTTCAAATTGATCACTGGGCGAACACCGCCACCTTTTTTGGCAACTAGGAATAGGTTGCTCACATACCCTGGTGTGTTCACAGGGATTTCTGTAATGGCCTGTTTTCTTACCAAATCTCGTATCTCCTTGGTGACAAGGGTTGTGTCTTGTTGGGAAAAATGGATTTCCCGTGGGGGGTAGTGTTGTATTGGTGTGGATAGGAAGTCTATGCCATATCCCTTTACAGTGTTCAATACCCAGACATCTGATGTAATGTGTGCCCATACATGGGAAAAATGACGGAGTCTGCCCCCCACTGCCCATAGGGAAGAATGAAACGTAAGAGGACTTACCATAAGGCCGTCGTCCTGAGTGGGCACTTCGTGGTCCGCGAGCAACCCATGGCCGCCCACGTTGTGGGAAGAAGGCCGGGGTGTTGCGATGTTCTTGGAAGGTAGCTCGCCCAATGTAGGAGCCTCGGTTCTGTCTGAAAGAACTCCTGTTAACACGGCCGGACAGGCGGCTCCTGGCTCTTCCGGCCCCACCAAAAATCTTAGGGTGGAATACTTTGCGCATGTTAGATTGCGCCTTATCAAGGGCAGTAAACGTCTGGACGAAGGAGCCCAGTTCCTTAACGAAGTTGTCTCCAAACAGGAGACCTTTGGCTTGGGTGCCCGGCTCATTCAGAGCCATATTAATTAATTTTGGTTCAATTTTAAGCAATATAGATTTGCGACGCTCCGTAGCCATCGCAGTGTTGGCATTGCCAATTAAGCAAATCAGTCTTTGGATCCACCCGCTTATGGCGGCTCGGTCCAACTCCTGGTCGTCCTCGACCATCTCAAAAATCTTGGTTGTTGGACCAAGTATGTCTAACACTTTATCCTGGCAATTGCGCAGGGAAAAATCCAAGCCTTTGTTAGGCTTCCAACCTGTTTTACTCAGGAATTGTATAATTTTGGGGTCTACTGCAGGTGTTCTGCAAGCATCATCAGGGACCGTGGGTCGTGGGCATTCCGCCCTGAGTTTATTGCGTGTCGCCTTATCCAAAGGCTTGCGCACTCTAGAAGCAATATATCTCGCCACATGGTCCGAGGGTGACCATTCCGCTGAACGCGGGTGGCGCAGGTCAACAGGGTCAAACAGGGGCTCCCCGTGGGGGTCCAGGATCATATCCGTGTCCCCTGGGGTTTTTTGGTCTAACTGATATACATCGGTTTGAGACGCAGTGCGATCTCGGTCAGGGTCGTAACCTTCAGCCAGACTATCTGATTCTAGATCCGAGGGATCTTCAGAATCCTGATAAGTCTCCTCCTCAATATCACTGAGATCCGACTCAGAGTCTAGCTGGGCTTTTGCCCTCTTCCATAACCTAGCCGATTTTGCCCGGCTAGTGGCTCTTTTGCGCGGTGGTGGAATAGGCGCGCCATCTGTGACAGGTGTATAGCTGTCCATCTGAGATAGAGAGGAGTGTTTTGATTTTGTCAATGCCTTGCGGCCAGCCTGAGGCTGTATAGGGGCCTGGGTAGTGGCTGTTTGAGCTGATTTCTGTGCCTGCATGAGGGCATGTGTCAGTGTCTGTGACAGTGAATCAGACATAAGTCCCATAGCTGAAGTAAAGGGTTTTGTCATAGCCTGTGACATGGATCTGTCAAATACAGTCTGCATATCCGCAGTGGTATTAAATTCAGCTGGGGGTGTATTAGAACTCCCTTGAATGGGGACATGAGACCCTGAGGGATTTTGACCATCCTTGTCAGTAGGCATAATGATTATGCTGAGAAACTGACAGGTTTAAACAGAACAGATTCAATTTATACAACCTAGAGGAATAAAACAACCTAGAAGGGAGGGTTGATTAACCCCAAGGAAAAAGGAGGGGAAATGAGGGTACAAATAGGTACTCACAATATAAACGAATGAATGAGTGTAAAAAATCAACCGGATGCACAGAGAGCCGTCCGACCGCCACTAACGCTAAACCCCAACACCGAATTCCGGCCGTTGGAGGCGTTATCAGCTTCAGAGCGCGGGAAACCAATAAAATGGCCGCCGCGCGTGGCTAAAGTCACGAACAAGGCAGTGTTCGTGTAATTGATTGCCGCGAAAGGTGAAGCTAGATATCACTGTGCGGTTAAACTACCGAATGCGTAAGTAAATACACGAATGCCGTTGTATAATACTAAGCTATTCGGTAGAACAAAGTGAATGACGGTTGGATCTGACAGGCTCAAAAGGCGCGCAGAAATGCTGACAGGACACCAAAATTCCGCTCAACTTCCCTGCGCCCGATCAATAAAGATTGGGCTCAGGTTGGCAGTGTAGGAATTAGGATCCAGGAGTATTAGAAAATAACAACAAGTATGTACACAAAGGATGAAAGTATAAGGAGAAAACTGTATATGACAGGAATCAATTAAAGAGATACATAAATCCCACAGGCATAGTACATAGACAATATTAATCAGTAAATTATTAAAGGTACAATAATGAATTATAATACAAAATTTGATAATAATAATACAAAATATGATCCCCACAGTTAAGGAACCGTGGGGACCTGATGTTACTTAACTGAGGGAGCAGCAAAGAAAGAGGGATTGGATTGGTTGACAGAACCTATTATGCTGGAGAGAAGAACCTGATTGGCTGTTACCGTTGCTAAGGAGACACTGCTCTCAGACTGTTAATGTTATGTACTGGTTATGTTTTAAAAAATTTTTCTTTGCTGCTGAGGGAAATAAAGAAAGAGTGCAGCATAATAGGAGCCTCCGTGTCTTAATAAAATTTAATTTTGTGTGTCTTGTCAATGTTTTATTTACTAATCAAAAAATCAGGTGACATTTATTGAGAAGTGGCAAACGCCCTTCAAATCAACATAATTCAATGTTTTAAAATAATTAGTGAAGTTACCTTGCAGTTCTCTTGTAATTTAGTGAGGTAGCACAAGTATTCTCTTCTTTGGTCAGGTGTAGTTTAGCTAAACACTTACCGTATGTTATAAAACTTATTGCGATTATTTTACTCTCTAAGTTCACCCTTGAGCGCTCACAACTAGAGACACGAACACTTCAAGTATCTGTGTGGCACTCAAATACTCTAAAGAGGAAAGTATTCCTAGGAGAAGTGACCATTCCTCTTGAGAAATGGGACTTTGATGACAATTCTACACAGTCATTTAACTGGTATCAACTAAGATCAAAGGTAAGAGCACGGATGATGAGTGTTAATGTTAATATTCTATGACTAGACTAGTAAATCACTTTGTGTACGCCCTTTATATAAACAAGTTAAATATACACATTAGCCACAATTTGATTCCAAGACACTTGGATGGAACAGGGCAGTTGTCCTATCATATTTCGAGTTAGATGATATAGGCATGAATGTCTTCCAGGAGGACCCAGTCAAATCAGGACTTTAATGAAACTTAAATTAAACACAAATGACATTACTACTTGGGATTTCCCACCTTATTGTTTAGAAAGAATGTGTAAGTAATTTTAAGAAAACAGATAAGCTAACTATGTGATGCCAATCTCTGTTTGTCATGGAAAACCAGATGATTGAAGTCCAAACAAAAATAATGGGTTTTTGAATAATCAAATCTAGAAATGAAGTAAAGGTGAAATTGTTGAAGATTTTGTCTGAAACCAAATATGAAGTGAATATGAGAAGGCAGATTTAATAATCTTGGATTTCCTAAAATTCAGTATTTGTGAGATTGGGGGATGGATGTTGTAAATTGTGTTTCTAGGTCTATGCATTCATTTAAACAAGGCAGGATGTTGACTTTTTAAGTTGTTTATTTTGTCCAAGCTGATGTATCATGCCCAAGACCATAGATGTTACAAAATATACACAAATTTTTGTTCTAAAGTGATTTCAAACATGATGAAATAATCAATATATTTTTTAAAATGTTGTATTCGAATGGTATTTGAGATTTTACCTTCCATTTTTAACTCACCTGTTTTAGTCTCAATTTAATATTTTGAGTTTATAATATGTATACGTTGTTCATACGATTTAATATTTTTGGATACATGTTTTAAATATTTATTTTTCAAAATATTAATACTTTTAAACAAAGATACAAACCAAAATAAAGCTGGAAAAAACATTTAAAGTATCTAATAAACATTTATAAATTTACTATAAGCTTGGTCAGGTTACGTTGTTGGGCACACCTTTAACCTATAGCAGTTTTTTCAGTCACCCCCTATCACCCTTTAATCAAGTCCAGAACAGTCCACTATTGGTAAAAACAGGACATCACTGTAGAGAAGCGGCAAGCTCCTTATCAGGGGTGATCCTGGGTGGGTGCACTGGGTGCTTGGACCCGTCCCCTGAATTAGGCTTACTCGGTGCACTGGTCCCCCAGTGATCAGGATTCTCCCCCTCCCTGGGCCAAGGTAAGTCACAGGAAGAGTGGAATAAACCAGTTGTTTTTTGTTTATTTAGCCCCTACCCCCCCCCCCAAATTGCAACCCTTAGCCCTACTATAGCCCCCATACTTCAACCCCTTACAACTATAAACCCATAAACCCTATACTAGAGTCCCTTACCACTACACCCCATTACCACCACAGCCTCTAAACCCACTACTACAGCCCCTTACACTCTACTAGAGCACCCCAATTGCTGCCCCTTTACTCTACACTACCACTAACCTTCCAACTGCTGTCCCTATACCCTATCCTACCCATAACCCCCAATTACTGCTCCTTTGCCCTACTACAGCCACTAACCCCCCAATTGCTGCCCCTATACCCTACTACTGTTTCTAGCCCTCTAATTGCTGCCCCTATACCCTACTACAGCCACTTACCCCCAATTGCTGCCCCATATACCCTACTAAAGTCATTTTAACCCACCAGCATCCCCTATTCCCCTACTGCAGCCCCATCCATACTACAGCCTCTAACCCCCGACTACAGTCCCTTATACCCACTGCAGCACCTATCCACAAATATAGCTTCTATCCCCCATTACAGTCCCTACCCTCCAAATGCAGACTAAAGTTCCTAAGCCACTCATACTACAGCCCCTAACTCCATGCTATAGTCCCTTACCCTCACTGCAGTCCATATGCCACACTTGTCTCTACAACCAAATCTAGCCCATACCTCCA